>NC_139512.1:313423340-314023340 GCF_947247035.1 Vipera ursinii | reverse complement strand
TTGCCGGTGTATTAGGCTAATAAAGGACTTTTAAGGTAAACAATGCCTCAGAGTCACTTGAAAAGCCCATACGTCGGAAACGTGACAACATGGATAGGAGCCTACATTAGGGATTACCTCATGCATTTGCTACTGGTTTGCTTCCAGGTGCTGCTTATAACTTTTAAAGCTTTACATGGCATTGGGCCTGATCATTTGAGGAACCATCTATCTTCCATGGTGTCTGCCCAACTAATACAAGTCAACACAGTTGGTAGGTTTTGGGTATATTCCATTAAACAGTGTTATCTTTTGGGACCCAGCATGAATTTCCTGAGAAGTGGAAGGCTCCTATTTTGACATCATTTTGGAGGGCCTGTTGCCTCAGGGCCATGAATTAGGGTGGTTGAAGCTCCTTGAGAGTTTTGCTGACATATACTTTTTGTGCTGATGGCTGAATTCATCATCATGTCCTATATGTTTTGCTGGTTCTGATTTTTTAATTGAATTGTATTTTATTCTATTTGCAATGTGAGCAGTCTGGAATCATTCCAAAATTGGGAGCATCTAAATCAATCAAATTAATTAGATCACTTCCAAGACCTTTTCCAATTTCATGACCTTATGTGATCCTTATACAAGGAAAAATATGGGGAAGTATATAATAATCAGCATGGGAGTATCTGTCTTTCTAAAGTAGATGGAGAAAACTTTCCCTTGCCACAGACCTAGAAAGAATTTGATATACAGCTTCAGGTTATACAGAAAACAAACATAATCTGGCTTTGTAGCTGCCCCAACAGCAACAGACTAAAAATGCAGCCTAAACATCATAAAGGAAAAAGAAAACCAGATTCCATCCTATGGTATACAGCTGGACAATAGAAATTAGCCATCCTAACTGCTCACCAGAAATGAATGAATGGATTATCAATAATAGATGAGTGGCTGCTTAGATAGCCTCTTAAGGGGAGAATGTATTAAAGGTGAGATGCAGCAAGTGAGAACGTCACTTAATTACAAGCATTCATTTACACTGTTCAAAGTTACAACCGCACTAAAAAAAGTGACTTACCTCACATTTATGACTGTCACATTATCTCCACGGTCATGCAATCAGAATTTAGGTGTTTAGCAACGGCATGTATTTACAACATCTGCAGCATCCCATGTCCATGCAACCACTATTTGCAACCTTCTTAGCCAGTTGCTGACAAGCAAAGTCAATAGGGAAAGCTGGATTTGCTTAACGACGCTGTGATTCACTTAACAAATGCCACAATTTGCTCAACAGCCATGGCAAAGAAGGTTATCAAATCAAGATGATTCATTAACAACTGCTTTGTTTGGCAATGGGAATTCTGATCCCAACTGTGGTTATAAGTAGAGGATTAGGTGTACTATTATCCCATTTTGGAAGGGAGGACTCCTCAGCAAACTCCACTCACATTACAAGATGTTTGTAAGGAAGGATGGTCTTTCTGTTGTCAAGTTGCTAAGCCTAAAAGCATTTTAAACATTATCGTCAACATTTTGAATTGGAGTTAGAAATGCCAGGCAACTTAGATGAATCCTATTTAGCAGCTCTAGTCTCGTTTAAATACTGTAAATTTCTTAAGAAATATAGGTAGTCCTCAACTTAACAACGGTTTGTTTAATGACCGTTCAAAGTTACAAAGACACTGAAAAAAGTGACCTATGATCATTTCAGCATCCCCATGGTCACATGATTAAGATTCAGATGCTTGGCAACTGACTTGTATTTATGACAGTTGCAGTATCCTGGAGTTATGTGATCCCATTTTCTGACCTTTTGGTAAGCAAAGTCAATGGGGAAGCCAGATTCACTTAACCGTGTTACTAACTTAATGACTGCAGTGATTCACTTAACAAAGAAAGGCAAGAAAGGTTGCAAAATAGGGCAAAATTCACTTAACAAATGTCTTACTTAGCAGAAATTTTGGGCTCAATTGGTCACAAGCTGTAGTCAAATACAGCTCTAAATAAATAAAAAACAACAACAGGAGTCTATGACTTGAAAAATAAACTGCTGCTCAAAGGGGTAGCTATTTATTTATTTTGCAACAGCAGCCCTAATGTCAGGACACTTCCTCTCCCTCAACCCCTGCCAGTAAAGCAGAGGACAAGGAAATGTGGATTGGGTAGGGTAGGTAGATATGTGAATGTGGTTTTCAAAGTCTTCCATGCATTTATGGGGAAGGAGGAGGGGGTTTAGAGTTTAAATAAGATTTCAGATAAGCCAACATTTTTTCTGGCAATATTAATTCTTGGAACTTCAAAACAGAAGACACATACTGGAAATATTAAATCTGTTTTGTTAGCATCACAATCAGGTATTATTAAATAGGTGGCTGTGACAGCTCATAGTGGATTTGAAACAGGAGCTTAGCTTTCACAGCAGCAAACCTTGATTGTGTAGAGCAATGATCACTGTACCATGGAGAAGACCTGTAATGTACTCCCACTTAAAAGAAACAAAACAAAATCTGATCCTCAGGTAACCTTAGAAGCTATTTGCTCTAGCAGGTCAGAAAACTGCTCAAATAGCTGAGATTAAAAGAGCTCCATTGCTGATCCAAGTAGGGCTTCTGCCTAATGTGAGATGCTTTCTTCATTTCCTGTGTATGGCTTTGTTAGAAGAAAAGATATTTGTTAACTACTCTTCATGACTCAGCTATTTTTGAGGAATGTGCACAATTCTGCACTGATTATACCTGTTATTATATTGATATACAAATCCGGGAGAGTATGCATAGAGCAGAAGAGGAATAAGTTTGTACCCACCTCCAATTTGTCTCTTATAGTTATACTGAATTCCCAAAATTCCTGTCTAACAGCAGGAGGACCTAGGTTATTATTTCTTGAATTAGGAATACTAGTTAGAACTGCTTCATGTGTCTGGATCCAAACCAGAGAATACCATTTAACCTACTGTAGTTATACTTGTATTTCAAACCAACATCTTTTCATCTGTCCTAAGGGAAACACAGTTTGCTACTTTGAGTATAATTGCATCAGATCAGAAGTTTTTAGTAGATTAAGAGCTTGATGGGATAACTTCTAATTGGTCAGTATAAGCAAGTAAACAATTTTGAACTGGGAAAAGATAGCTGCTCAATGTTTAGAAAAAGAAAAAAGAAAGAGAAAAGACAAGGACATGGGAGCATAATGGTGGCTTGCTGTATTTTCCTCTGCCAGTATCCTAACATTTTCAGGTTTTATTGGTAATGCAAGAAATGATATGGAAGCTGAATGATTGTATCAAGAAAAGGAGATTTGTAGATCCAGGCTCTTGCAGCTATATATTGCAGCCAACAGAAAGTATCCCCATCCTGGTCTCACTTAGGTTTCTTGAAGTGTTAAGTAGATCCAGAGATAATATATATATTGTATCTCATACCTTATGAAAAAGGTAATTTTGGAGAGAACCTACCATGTCCTCATTCCTCTCTCCACATTTTGTTCTCCTTTTCAAATCTTTGTTTCACTTGCTTTCACTGGAAAAATAAATGACATCCATAATTTTTACTTCTTTGTTGATGGTATTGATTAACTCCAATGGATCCAAGAATTCTTTTGAATTTCACCCATCATATCCCAGATTCCTCATACACTGGCACTGGAAGAGGTATAAAGGTGCTGGATATTTAATTATTGTAACAGGAAAGACTCAACCTATTGCACACTTTGTCTGGACGCCCTTTGTAGATCCTATGGATATCTTGTATTTTCATTTTAGGATGTATGGATCATCTCTTAATAAAGAGGCAGCATTCACAATCTGGAAATAATTGAGAATGATATACTGCAAAAATACTAATAGTTACTAGTCATCAAAAGGGTAAATCCTGCACAGAATCTGAGTTGAATCTTTAGAATTCTTTAACTCTTGCTGACACAACAGGTGACTTCTCATCTTGATAAGAGGGAAGAAGAAAACTCTTAGTGCTTGATTTACTAGCATAACATTTGGAGAAAGGCAGAGAACTGGAATGGCAAATATCAACACAAGTTGTCCAGCTAAATTACAAGAACCTCTTCATTTGTACTCACATTAATGTGAAGTGGAAATAAGATACAAACTTGAAGTGAGCACTGTTGTTGGTATTAGATATAAACTTAATTTGTTTACTGATTTATAAGAAACAACATGTAGATCATTTAAAAAATATTGTGATAAATTTACCTGTAAATTAAACATTTCAAAATTTTAGCTATACACAAAACAAAGATGGAAATCAAGAAAATATATGCATGAACCCATGACTTTCAGTAATAGTTTTAAATGGGCCTTCCATAGGATGGGACCATAGGTAGAGCTAAAATCAGACCTAATAATTCATGAAGGATGAAGATGTGAAATACATGGAATGCATTCTAAAATCCAGCATCCTTCTTTGTGGAGTTGGAATTCATTGTGCCCTCTTGCTCCTGTTGCATGTCATAAATAACTAAGATGGAGTACTGCCAGAAAGTCACTACCCCAATATAGCTAATTCCTGCGAGGGTGGGTAGATGGGTAGAGCTACCTATTCCAACCTCATGGCCTCCCTAGAAGCCAATGATCACAAACAGCAAAGCTTGCTCACCCTACAAAAGCAAGTCAGTCATAATTTTACAGAGCTTCTTGGCAAAGCTTGTTCCTTCCTTGTCCTGTGCAACCTGGCATCCCACTGAGAATGATCATGTTTTCCCAGAAGGTTCTTCTGGCACCTCCACCTAGCCCTCTGTTTAGAAGTAGTAGATATGCCATTCTTGCCATGCCAAAAGAGCAGGTCAGTGGGCATTCTTCTGTGCCATAACAGTTTTGGCATCCCAGAAAAACAAATAGAAAAGAGAGAGCTTACTTTTTAAATTCATTTTTTAAAATTTTACTTTTAAGCCAGCAAACAATTTCTGTGTTGTTTCAGCAAACGTTAAGCTCTTTGTGGCAATCAGGAGACTGGTAAATGCTTTTTTCCTCTTCTCTGCTACCCTTTCTCTAGAAGAGGTACAGGGAAATATTTTAAAAATGTATTGTATTTAAGCCCTTGAAAACTCAACTGCCCCACTTGGCAGATTAAGGCCCTCTAAAAAGTCTACATCCCTAATATTTCCATCTCAGTTTGCCAAAAACAATGAAGCGGCTGCAGGCATTTGCATTCTTTCCCATTACAGTATTTGAGCACACACACACACAGACACACATGAACACAGACACACATGCACCCACACATTCACAAACATGCACAAAGACACACAAATATGTATGCTTATCTCTGTCTGTATATTTAGACTGAATCTTGAATCCTGAAGCAGTTTGAATAAAATTGCTTTGCCTTCCAACCTTCCATTGAAAATTTCAATTCTATCATGCCTTCTTTGAATCTCCAGTTTGAATTGAATGAAGTCTAATCCACACAGAAGACATATTTTTCTGTCCTGTTTCAACTTTCTCCTTTTACGAATTAGTTTAACAAAAGCAAAGGAAGAGCTTTGCACCACTGGCATCCACAAGGGAAAGAAAGAGGACAAGTGATATGCATGACAATATTGTAGTGTAAACTCTGTCCCTTCTGTGCTGGCTCACAATGTCATAACTCAACCACAAAAAAAGATGGACCTTGTGTCACAACGGCATAATGCTCATATTGTTATTTTGACATTATCATGGTTGGGAACAGATGACTATGCTTGACGCAGCATTGAAGCTTGAGATGAGGATTTATGCATTCAAGCAAGGTACTAGCCATTTTAAATCAGGGTTTGTCTTAGATTATAGATCTTGGCTTGCTTGGACACAATAAGTCATCCTTGGTTCAGATAGTACACAAAAATTCTAGTCCTTGTAGATTACATTTCTCCCAACCCACAGATAGCTCCACAAAAGCAGGAGGGAACTGATCTGTAAAAGAATCTTCTTATTCCAACAGGAAATCTCTGAAAATTATTATTATTATTATTATTATTATTATTATTATTATTATTATTATTTATTAAATTTTTATACCGCCCTTCTCCCGAAGGACTCAGGGCGGTGAACAGGGCATATGATAAAAATACAAAAGTACAAAAGTTAAAAAAGAATTAAATTATTGCCCAAAATAAAACAGTAAGAATATACAAATATTAAAACCCTAAGTTGACTCCCCATCAGGCCAGGCCAGCTTGTTCGAATAAATGGGTCTTTAATCCGCGCCGGAAGGAGCGGAGATCTGGTGCCATCCGGAGCTCAACCGGCAGTTGATTCCACAGAGCCGGGGCGCCCACAGAGAAGGCCCTCCCCCTGGGGGCCACCAGCTGGCATTCTCTGACCGGAGGCACCCTGAGGAGGCCCTCTCTGTGGGAACGCACGGGGCGGAGGGGAGTCGACGCCATCAGCAGGTGGTCCCCGAGGTATTCTGGACCCATGCCATGTAAGGACTTAAAAAACCATCACTAAGACCTTGATCAGTATTGTATATGTGCATGTTTGAGAAGAAGCAAAGAAAAGAGATGGGAGTATAAATGCACACTCCCACTGGAGTCAGAAAAGTTGCCTGTTGTAATAAGGGGCACTGATTTCCTTTCCAGACATTTCAAAGGAGCTTCCTGAACGTAGCTACTTCTCTTTCTTTTTTTCTTGTCAAATGGCAGATTTGGAACATATTATGAAAAATGACCAGAAGCAGAAAATCTAGGCTTTTCCTATTTTGTTGCAAGAAGGAATGATAATCCCATTGCTTTAATGCACAAAGAACTCTATTGGGATAACTGGAATTTTGTTTGTTTGTTTGCTGGTAACTACAATAACAAGTCAAGCTATTGGTTCAATACTTTCTCTGGGCTAAAAACATGGAGATTCATTAATTGGATACAAACTTTTTGCGAAATAAGATATCTCAAGAGAAACAATCTTGGCAAAAATCTCTCGCTTATGTCATGGATGACAGTTTAAAAAAGTAAAAAGAACAAAGTCTCATAGGAAGCTTGTTTAGTTTCCTTTCTTCTAATTGCTGAGCAAAATTTCCTCAGATCAAAGAGGGGCTGTGTATTTTTTTTTCTACAAAGAGAAGTCCCTCTTGTGGTCAAACAGGGAATCCAACAACCAGTTCCTTTTCAACTCCCAAATTCAGGAAATGAAATGTGAGCCTTGGCCACAGGGAAATATGGGATGCCCTTGCCCGTGAGACGTCCATGAGTCCAACTTTGAAGGGAACTTAACAAAGTTCCCTTTGAAGAATACCTTTTGTCTGGCGGAGGTGGGGGGAAATGGGTCGTTTAGGCAGTTTAGCTAGCAGAGGCAACAATAATGCTCTGACTGGTCTTAGATGGTTGGGAACAACTGCAGCCTTATAATCGCCCACCGAGTAACAGAATGAATATGTAAAATGACTATTGCAAAAGGTGTTCCATCCCTTTTTTTTTCATGAATGAGGCCCTAGGAGAGACACCAAAGATTTCCCTGATTAGACTGCTAGGATTATGAATGATGTTTTCCTGTATCTGAGTGTCTATATCCTGTGTTAAAACTGTACAGAATGTATTTCTCTTCTGTAATCTTTTATAGAGAGACTGGTCAGATTTATTTAATGTTTATCTTTCAGGGACTTTCAGAGTGAATACACCCATTTTATATTAAACTTCTTTTATCAGATACCAAGTACTCTCTGGTTGTAGTGATAACATGATGATGGCTGACTTCATTTGACTAATCTTTTTTTTTTTAGTTTAATATTACTTGATCAGCCTTCCTAGATGGATTGTGATACATTTTCTTGTTTTTACATCTGTTTTGTTGTTTTAGATGCTTGTCTGGTCTTTGTGAAAATACTTGATATATGGATGTACGGATATCATCTGCAGATGCCCTTCATGGCTTTCATTTTGAGATGGAAAAAGAGAAATATATACAAAAGAAAAACATATATATGAGAAGCCATTTATTGTGATGACAAAGACTCACACTTTTGTATTCATGATATTTTATTAACAAAACACTTTAAATATTACACTGCATTTCAGTGTCCAACCAAGAATGTATTAATTGCAGCATTTTAACAGGAGCATGTTTATTTGATTAATTTGATAATTACAATTGTAAAATGTTACTTGGCTTAGTGAAACTTCCTCACTAAGATTCTAGAACTGTCCAGTCTTTAGAACAGGAGTGTCAAACTGCCAGCCCATGGGCTGGATGCATCACATGGAAGCCACGCCTACCCCAGCTCCAGCAAGGGGAGAAAAGTTATGATACATCACGACACGTCACGTGACATGGCAAATTTGACACCCCTGCTTTAGAATATTATATTTAAAGTTGTTCTTTGGTTGTTTTGCTGTATGGACTCTTGACTCCACCTGCTCATTTTCTCAGCACATCAGATGCACTTTTGGATCTGCAAGCCTGTCATTTGTCCATGTCCATTAAGACAGGCTGCTCCAATCAGAGGCAAAGTCCTCTAGCCAAGAAACTGTCAACAAGCCATGTAGCCATATGGAATTACACAGTGTTTCCTAAACATTATGACAATGTTTAATGAAAGGAATAGTTCCTCCTTATTTTCCACTATTTGATTCATTCTTGTGCAGCTTAAAAGTGAGAACTTTCTGCATAGTTTCTGCATAGATTGCTATTAATTTTTATACTGAACATGTGGTTTTGCTTTTTGATAAATGAAGCTTTTGAGTATATACATGCACTGGTCTTTAGATCTTGCAGCATTTGAAAGTTCACAAGCAAAGTAATATAATTTTTTTGTACAGTTTAATGATATTTCATATTAGGTTTCCAAATGAAAAGATTTTATTTTATTTTTGCAGAAAAAGTGGCACATTCAAAGAAAAGATGTGCAACGAATCTGTAATTCTGAAGTCTTTAAAGTTTCATAGGCTGGCTTTGAATAATTTCAACAACCAATGTTACCAGCTTTATTTTGTCCTGGGAGAAGATATTTTGTATATGTATGCAAATATGCTAAAATTACATTTAAGTGACAAATTTCAAGGATAATAGTGCAATAAGAAATCAACAGTGTAACCTTTCTGTTCACAAAACTGTAATAATGCAACAAGTAACTGTTTTGACCCACTCTACTGTGGTGCTCATTGTAGATGACTGCAATAGAACTTTGCCCAGCAAATTTTCCTGTTTAGCAGACATCATTAATCATGTACAATGACTGACACAGATTTAATCAACCTGCAGTGCACCACACTTAAAAAAAAAATAAATGATTGCCACTTTCCAGAACTAGTTTCTTCATGACAGCTCTCCAATAATGCCTTGGGAATCTGAAGGGAAGGGCTGAGCTATTCACATCTTCCATCAACTTTAACTCAAAATACTGACAGGGGATTAAAATTTGTGGAATAAGCCAAAGATAATTCACTCATCATAATGGTTCAGAGGATAATGGGTAGGAAAATAGTTCTCATTTTTCTCTCCCTTTCTCATATGCTGTTGGACCCATTAAGATAGTTAATATCTTCCTAAATTTATTGAACACCTCTCTCTATAGCTATAATGGTACTGATAGGAGCAAGGAAAGATTGTGCTTTGTCTGGGTTATATGGTATCCCTACACCCATCCCATTTTTCCAGAAATCTATCCTTGCAAATAGTGATCCATGAACCTAAATGATAACTTGTACCATTTCAGGGTTCATGTCAAATTGGTTTTCAGCAGACAGTCTAGTCCAGTTTCCCAAATACTAGGCAGAACTACTGCCAAGATAATGAAGGGTTAATTCTGAAAATGATATTCTCTTATTTTTCTCCTTTCTGCAGAAATAAGCAGTTATGCCTACCATCTCATCATATTCACTATCTATCTTTCTCTATACCAGCAGCAAGCAAATGTCCAGATCACTGTATGTGTGTGTGGAATGATATACAATTTTGATGTTCTCAGAACTCTACATAAATGTAAAAGCCAAATGGATGAATGAGGAGGAGGAAAGTCATTTTCAGCAGTTTACAGTAATCTTTTGAAGCTTCTTATGTTAGAATCTGAAATCATCCATGAATGCGCAGAACTTTCCTCTGAATAGACACCTTCTTAACCTTTGTATGGGTGTGACTTGACACCATGTAACTCACAGTAATTTGAGAGCTTCACATTTTAACAAGTAAATGCACCTGCAAATGTTAAACACCTGTGTTGGAAAAGCCCTGGTGCTTTCAATTTTTTTTCTTGAATAAGTCTGTAGATAAAAATATCTCATCAACATACAGACTGGGGAAAGCAATTGGTCACCCTGTCAAAGTGCTATCCTTACAGATTATTATTTTGGTTGGTTGCATAGTCAGCTAGTTGTTTAGTCAGGATTTGGCATTTTTAGCTACTATTGAGTTGTTTCCAAGGATCTGGAATACTGTAGATAGATATTGTTTTATGGTGTTAAAGGGATATTGTTGCAGGATGTAAGCTATTCCAAGGAAAGCTGCTGATTGCAATTGACTGATGGTGATTTTGTCACTGCTGATGGAGTTTAAGTGGTGCTCCAGATGTTTTGGGATTGCATCCAAGACACCTATTACTACTGAAACTATCTTTCCCCTTCATGGATTACTGCCTTGTCATGGCGAAGGGGCTTGCATAATTCATTGAAGCTATGAGCTATGCTGTGCAGGGCCACCCAAAATCGAAAGGTCATAGCAGAGAGTTCTGACAAAATGTGATCCACTGGAGAAGGAAATGGCAACCCACTCCAATATCTTTGCCATGAAAACCCCATGGACAGTACCAAAAGGAAAACAGATATGATGCTGGAAGATGAGCCCCTCAGATTGGAAGGCGTCAAATATGCTACTGGGGAAGAGAAGAGGGCTAGTACTAGTAGCGCCAGAAAGAATGAAGCGACTGGGCCAAAGCCGAAAGGACGCTCAGTTGTGGATGTATCTGGTGGTGAAAGGAAAGTCCGATGCTGTAAAGATTTTTTCTCCATAGGAACCTGGAATGTAAGATCCATGAATCAAGGAAAGCTGGACATGGTCAAACAAGAGATGACAAGACTGAACATCGACATCTTAGGAATCAGCAAACTAAAATGGACAGGAATGGGCGAATTTAATTCAGATGTCCATCAGGTATACTACTGCGGGCAAGAATCCCTCAGAAGAAATAGAGTAGCCTTCATAGTCAATAAAAGAATAGGAAAAGCAATACTGGGATACAATCCCCAAAATGACAGAATGATCTCAGTTGAATGCAGAATTCCAGAGAATAGCTAGAAGAGATAAGAATGCCTTCTTAAATGAACAATGCAAAGAAATAGAAGAAAACAACAGAATAGGGAAGACTAGAGATCTCTTCAAGAAAATTGGAGAGATGAAGGCAATGTTTCATGCAAAAATGGGCATGATAAAGGACCAAAATGGCAGGGACCTAACAGAGGCAGAAGAGATTAAGAAGAGGTGGCAAAATTACACAGAAGAACTATAGAAGAACGAGCTTAACGTCCCTGATAACCACGATGAGGTGGTCGCTGACCTCGAGCCAGACATCCTAGAATGTGAAGTGAAGTGGGCCTTAGAAAAGCTGAACAACAACAAAGCTAGTGGAGGTGACAGTATTCCAGCTGAGCTATTCAAAATCTTAAAAGACGATGCAGTAAAAGTGCTACACTCAATTTGACAGCAAATTTGGAAAACTCAGCAGTGGCCACAAAATTGGAAAAAAGAAGAGGAACTAGAGATCAAATTGCCAACATATGCTGGATCATGGAGAAAGCTAGGGAGTTCCAGAAAAACATCTACTTTTGCTTCATTGACTATGCTAAAGCCTTTGACTGTGTGGATCACAACAAACTGTGGCAAGTTCTTAAAGAGATGGGAGTACCAGACCATTTTATTTGTCTCTTGAGAAACCTATATGCGGGTCAAGAAGCAACAGTGAGAACTGGACACAGAACCACTGATTGGTTCAAAATTGGGAAAGGAGTTTGGTAAGGCTGTATACTGTCGCCCTGCCTATTTAACTTATATGAAGAGCATATCATGAGTAAGGCAGGGCTGGATGAATCAAAAGTTGGAATTAAAATTGCCAGGAGAAATATCAACAACCTAAGATATGCAGATGATATCACACTAATGGCAGAAAGTGAAGAAGAACTAAAGAGCCTCTTGGTGCGGGTGAAGAAGGAGAGTGCAAAAGTTGGGTTGAAACTTAACATTAAGAAAACCAAGATCATGTCATTCGGCCCTCTCAATTCCTGGCAAATAGATGGGGAAGAAATGGAGCTAGTGACAGATTTTATTTTCCTGGGCTCCACGATCCCCGCAGATGGGGACTGTAGCCAAGAAATTAAAAGATGCTTGCTCCTCGGGAGGAAAGCAATGGCAAATCTAGACAGCGCACTAAAAAGCAGACACATCACCCTGTCAACAAAAGTGCATATAGTCAAGGCTATGGTCTTCCCAGTTGCAATGTATGGCAGTGAAAGTTGGACCATAAGAAAGGCTGAGCGCCAAAGAATTGAGGCCTTTGAACTATGGTGCTGGAGAAGACTCCTGTGAGTCCCTTGGATTGCCAGGCGATCAAACCGGTCAGTCCTAGAGGAGATCAACCCTGACTGCTCTTTAGAAGGCCAGATCCTGAAGTTGAAACTCAAATACTTTGGCCATCTAATGAGAAGGAAGGACTCACTGGAGAAGAGCCTAATGCTGGGTAAGATTGAGGGCAATAGAAGAAGGGGACGACAGAGAATGAGGTGGTTAAGATGGAGTCACTGAAGCAGTAGGCGTGAGCTTAAATGGACTCCAGAAGATGGTAGAGGACAAGAAGGCCTGGAGGAACATTGTCCATGGGGTTGCGATGGGTTGGACATGACTTCACAGCTAACAACAACAACATTCTTCCATTTTCAGGTCTTTGTATTTTTATCTAGCTTTTTCTCTTCTCTCATTTCAGCATTTCAATTCCATTACTGTTTGTGATTTTACCCCAGTTCATTGCTATTGTGGCACAGTTCTCTAGGCCAAATTCCATTGCTATATCTGTGGTAAAAATTCTTAGTGTTTGTCAATGGCTGAATTTTCATTTCCTATTTTCTATTATTGTTCATTGCATAGTCAGTTAGAGTGGATTTGATATTTTTTCTCAATTGAGTCCTTCCCAATAACCTAAGGTAGGCAGATGTTATTGACATTTATGCCATAATATTTCAACTTTGGTTTTCAAATTTTGATACTTTGTGATTTTCTCCTGTTCTTTTTCTACTATTTTACTATTTCCTATTATTGCAACATGAGTTATCATCATTTTCTTCCTTTCAACCACTGTTAAATCTGGTGTTTTATGAACCAAGACCTTATTAATTTCTTTTTTCAATTCTATGTTCCTATCAATTTTTCATTCCTGGTACATGATATTTTTTCCAGTGAATCATTTTGGCTATGTTACATCAATTTATAATCAGTTTGTACAATCTTCTTGCACAAATTGAGTACATGATCTATTGTTTCTTTTGCCTCTTTGCACAATCTGCCCTTTGAATTATTTGATTTTTCAATTCTGGTCTCGATTACATTAGTATGAAAAACTTGCTCTTTAGCAGCCAAAATCAAGCCTTCAGTTTCTTTTTTTTAAATGTTTCAATTGTAAACCATTGTCAGGTTTCATTTTTATCCACTTTGCCCTAGATCTTTCGCAGAAATTGACCGTGTCATGCTTTTCTTTGCCAGCATTCTGTTTGTATTTGTGTTATTATTTCAATATTCAGATTATGTTCCCTGCACATTCAATAAATTCCAAATTTTAATTTGCATCAATGTTCATTCTTCACTGTCATACATAATGCATGCTTTTCTCCTTTAACAATTTTTTTGACTTGAAGTAAAGCTCTGCCTCCATTTCTGTGAGGTAGGTACCTCTAACTTTTTTTATCACTTGTAGGCAAAACATTCCTTTTAACTGCAGAGCTTCTTAATAGTAAATATTCTGACATTCTGAGACTATTTGCATTAAGCAGCTGTTAACTTACCAGATATATGGAGTGCCAGCTGGCCAGATAAAAACTATGGAAACTTGCTCCTCTGGTTAAAAGCAGTTAGATCAAACACAAAGGTGTTGGGTTTTGTTGGAAAGTTGGCAACTTTAAAATAGACTTCCTTCCTTCCTTCCTTCCTTCCTTCCTTCCTTCCTTCCTTCCTTCCTTCCTTCCTTCCTTCCTTCCTTCCTTCCTTCCTTCCGCTTTAACTCAAAAAGTTCAGCAAAACTTTCAGCCAAAACTACTGACGCCAAATTAGTCTCACCCTTCACCCTACCTCTCTCTCTCTCTCTCTTTTTCAGTCTTTAATCATTTCTTAAGACAGCTGTGACAATGTTTTTTTTTCCAGCAGCATGCTTGTCTCAGACTTAGGCAGATATGAGAGGTGAACCAATTCTCCCTATGCTTTATTTGAAACATAATAAAATGTAAGGACTAGAACAGATCTTGAATATGATCAGGTCCTCTACCCAGTACAGGAAATTATGGCCAGCAACAATATTGGGTAGATGTAGAGCTCAAATGGACAGTCCATATGAACCTAGACAAGGTTTTTTTCCCCAAACGTGGCAACTTTAAGATGTGTGGACTCAACTCTCAAAATTCCCCAGTCAGCATTTTGCAAATTATTTTGGTGCATTATATGTATATATTAGATTATGAAACAATATTACGGTTCATTAGGGTGATTTTTATCTAGATTTTTATGCATTTGGGTTTAAGCTTTTATTACAGTTGATACGATTTGTAAGGTGCCTAGAGTCACTAGCCCAGGGCACTACGTATATTTGTTAAATGAGTAAAATAAGATGAAGTATATTTTATAAACTAACATTCAGGAGAGAGTAGACAAAAGAAAAAAATACAAATGGTTTTAAAAAATTGTTTAATTAACTTTTACTCAGCTTTGCTTTAGTTTTTTCAAAAGTGGATGAAGATTGCAGTCCTTTCCCACCTCTGCTCACATGTTTAGAAATTTGGACTTCTGACAGAAAGCCCAGAGTTTATACGTTTGATTCAAATGGCCCTTTCTCCACAAAGAAAGAGAGCCATGTCCTAAGGTCAGATATTACCATATCCCAAAGTATGGGATATGATTATCACACCCAAGCAATTAAATAGGGCAGGAGTCTCCAACCCTCGGCTGTAGCCACTACTAGGCCATGGCCCATTCAGAACTGGGTGACACAAGCGGTGGGTGAGTGCATGGATGGTGTGCAGCTCCAGTTGCATGAGCAGTGAACACTCATGCACGAGGCTCCATTTGTGCAAGGGCGGACACATGAGCCCGCTACTTCAGCAATTGGAGCTGTGCATTCTCACGCATGCACCTGCAAGTCACACAGAACCATCTCCTCTCCCCTTGCCTCCAGGCTACCAAGGGAGAAAGGTTGGAAACTGCTGAAATAGGGCCTATGGATTGTGAATTGAGCCAGATAGCCCTAAAAATACTTGAAGTAATGCTACTTGAGAATTCTAAGGAATATGGTCTGGAGGATCCTTGGTTGTAGATAGCTAAACTGACACTCAGAATGATAATCCTCATTTGCATGGCCTTTATTGTAAAATCAGATCAATCCACAGACTATTAAAGGGTTAGTCATTTCACAGAAGGCATTGCTGAATGAAAACTGGAATTCTGTACATTACTTAGACTTTTCTGAATTAACTTCATCAATTTTCCCAAGAAGCTTTCATACTGATAAAAATAGTAGCTGCCAAGAAGTGCAACCAGTTGTAAGTGCATCTAGTCAGTGATTAAATGAAAGGAATTTTGCTAATCCTCTTACAGAGATGTTGTTTCATGCCAAAATCTCTTGGTTTCTTCATTAAGGGAGTCAATCTGCATTTTTTTAAAGAAAAGGTTTGATATCTGCAAAGCAGACTTCAATTCCTGGATTAAATGATAAGTTACCTTTTGGGGTAGAATGCACATTGTGTAGTTTGGGTTAAGATTACAAGTATGAAACAAGTAAAACTGCAGGGGGAGGGGAAAAAGCAGGGTAAAGAATTAACAACAGGAACAACAACACATTTGCCCTTCTGCTCCAAATCCCAATTACCGTTTTTAATACCAGAGAACTAGCACCAATAACAACTAATTAGTCAATATTCACCCTTATGTATCAGATAAAAAGGGGAAGCAAGTAACTCTCCAGCTCTGTCTGTGAGTGTTTGTATGTGTGTTGTCATTCAATTGCATTGATCACTTCTTAACTTTTCGTTCCCTTACCCACTTTCCTACTTTCCTCCATTGGGGCAAACTGCAGCTAGGAGAGCATGATTTTTTTTTCTGTAACAATGGCAGAAAGTGAAATAACTCCTCACTTTTCAGTAACGATATTTTGATTGAACTCCATATCCTCTATGGTTCTTGGATTTGAACTTCAAAATATCTGGAGCCACAAAGATGGGGAAGTTAGTCTAGTCTAGGACCAGTCTACTTGCAGCAAAATTAATACAGGCAAAATTAGATCTTTCTGCTGATTACTTTTGTTGTTTTCTAATATTCTTCTTCCTCATTCTTCCATTGCAATATCTTTATGAAGTCAGTAGGACCTAAGTTTTAACATGGAATTCATAAATATTAAATTTATCGTCATAACATTTCCTGATTACTGCATATATTATGCAGGAAAAAATAAACAGAGGTTTGTGTCATAGCTTTTATCACTGCTATTGACGCCACTGTTTTTTCCAGTGTGTATTACTTTCCACTAAGAAACAAAACAAAAAAAAACCCCAGCAAATAGTGAAAAAGAACAAGACACTATCTCAACAATTTTATTTCCATCAAAGAAAAATAGTAAGCCAATTAATTAAAAAGAAAATAAATTATATTGTTTATTTAATGAAGCTCAAATAACTTTAATGCCGTTACTTAAAAATATCCCAGGGTATATGCCTAATCAATATGCTTGAAAATATAACATTGGTATGACATTGCTGAAGATTATATATGGACCTTCTACACCTTCATGATATGGGACATAAAACTTAGGGCAGCATTTTTAGAAACCTCTTGAGTCCTCTGAACTTTTGACATCTCTCAAGAGGCTATTGCCAAGAGCTACTTTCTAAAATAGGCTTGTAAATACATAACTCTGAACAGGGAGCAGCAACTAGATATTGTAGCTTGTCAGAATCTTCAGAAACAAGAAGTTTCTTATAATTTTATGGGGCTTCTTCTTTTCTTGGACATTATGTCAGGTTCACTTGTTATGTCTATTTGATGGAAGAACAGGTGCAATGTACACATTATTGATAGAGGAGAATATTTGTAACTCAGGGTTGAAATTTTTTATTTTATTTTATTTTAATTCCATTTATATCCCGCCCTTCTCCGAAGACTCAGGGTGGCTTACAAGCTTAGCAGTAGCCTTCATTCTATGTATATGCCTGCTTATTAGGGCTTTTGGGGGCCCCCCAAGCGGCATTATTACAAAGTCAGCTTATTGCCCCCAACAATCTGGGTCTTCATTTTACCTACCTCGGAAGGATGGAAGGCTGAGTCAACCTTGAGCCTGGTGGGATGCAAACCTGCACTAATTGCAGGCAGCTGGTGTTACTTATGGAGGCATTAGCCCACTGCTCCACCAAGGCTTTGAGGGGTCTCTGAGCTTGGTTGTTTTCTTGCAGATGTTTCACTACCCAAACTTGGTAACATAATAAGTGCTGGTGATGTTACCTAGTTTGGGTAATGAAACATTTGCAAGAAAACAACCATGTTCAAAGCGCACCAAAGACCCCTAATGTACACATTCCTAGTACTGACATGAGTTTTGGGGTGTTATCTTATTTTCCATAAAAGAACCGTAAATGAAACTCCTGTTGTTGAATTATATTTAGATGTCAGATATAGGTCCTGCTGAAATCAATTGCACTGCTGGGAGTTGGAATAGGAAGATGAAATAGGCTTAGAATAGTGTTCTTTATCTATCACTTTTTCAGAAGGCTGATAACAACAGCATTATGGCTGGGCAGCAATCTGAATTTGAAGGACAAAATATGATTTGGACTTGACATGGATTTGTACATAATAACATCTGTTGGTAATATAGGATTGTGCATCATTTGCAGAGGACAGTTATGGGATCCCAGGGAAAAAAACTCCCCAGATCTGCTTTAATGCATTCCTGACAGCTACTGTATGCATGCCGTTTCTCCCTGTTTGCACATTACTAATCCCTAGGGCCTTGATTTGGGCGGACAATCTGCAATGGCTGGGTTTTTACTCCCTGAATAAGCAGTTTGCGGTTTGAAATGATTTTAACTTCATATTTGTCACTCCAGTAGCACCTGTGAGTCAGCATGCAAGTAGAGAGCTTTTGACCAAACAACCAATTGTGATCTTTCCTGTATTGCAATATTTTAGCCCTAATTGTATATATTCTGCTAACTGCAATGCTTACTACCATGTTTCCCTGAAAGTAAGACCTACTCTGAAAATAAGTCCTAGCTTGATTTTTAGGGTGAGCCTAATATTAGCCCTGCCCCCAAAATAAACCCTAGTTTTGAGGTGAGGCACACACCTAAAAATCAAGCTAGGGTGGGGGCGGGGAGGTGGACCTGCCTCACGCGCCCCACACCAACTTGCCTTGCAGCCAGGCCTCTCCTTGCCAGCCCACCTCTTCTGTGGCATCCCTAGGCCTGCATTTCACAGTCAGGCCTTTCCAGAAGGCCTCTGCAACCAAGAATCAAGCTATGGATTCAATCCATAGCTCAGTTCTGCAAGGCTTCTGCAGCTGAGAACTGAGCTACAGATTAAATCCATTGCTCAGTTATCAGCTGCAGAGGCCTTCCAGAAAGACCTCTTACTGAGAAATGCAGGCCTGAGCTTCATTCTGAGCCGCAGAGTGAAACTGCTTCTTCGGCCGCAGAAGAAGTGGGCTGGCTGGGTGAGGATGCTGATGCCGGAGGTGAGTGGAAAAGACACTCCCCCCCCAAAAAAAGAAGACCTAGTGCCTCTTTTGGAGAGTAGAAATACAAAATAAGAACCAGTCTTATTTTCAAGGAAACACAGTATGTGTGGCTAACTTAGAAGCTGCAGATAGTATAGAATGCTGCTGTCAAAACAGCATATATAATATATGCAAGGCTGGTTTCAAAATAACCATATTGACTACTAACGCAACTTCAATACAGTTTAAAATTTAAGAACTTGAGATTTAATGTAGTCTGCCTCCCTGAAGGTACTTTTTTAAATTTGTTATCCTATGCACTATTAACAGGTAGTGTTTAGTCTTAAGATATTTTCTAAAAATGAAGGAATCAGTGGAAAAACACAAACAAGTTATATCTTAGTGACATATGAATTCTTTTGTAAAATTCCTAAATGTGGCAAGGTGTTTTCATGAAATAATGCTTGCCTTCCTTTCTTACAAATGCTCCAATCTAATATCTCAATTATATTGGAACATGTTCTGAAGCAATATTGGGGTTCCATTCCGATGTATCTCTAGATAGATAGAATGATAGTTGTATGTTTGTGAGTTTTTGTATGTTTTTATATAGAAAGAGGGTAAAGGAGGGAGGGAAGGGTGATTTCCTTTCAGTATACCAGAACCGAAAGGATATCTAGTAAAGAAAATGTTAACTCAGAATAACAGACTGGAAGGGACCTTGGAGGTCTTCTAGTCCAATCCCCTGCTGAAGCAGAAGACTATATGCCATTCTAGACAAGTAGATGTTCAGTCTCTTCTTAAAAACCTCCTGTAATGGAGCACCCACAACTTCTGAAGGCAAGCCATTCCACTGATTAATTGTTCTCAGTGTTAGGAAATTTTTCCTTAATTCCAGGTTTCTTCTCTCCTTGATTAGTTTTCATCCATTGTTTCCTGACTTGCCTTCTGGTGGTTTGCAAAATAAGTTGACTCATACTTCTTTGTGGCAGCCCCTCAAATATTGGAACACTGCTATCATATCACCCCATGTCCTTCTTTTCACTAGACTAGACAAACACAATTCCTGCAACTGTTCTCCATATGTTTTAGCCTCCCATCCCCTTAATCATCTTTGTTGGTCATCCCTGCATTCTTTCCAGAGTCTCAACCTCTTTTTTATAGTATGGTGACCAAAACTGGATGCAGTATTCCAAGTGTGGTCTTACTAAGGCTTTATAAATGCTTCATCTGATCTTGATTTATCCCCCTGCTAATGCAACAAAAAAGTTATTCATTTATAAATAAAACAAAAAAATATATTTATTTATGAAGGAACACCAAGGAAAATACAGTATTTTATTCAAGAACAGCAGCAGAGCTGGCCACTCAGCTCCTCCAGTTTTGTTTATCAGTGGATTAATTTTCTCCCTCTTTCAGTTATGTATCTCTTTGTCGTGTTTCTTGCAGTGAGGCCATTATTATAGGCTGACCTGAATGTGAGAGGCATAGGGAAAGGGGGAGGCTGAGGGATGAGAGATAATGACAAAGGCTTTATTCTCCTGTCCAGACCATCCACAGAGTGGCCCAACGATCAGCTGAAACTGAACCCTGAATTGCAAGTTTTTTTAGTGCTGCAGGCGAGGGCTGGGCTTGAGTTACAAAGCTGAATCTCTCCCATCAATTAAAGTCTGTGCACAAAGCAGCTGCATTGAGTGGAAGGTGAAGGAGATTTAATCTTCACCTTTCACCTTGGGTCAAAATACAAGGTTACCAAGGCAGGCTCTGTTATTAAAAATGGATTGTTCCTGTCAACTTAATGATATTTTTTTTTGCAGGTAAAGTTATTAGAGACATTCTTCCTGACTCTTCTAAGAGTCTTGTACTTGCAGCAAAATTACAGAGGAAACATTAAATGGTGAAAGGCAAAACAGAAAATATGAGAATCTGTAGATTCTAACACCTTTTCTTCCTATTTATCTTCTAGGAAAGTACCTTGTAGGCAAGAAGACCTGTCTGGGAAAATATAATTTCTGAATAATACAGGAGATAATGTTCAGTGCAATAAGTGGATCAATGTATATTTTTAATTTGTTTGTTTTAAACTACAGGAAATAGGCAATTTACGTGAACAAACTTTGGCTCAGGCAATTGAGGTTTTACATTCTTAACTCTGTAATCACTTCTCTAAGAATTGTCTCAACCTCCAGAGAAGATATGGGAGAAATCAGTGAGGTTCACACTAGGAGAAACTTCTCTTCACTGCTTTTTTGGTAAAACCAAACAAAAAAGTCTTAAGGTCTTAGAGATTATATTAATTTATTTGAGTTTTTGAAAGTTTCTGAATAAGGCGTTCCATTATGGAGGCCTTTCTTCATGATTAGGATAACATCTATGTATGAAATAATATGTTAATAAACATATCCTTTGAAACCATCTATCATACCTATCTATTTTCAACTTTATTCATTTAAAATTGAATTCAGTTGGGTGCTTTGTATGCAATGCTCTTATTATCTCTCGTCTATCTCTATCCATCTGTCTTCTATCTCCCTTCCTTTATGATAATGTCAATGCTAATTCTTATTTGTTAACATAGTTACAGTTAGGATTGTGTCATGGATTTTATATTACCAATTTATGTGCTAAAAAATGACTTGACATCTGAAAAGGCCTCCTAGTAACATTCTACATACATGCTGCATGCAAAGCTGGAGTGTCCTCTCCAGAGCACAAAGCCTGGATAGATTAATATGGAGGATAGACTGTTACCTAAGCAGCAGATCCCCCCTCTCCACGTCACTGAAATAGTCCAATGGAATGGCAAGGCCGATACGATTAGTTCCAGATGTGTCGCAGGAGTTACCAGAACGTGATTGTACACAGTCACCAACTGCTTCCGGGACTCCGGCTCCGGATTTTACTGTGAGGTTGACTCCTGAAGCCTTTTCCAGTAGTAGATATAGCCACAAGACAGTGGAGGTTTGAAATCAGAGTTTCCCTTCTCCTAGAAGATGTTTCTGCCATTTTATCCATCGTTGGGGCATTGAGCCCTCTTCCGCCTTCAAAACCATTGACCGTCTTCTCCTGTAACCCTGGAAAGGGGCCCTTACGAGGTGCTACCAGCTGGACCAAGGTTTTTTTAGGGAGGTATTACTCCTCCAGACTCATACAATTTTCTCAATTATATTTTAGTTTGAAAATTCATATGTATATAAAAGAATAATCATTTACTTAACATATCTGAAGAGATACAACCCACAGAGAGACTTTGTAGGGTCTAGCTTTCAGGATTTATCCAAGGAGTTTGGATAATTACACACAATTTGGTTGGCTAATGCTGAAAATGTGAAGAAACAAGGAAGGAAGGAAGGAAGGAAGGAAGGAAGGAAGGAAGGAAGGAAGGAAGGAAGGAAGGAAGGAAGGAAGGAGAGAAGGAATACCATTATGCTTTTACCTGTTCAACATGTGTGAAACAGCCCAAGAAAACCATAAATTAGACATACAGAGGCACAGAACAAAAATATACTTCTTAAATACTGGAAAACACATTATTATATACAATCTGTAACTGAATGACTATTCTCTTTAAAAAAATTTTTTTGCTGTTCTCAAAATTTGTCCTTTTTCTGCTTTAAAATAATTATTTTTTTCTTTCTGATGTTCCATGTGAACTCACTGAAACACTATGTACTTTTACCATGTGTAGGCAAATCTCCAGGACAGTACAAATTAATTTTCTGGAGAAACTTAATATTCATAATCAAGCATATGCATACCTTAATATCAGTTTGCAAATAATGTTTTTGTCAGTTATTCTGACACAGTTTTTTTCCATTTTGTCTTGATTTTGGCTGCCCAAGAGCAAGCTATTCAAACTAATGTAATCAAGGCCAGAATTGAAAAATTGTCAAAATGCAGATTGTACAAAGAAGCTGAAGAAACAGTGGGTCATGTACTCAGTTCATGCAATATTCCACAAGCTAATTATAAACAATGACATAACAGTTACAAAAATGATTAACTGGAACATCTGCAAACAAAAAAAAATGGAATTTAATATAACGCAAACACTAGCAACAGAAAACAATCCAACCAGTGTCTTGAACTTCAAAAGAGCTGACTTTAACAAACTCAGAGAGAACCTAGGAAAGATCCCATGGATGAAAATCCTAAAGAGGAAAGCAACCCAAGAAGCGTGGAAAACTCTGAAAAATGCGATCATAAAAGCCCATACCAGCACAATACCACTGAAAAAGAAAAACAAGAAATTCAAGAAGAAACCAGCATGGCTGCACGAAGGTCTTTCTGACAAACTGAAAGACAAAAAAGGACAAATACAAAAATTGGAAAGAGGGGCATATAACTAAGACCAATTATCAACAAACAGCCAGAACATGCAAAGATGAAATCAGGAAAGCAAAGGCTCAGAATGAACAAAGACTTGTAACAGAAATCACGGAGAATAAAAAAAGTTTCTTCCAACATATTAACAACAAGAAAAAAGTCAAGGAAACTGTAAGTCCACTAAAAAGAGAAGATGGCAAGGAAATCAGGCAATAGGGAGAAAGCCGAGCTACTTAACTCATACTTCTTCATAGTATTCACAGAAAAAGAAATGATAGCCCAACATACCAAAAAAACCCACTGCAAAAGACAAATGATAAACAAAAATCAAAATAAGCAAGAAAATGGTAAGAGAACACCTATCTGACTTTGATGAATATAAATCTCCAGGGCCTGACAGATTACATCCCTGAGTTCTGAAGGAGCTGGCAGATGCTATCTCAGAACTATTGCACCACATCTTTAAAAAATCATGGAGCTCTGGGGAAGTACCTGAGGATTGGAAAAGGGCTGATGTGGTTCCCATCTTCAAGAAAGGGAAAAGAAATGGACCCAGGAAATTACAGACCAATCAGTTTAACATCAATACCTGAGAAGATCCTAGAAAAGATAATCAAAAAACAGATCTGCAAACAACTAGAAGCAAACAAAGTTATAACTAGTAGCCAGCATGGGTTTGTTAAAAACAGATCAAGCCAAACCATTCTTATTTCATTCTTTGACAAAGTGACTAAACTAATAGACCATCAAAAAACTGTGGACATAGTATACTTAGACTTCAGTAAGGCATTTGGTAAAGTAGACCACAACCTACTCCTTGGTAAGCTAGAAAAGGGTGGAATAGACAACGCTACCACCAGATGGATCTGTAGCTGGCTGGCAAACTGTACTCAATGAGTAGTTCTCAACGGCACTAGATCCACTTGGAGAGAAGAAAGCAGTGGGGTAACACAAGGTTCTGTCTTAGGTCCAGTACTCTTCAATAACTTCATCAATGACTTAGATGAGAGAATTAAAGGGGAACTCATTAAATTTGCAGATGACACCAAACTGGCAGGAGCAGCCAACACCCCAGAAGACAAACTCAGGATCCAAAAAGATCTTGAGAAACTTGAACAATGGGCCCTATCCAACAAAATGAGTTTCAATGTGGAGAAAAGGAAAGTTTTGCATTTAGGTAGGAAAAATCAAACATGCAAGTACAGATTGGGCAAGACCTGGCTTAAAAACAGTAACTGTGAGAGGGACCTTGGAGTCCTAGTGGACGATCACTTAACCATGATCCAGCAGTATGCAGCAGTTTGTATTAGCAGCCAAAAAAGCTAATACAATCCTGGGTTGTATAAACAGGCATGTGAGGTATTAGTACCGCTTTATAAAACCCTAGTAAGTAACTGTGGCCAATTTTGGTCACCATATCACAAAAAAGACATTGAGAGTTGGAAAAAATTCAGAGAAGAGCAACTAAGATGATCAAAGGCTTGGAGACTAAAACATACAAAGAATGGCTGCATTCTTTGTATGTTGTAATCTAAAGAAAAGAAGAAATAGGGGAGACATGATAGCAGTATTCCAGTATTTGAGGGGCTGCCACAAAGAAGTGGGGGTCACATTATTCACCAAAGCACCAGAGGGCAGGACAAGAAACAATGGTTGGAAACTGATCAAAGAGAGAAGCAACCTGGAATTAAGGAGAAACTTCCTGACAGTGAGGACAATTAACCAATGGAATAGCTTGCCCCCAGAAATAGTGGGCACTCCATATATATATCGGATGGCACTTAGAAAATATGCATGCTGACAATTCCCTCTGTCAATTACTAAAAGCCACATTGCTTGGGTCCACATGGATCCTCTGATACATTAAGACATTCTGTATGGAAAAATCTGAATAGAATCACTGTTCAGCACTGAGCCAAGATATTGCAGTGGAATTTGGACAAATGTGTCCAAACCCCACCATTAAATGGGGCAAAATAGTGAAAAATAAAGAAATTAAAAGATGCTTGCTCCTGGGGAGGAAAGCCATGGCAAATCTAGACAGCACACTAAAAAGCAGAGACATCACCCTGCCAACAAAAGTGCGTATAGTCAAGGTTATGGTCTTCCCAGTTGTAATATATGGCTGTGAAAGTTGGACCATAAGAAAGGCTGAGCGCCAAAGAATTGAGGCCTTTGAACTATGGTGCTGGAGAAGACTCCTGCGAGTCCTTTGTACTGCAAGGCGATCAAACCGGTCAGTCCTAGAGGAGATCAAACCTGACGGCTCTTTAGAAGGCCAGATCCTGAAGTTGAAACTTTGGCCCCCTAATGAGAAGGAAGGACTCACTGGAGAAGAGCCTAATGCTGGGAAAGATTGAGGGCAATAGAAGAAGGGGACGACAGAGAATGAGGTGGCTGGATGGAGTCACTGAAGCAGTAGGCGTGAGCCTAGATGGACTCCAGAAGATGGTAGAGGACAGGAAGGCCTGGAGGAACATTGTCCATGGGGTCACGATGGGTCGGACATGACTTCACAACTAACAACAAAAGTGAAAAATAAAGGAATCAAAATGTGCTATGGAAATAGCATCAAAAGCATGGATGAAGATGATCACTACAAACACCTGGGCATCCTTCAAGTTGACAACATTAAGCTGAAATGGGAAAATTCACCATAGTCAGGTTGCTGCTGCTGGGTTGCCACCCCTGGCTTGCCCTGGCAAGTTTGCTGTGGGACAACGCACCACCGGCAACTCACCACAAGACCATGGGATAATGCCAGAGGTGAGGGAAACCTCCTCCTCCTCTTTTTATCTCTCTGCCTCCCTCCCTGATTTGACTTATCCCTCTCACCAATACCACCTGAACACTGGCAAGAACTCCTGTGCTCTCAAAAGTGTGTGACTCTCTCCCTCTCCCCCTCACCATTTCATTGTCCCCAATTTTTCCCCAGTCTGAGCTGAGGAGGAAGAAGAGAAAGAGGAGATGGAGGAGGAGGAGGTCTCCTTACCTCAAGGTGAGTTATCCTGCAGCAAAGTGCCTGCGGCAAGTTGTCCACAGCAAGCTGTCCAGGGCGAGGTAGCTGGGGTGACCTGGAGGCATCAAGTTGTCCTCCACTTCAAACACACTGAAGTAAAAAAAAAAGTTTAGAAGTGAGTGAATACATCAAGATAATTAAGATTTTAAAGTCCAAATTAAGTGGAGGAAATACTATTAAAACAATTAACACCAGGGCAATTCTTAACATGAGATTCATGTTGGAACAATGGACTGGACTCAAATAGAACCAAAATACCTGGATAGGAAACCCAGAAAAATAATGACAACAGACCGTGCTCTTCAACCTCACAGCAACATTGATAGACTCTAGTTACTAAGGAAAATAAGTGGGTATGGAATGTTGCAAATACATCAGATGGTTGAAAAAGAAAAAAGGGCACAGGAAGAATATATGTAGAACAGTGAAGAAGATGCAATGAAGCTAGTATATCATGAACCTTATTGAGTACTAGAGAGACCAAGCTGGTCTATCAGAAACACCAAGTGAAGAACGGTAAAGAGACATGGGAAGACAAAGTAGTATATGGCCAGTTCATTAAAAAATATAGCAGGCAAAGCAAATAATAACAATTGCAGTACATATTAGCAGTACGTATTAGATTTGTACAGGAAGAATCCCTGGTTGTTTTGTTGCCTAAATATGATGAAAGTGAAGGTCTAGCTTATCTGGAAGTCTAATCCATTGAATCTAGATATTAATTTCCTTACATTTGACGAGTAGATGGCATTCCCCTCCCCCCCTGGCCTTTTACTTTGCATGGAAGAGAAAATGGGAGAATTAAAATAACAGCTTACGTTAAATAGTCAACCTTTTGAAACTTGGTACTGTAACATCTATATTAGCTACAAATAATGGTAGTTACAGTTTAACTCACCTACAGGACATTGGATTGGGAAATGCTGGTTGAGACAATTATGATTATGCTCCAGATATTTAAATTGCAGCCTTACATAATATTGTTGGTTCTTGAAAGATATGATATATTAGAGCTATCTTCAAATTAGGATGTCCTGGAGAAAAGCTTGTGGGCTTTATGGAAGCATCTGTTAATTACCATGGGAAAGAGGATGAAAGTCTTATCCAGCTGTGTTCATCTTATTATAGGCAATATAGTTATATTATCAAAAATGGAAAATTGGAAATGATCTGATCTCTCCTACAGTTCTATGTCTCTTATGGTAAACACTTGAAAACATCATTATAAAAAACTCAGAAACCTTTTAAGGGAAGGACAAACTGTCTTTCCTGCATTCACCTTGCCACCAGTTCAGCAAGGGATTTGGTGTCCTGTCACAGCTTATCCATTAAGTATCAAGTTTATCATTATTATTTATGTTCTTATTTTTCTCCCTTAATGCAGTACAAATAATCTGTCTCCTACAACATTAAACAGTTTTATTCAAGTGTACCAAATTAATCACTGGAGAACAAGAGTACTCATCATTCTAGAATGCATGAAGGAATCAAGTTTCTGAACACAGGGACTTTTATGCCAGACTGAATCCTCTTCAGTTTGGTGGTTTTAGTCATGTGGTGATTAAAGTCATGGCTTACTATGTATCTCATTAATTACCTCCCATGGCCTCAAAACATATTAACTGCTTTTTAAAGAATACTTAGTTTTTGTTTGTATTGCTATAAGAGCAACAGTTCCTTGAAATAGTAGGTTCATCTCCTATTAGACAGAGTGATAGTTTTGTGAAGCAGAAGTTGTACATTGTAGGAAACAAGTACTGTATGCTCCTTATGTTACCTTTTGCTCATGTACATGAGAAAGATCACTGGTCCATTATCATTATTGAAGATTCATAAGTGGAGGATAATGCTAACTGCAAAGGCATAATTAATGATATCTCTTCTAGTCTTGAAGGGACGCGTTGGCTCAGTGGGTTAGGATGCTGAGCTTGTCGATCAGAAGGTTAGCAGTTTGGTGGAGTGAGCAACTGCTACTCGTCCCAGCTTCTGCCAACCTAGCAGTTCGAAAGCACGTAAAAATGCAAGTAGAAAAATAGGGACCACTACGGTGGAAAGGGAATAGCGTTCCATGCACCTTTGGCATCTAGTCATGCTGGCCACATGACCACGGAGACGTCCTCGGACAAGCGCTGGCTCTTCGGCTTTGAAACGGAGATGAGCACCAGCCCCTAGAGTTGGAAACGACTAGCACGCATGTGCGGGGGAACCTTTACCTTTACCTTTTTACTTCTAGTCTAGCCCAAGATGGCGGCAGCATAGGAAGCAATATTGGATCACGGGGAGAGAAGTAAACAAACTAAGCAGGAAAGCACTAGGAGAGGGGGAAAAAAGTGAGGAAAAAGAAGCAGAAAGTTAGATAAGGAAGATAGAAAGGATAAAGGACAAGAAGAAATTGGGGTAAGGAGGAAAACACCAGCAAACATGAACGCAGCAAATGAATGGCTGCACGTGGAGTCGAGGCAGCCAGCAACAGAGAATGAGAGAGCCAGCTCCAAAGCACTGCTACGCAGCCCAATGCTTAGGCAAAGGAGAGCAGTGAACCAGCATCTGAACAGCAGGTAAGGAGGGAGACTATTGGAAGCACCCACCATCGTGGGGGCTCCATTGCGGGAAGTTTTTAAAAAGAGACTGGACAATCACCTGTCTGAGATGGTATAGGAGGTCCTCCTGCTTGAGCAGGGGGCTGGACTAGAAGACCTCCAAAGTCCCTCCCAGCTCTGCTCTACTCTGTTCTATTCTATTCTATTCTATTCTATTCTATTCTATTCTATTCTATTCTATTCTATTCTATTCTATTCTATTCTATTCTATTCTATTCTATTCTATTCTATTCTATTCTAGTTTAATTGTTTGCACAACATTTCTTATCTATGCTTTACCACCAGCAATGTTGGTCATTTCTGTTGACAAAACTGTGATCAATGTAAATGTGTAGGTCTTGCTAGTTTCCTGGGAAACACAAACACATACCCAGTCTCTTTTTGGGGGAAAAATGCATATGAAATTAAATGAATATGCTAGGGATTTATATATTAATATGATCAAACAAACTGTGGTGCAGTAAGCCTAACAGAGGGGACTGGATCCACTATTTTTTTTTCTCATTCTCCTTTCAAAAATCCACACACAAAACAATTGTGTTGGGTACTTGCAATTTTTTTTTTAAAAAAAAACCATTTATTTTTCTAGTAAAAAAGAGACATTGGGTATATTTATGTTAAAACTAATTAATACATATTAGAAACAGAAGAGGTCTGTAAATCACATGATGGTGAATGGCAAACAGATGTGCAGTTTTGTTATGGTTTGAAGTCTTTTTTTAAAAAAGCCATTAAAATGATGGACCGGAATAATATCTCACTAATGCTAAAACCTAGATGACATGGATATGTATTGATCTTTTTGTCCCTAGTTTATACGCCAAAAGGTCTATTCAGGCTACTAACTGAACCCACACAGATCATGAACACAGCCTATCATGCCAGCTTAGCTTCCTCCCACTTTTCTCCACCCCAACATTATTTCAATATAGTTCAGGGTTGGTTTGTTTGTTTTTTCTAAAATGTTGCCTCTACATTTCTAGGGAATGTTACATTGATATTTTCAGCAAGAACTGGAAGACATTTGGCAAATTATCTGCACAGGAAGGGTGGGGCAGGGAGGAACATCCTGATTATTTTAGGCATAATAGCCCTATTGTTGTTTGATTGCATAGGACTTTAAAGGAAGGAGCTTAAAACCTACTGTAAACAGTGGCTTTCTTCTGCTTTAACAACTTAAATGCTCTTCTCCACTCTTTTCTCATAAATGAATTAGAATCTCACAACCAAGAAATAATGAAAATGTCTTTTACATAGAAAGCAATTGTCTAAAATAAAATTAAGGACTATCATTGTAGACATATTGGTGAGGAAATACTCCCCTTTCTTCCTTTGCATTCCAAATCTGGAAGCTGACAATAATTATACTCCTGCTCTGTTGTTTATCCAAAATTTGTTTTAATGCGGGTTGTTGAAGAAAATGGCCAATCTGAATTAAATTTTGGAGTGTCTCCCAAAGGATAGTGGACTTCCCTGGAGACTGAATTTTGGTTTCCTTACCATGCATTACAATACCAAGTCTCCAGGAAAAAAAAATGTTTTGCCATTATTGACTATAGGGAGTCAGGAACATGTTGCTGGGAAAGGTGATGGTGCAATTTGATTGGAGTCCCTAAATTTATGGATCCATAGTCTATATTTTCCTTCTTCCTGATATCTTCATTCTAATTTCTTAACAAATTTCTTTCAACAATACCCTTCAAACAAGTTTCCATTGAATCTGTTCTGGGTGTTCCATTGTTTGCTCAGATTTCAATATCTTGGTATATTGAAGAGGATACTTTGTAAAAGATAGCATATTATATCATATTATATATTTATTGTTTGTTTTTTGCTTTATTGAAAGATGGGAGCTCTGTTCAGACAATATGATTGCATGTAAACCTTGATACATAAGGAATGGTAAGTATACTACAATGTTGATGAACAATCATCCTTGGGTACAGTGTAATTGTTTGCAGTGGAAAAATTACATATACACATTAATGCATCCATATTGTATAGATTTCTGCATTCATTTATATGGATGAGAGTGGCTTTACAAATATAACATACTATGATATAGAACAGGAAAGGGATGTTCACAGTTAGTCTTGCATAATGACCTTCAATGCAGATGTACAGTATTATGCTGAATGCTAAAAATAAATAAAATGTAAAATGTAATTGTATTTATAAAATGTAAGACATGTCCCCTTATGTTCTGAGGTTAGTTATACAGTGGTGAAATCACATTAAAAAAATCAGGGGCTAAAAGTTCTGTCCATCTCTTTCTGATGATCTTCCCTTCCCTTCCTCTCCCCTCCTTGTCCCCATCCCCTTCCCCTTCCCCTCCCCCTTCTCCTTCTGCTTCCACTTCTCCTTCCACTTCCCCTTCCCTTCTCAAAAGTGGTAAAAAAAATTGGCCTGTGTGATTTCCCTGTTTGTTAATTTTTAGTACCATGAGCTTTAGAGGCTTTGTTGAGTTGAGCATTCTTATTTTTCCCTCTATGAACCTGCCCATAATTCATAATTTAATGAAGGATCTATTATGCATCATACCACTAGGTTGACAAAGCCTTTCTGAAAGAAGTACAGTACAATGTCCTAAACTGGTATTGCCTGGGTTTAATTAATTAATGTATTCAAGTTTGTTACAGCCACTCAGCTCCAATGCATTCTCCTTTGCTTTTTACTCCTGTGCCTCTTTATAATATAGTTAAGTAACTACTTTTATTGTGCATTGCCTCAAATACCTGACAACTGAGGGTGTGACTTACAGTATTTGGTATAAATAAGGTATTCAAGTTGGTTCTTGAAAATATGAGTGCGCAGGAACAGAGCCAAAATGGGGTTCTTTGGACAAATCTTAGTAGATGCTTTGCATTGTAGGGCAATTCAAGGCATAATGTATTTTATGCTGGTGCTCAGTACTATAATTCCTTTCCAAAGACTGACTCATATAGAAAGTCCATTACTTCAGCACATAGGATATTTAATCAAATTATTTATCATGAAATCACACAATAACATTCCTGAGCAAAGTCTCAACAGTATTCTCATATGTGTAAAATAAAAATAAATAGTAATCTACAATATGTATGAGAGGTTCAGATAAATGTAACTTTACAGGCTTTTACATACTATGTTTTAAAGTACAGTAAATAAATTATTGCCTAGACAAGAAATAAAGAGTTAATTGATTTTTCAAACTTCATTGTATAATCACAGATTATAGCTTTTAAAAATAAAAATAAAAGGCAGATTCTTATAAATACTGATAAAACTTTTTTTTAGTGAAAACGTGGCCTTTGTTCCTAAACCTATTAAGGTTAAGCATGGATATGATTTGATAAACTTTTAAGTCAACCTTCTCAAAAATGTTTTGTTTACCTGAATATTCCTTAAAAGCAGAATCTCCCTCGAACAAATTGTAATATTTTCATCCTATTTCAAAGACTCCTTTGAAGGCCTCCTTTTTAAAAAAAAATCTGTCCAGTTTGCATAATATAAGCATCCTCCCCCTTTTGGTGGAACTAGCTCAAAATCTTCACAATGGAAGATCTAGAATGTTAATGAGCTTCAATTGTGGGAAACCGAGTACAGTGTTGGCCTGCCTGACCTGCCCAATAATGCTACATTTAGCACACTATTTCCCATTTGTATTGTAAGCATTGAGAGGGCAACAACCAAGGGTCTTCCCCCACTCCTGTTTTGGTTTACAGAACACTGGCAAAGAAGGATGGGGTGGGGAGTTAATCATGCATTGGAAGAAATTAACATTTTTCTTTAATAAACACAATGCAATTGTGTTTTTTTCTTCATTTCAATGCCCTATCTGTTTGTTTGTTTGTTTTAATCCAAGAATGCAGGCTAGAGAGTAAAGGTTTTCAGTTACAGGAAGGCATATTCTAGATGAAGATTAGGAAAATGCTTAAAGCAGCTCAATGGGAGAACCAATTATTCAAAGAGATGATGGGCTCCTTTTACTGGATGTATTCAATCAGGGCTGGGCAGCCATCTGCCAGTGATGCTTTGATTTGGATTTCTGGACTGATCAGGAGGGTAAGATTCAATGGCTTGAGTGCCTCGCTTCTATGTGTGTGCTTCTAGGCATGATACAAGCCTCCATATCCATACAAATGCATTCATTGCAGAGAGGAAAAATCAAATCAGTTTGTGAAGCAGTTTGTTGAGATCCAGGAACTCGAAAAATCAAGTCCTTTCTAGCCTTATAGGACTACAGCCATTAGGACTTATATCCTGATCTGAAATGCAAGAGAGTGGCGGTGATGAAAATGTTGTCATTTTTGATACTTAGGTTGTAAGTGCTGCTGCTTATATAGCCATAAAGAGCATGTTCAAAAGTAGTAAAATGTCGACTTTCCATTACAATGCTAGGAGAGTATGCATCTTTGAGTAGAAGAGGATGGAAATGAGTGGCTGGAATCATAACAAGCATTACTTCATATTGCAACATTGTCTTTTATGTGCCACAATCTCCTCATCCTCCTGGCTTGCCAAAACTGTATGTGGAAAATTACCAGGCAGCATAAATAAAATGAGATATAAAATCAAGACTTTGTCGTGAAGAATTTACAAGCTGCATTACCTCTGGAGAGGGGAAAAAAAGAGATACAATTAAAAGGGATCAATTGTGAGCAGATGTAATTGCATTGGATTGTTTTTAAATGCCTTTTCAGAGAAGCAGAGAATATATCCGACCTGGAACCCGAAGCACAAATTAGGTGTCTTGACATTGTGTGTTGGCCATTGTGTGTTGCCCATTGCTCAAATGGGCAGTGTCTACTTTATTGAGCCGGAACCTATGTCTTCCTGCTATTCTCGACTTACTTGACTCCAATTGGGACTAGAATTTCTGTTGCTAAGCAGGGCTGTTGTTAAGTGAGTCATACTCAATTTTGCAAACTTTTTGCCAAGTTTTAAGCAAATCACTTCAGTTGTTAAGTGAATCATGTGATTGTTAGATGACTCCAGCTTTCCCCATTTTCTTTGCTTGTCAGAAACCCCCTGGGAAGGTTGTAGATGGGAATCATATGACCCTGGGATGGTGCAATGGTCATCAATATATGTCGGGAGCCAAGCACTTGAATTTTGATCACATGACTGTAGGGATGCTGCAAGAGTTGTAAGTGTGAGGGCTGATTCTAAGTCACTTTTTTCATTGCTAAACGAATAGTTGTAAGTCAAGAACTACTGATAAAACCACTGATTACTAGACATTTAGATACCATCTCCAAAAGAAGACTCTTTTTTCATACAAATGTTTTGGTTAGGCATTATGACAACACTGAATATTGTCTAGCAAAATGTCAGACCTGCCCCAGTCAGCCCCTCAGGAAAGTTAGACTCTTGAATCCACTGAGCTGAATCAAAAGAATTTTTACTGAGAGAAACTGGATACAGTAAAGTCAGGCAGAATCTGAGGGTCCTATGCGATGCGTAAAGCAATTCTTTCGGTTTCTCAGTCACAACCCCATGACCAGTCCATTGGCAGTTAATGTGATGCCGAGAAGATGTTTTGACAATACTGAGGTGCTAGGCAGATAACAGTTCACATTCAGGACGCGGCAGCCTTGGAACCTGGTGAAAACCAGCTGGGAAGGAATTCATCTCATCTCCAAAGACAATCCCTCTCCCTAATTCCCATGAGAACAGTGGAAGTGGAAAAATCTCAAGCATGCCATCCCCCTCTCTTCTTAGCACAATGGCAGGACATCAGAGTATGATGGTGGACCTGACACAAATCTTAATCAGACTGCACTTGATTGTAGACCACCCATGAGTCCAGTGAACTACCCAAAGCTGCAATACAAATATAAACCAAATAAATTAAATATAGTTCAGCAAACTGATTTGCCAAGGTTTAGTTATTATTCAGTTGTTTAACAAAACTAGATAAGGCTGGGCTGAGTTAATATCAGAATAGAAACTGAGACTTCATAAAGAAATGATTATTTAGAATGAAAGCTACTGAAATACCACTGGGATCTGTGTGGGATTAGGCTTGGTAGGTCAGAAAATTAATGGTTCTCTATTCTCCTTGACAATGTAAGGTGCAAGTGAAACATTTTTCTAATAATTAAATTACTGCTAGCTTTCATTGTATATAGACATTTTAATAGCTTATGAACAAAGGTGTCAGAAGACACAAATTGGAGTTAAGCACCTGATTTTCACTGACCTTTTTCAAGAGGTAAATTTCTTCAAGCCTTTTATGTGAAAATTGTTCCCTAAAGGATCATATGACATTTGAATAGTAGGTTTAAAGGAAAGAAAAAAGGCAATTTAGGGCAACTTCACAATATGATTGCATTGCCAAGTCTTGTAAATGCATCACTTCCTTCTCCAGGGCAATGATAATCAAAGTTGAATGAAGGTTCATACATAATGTGAAATTAGAGAATTTTAGTCTTGAATCTCTGGGGTCAAAGGCTACATTTCTCTTGTTATATATGTCAGATGGCTGCTTCAAGCCAAATTGTTTCCACAGAAATAGGAAACTTCAGTGAAACAATTATATCATATTAATTAACTTTGCCGAGTATTTAGAGAATTAAAACCTGGAATAACCACATATAAGTTACTTCAGTAGAAATTCAGGGAGTGGATGGGAGTTAGCAGTGAAAAGGGACTGTGAATAAAATCTGGGGTTTCTACAAACCAAGGGAATGGGAGGGCAAAGAAAGTTCAGTGAAAACATGTCCAAAGTAATATCAATTTTGACAGTTTTAAAGTGAAACCAGAAAAAACTCACAAAGAACAGGGTACTTCAATGTCCATTAGATAGTATCCAGAAAGCCACATTCCTAAAATACCAATTGGTAGGAAGTAACAGTGGATGAGGGCTGTTGCCTGCCTATCCTTAGATGTCTCTGGGTAGCCACGGTGTAACATACAATACCTGAATAGATTTGCATTTTGACTAATCTGAGGTTCATATATTGAAGGTGTATTCTGATAGGCATCTCAGGCATTTATTTATTTATTTATTTATTTTAATCCCATTTATATCCCACCCTTCTCCGAAGACTCAGGGCGGCTTACAATTTAAGCACAAACCAATGTGCTTAGCATAAATCAGATTTCTACATTAATTTCAAAGCAGAAATCTGATCTATTGGAAACATGCATTAAAATGTTACGTGTCTATGAATGACCCACCTAGCATGCACACTTACAAGCCGTAATATAAATAAGGGTGCAGACACAATCCTGCCTATTGTGCGATTAATCTGTATTTCTAGTAAAGGAAATATGCATACAAATGGGTTGGGGGAGGGAAAATTCTTTTCCCTTGCCTTCTCTATAGTTTCAATGCAATGAAATTTGGTCAAAAGTTCTTTTATTCTTCACATTTGTCTACCTGTTGACCTTCAGTCAAGATTGTCTTCCCCGACCGGCAATTTTCTACCTAATCAATTCTATCAAAATAAATAAATAAAGGTAAAGATGCCTGAGGCCAAGCCTGGCTGAATCTTCACTAAGCCATTCCTGAATCTGGCTTGCTCTACCATGTCTCTGTTGTCATAAATTAGATCCTGAGGGTGGACACCTAGTTTGGTTGACTTTAAGGATCTCTCAGATTCTGCTTTCTAAATGCTGTTTGTTAGTTTTTGCTCTAGGGGACACTCCTGACTCTTCACCAGCACCCTGCTGCAAACAATCAAAATACAAGTTCCTCAGAGCCAAACACCTGCATGCCCTGGGCCAGGAGGGGAAAAAAAATACCTTTCATTTTGGTGAGACTTATAATGAATACAAATATTATAGGAGAAAAGCTATTCAACAGAAAACTCTTAAAATAAATTACAGATCAGCCCGATGTATCTCCCACACAATATTAAAAATATTTATAAAATATAGGATTGTTTTATAGGTTTCTTGATGAGTTTGTATTTTTTTGCTTGTTGTTCCCAGGATCTCAAGGTGGGTGAAACATAGGTCAAGGAAAAGGATGTGCTGATAGATGATATCACATTATAGTCTAGTTAGTTTCACTGAGATTAATGGGAGTTAATCCAAAATAACTGTGTATAGGATTGCTGTTTTTAAATGTATAAGTGTTACTGGGTTTGAACTATTTATCAGTCCAGATGTAATACATGCTAGATGCACTGATTTTTATTTTTTAACCAAAGAAAGCTGAAAATTTGAAGGGCAAAAACAAGAGAGAATAACACTATTTCCTTCTGTCTTCCTATGCTGCTTTTCTGTCTTTCCCAGAAGGAGTTTCAATATAAAAAGAAACTCTGTGTAAGGGTATCAAACTGTGGGATGTTAGAAGAAGCACAGATTTATGGCTGACATCCTATTAACTTTGTTAATGAGAATGTCATTATAGTACATTTTATTTTAATTAATTTACTTGTCTAATATATTTGTGGACCACTTTCCATTATTGCAAATCACAAGTCGGTAGATGTATGTGTCAAAGTACATAACTCACTGGTTGGGAGTATTTTCATCATTCTGTTTTGCAGTGATAAAGCGGCTACAGCAACTTACAGATCATTTAAAGAAAATGAAAGGAAAAAGAGCAACGTGGAGGAGAAGGAAAACACAAATTTAGACATCAATTCTTAAAGTTTCAGAGCTTCTATAATGACCTGCTGAGATGAGGAGAAGAAAGCCACCAAAATAGCCTTTTTCTTAGCAGAACTATTTTAGAGGCTGGAATCCTTTCTTTGCTGTATTATAGAGAAGAATCAAATCACAGTAAACTTTAAAAGAAAACAGCAGGATAATATTCCTGTATCTTCTTTAACATTGCCAGTTCTTATCAAGTGAGAAATACCAGTTCTTTTGAAATTCAATGTCAAAGAGAAAAGTATTTAAAAAGTAAACAGCCTTTTTTTCTTTTCAAGCATAATTATGTGGTAGTCATTTCTCCCTGTCATATATATGAATATATGAATATATACTTTATCTGTCTTTCATGTATGGAGCTTATATTAAACTGTGACACTAATTTACCCATCTGACTAAAAGAAAATTTAATTTCAGAACTGTGTTGAAAAATCTATAGCACTTTGAAACTATGAGTTGATAAATATATAAAAAGAAATATGTTTAATATACTTTTTGAGAAGGAGATCATCATTATTCCCCTTTTAAGAAAAAAAAAATCTCAGGTTGCCATAAAATCTACATGAAGTGCACCAAGATTAACCATTACATCAAAAATTGTGACTATAACAGATTAGTCAGAGTTAAATGCACATTTGATCAAAAATTATATTGTACATTATTATTTATTTTTTATTGTTTTCATTATTTATTTCTAAGAGGGCTGGCTATCAATAAGCCAACAAAGCCAACTCAGTGTGAGGGTATCACTTTCTTTTTTAGCAAACTTTCTTATAATGGTCCTTCTATGCCAAATTTTTTGGCTCTGCCCTAGATTTGTTTAGCATACGTTTGACCTTCAATCTATAAATTCATATGAACTTTAGATAGTGTGCTGCCCCGCTCCACACACACACACACACACACACACACACACACAAACACACACAGCAACACTTCTACAGATGTTTATTCAAGCCCCCCAAACAGATCTCGGAAAGCATCCCTGTTGTGCAGATCCAGATTCCAAGCTCAGCACGGCAAGAGTCACTGGGTAACTGAGTCCAATAGGCATGTACAAAGTCCAGGAAAGCAATCCACAATTCAAAGAGGTCAGGATACATGGCACAAGACACAAGGCATGCAACTGGGCACCTCATTCACTCAAGTCCTCAGGCCGGGATTAAGAAAGCAATGCCGGTGCAGCTCTTCATGAGAGGTGAGGTTGTCACCTCATGACTAGTCTAGCTGACTGGCATTGTTCCCATCTCCTCTCTGCTCTATGTGTCCTTGGATAAGGTGGAGGTGTGGACTCCACCTCCTCCTCATTGCTAACAGGTGGCAGCTGCTCTTGGTCCTCACCTGGCCAGCCTCAGCCTGTTGCTCATCTGATCAACTCAGCTGAGGGTGCTCCATCATGATACCACTCTTTTTTAAATATATTTTTTATTTTATTGAAATCGTCCACAACCACATCATAACAATACATCGCAGTGCTTATTGAAATTCTTTTAAAAATACAAAACATAATAATAAACATTCTAATAATTTAGACAAGTTGCTGTTACATTATGTAATCAATCCTTCCCGTAACCATCCCTTTTTGTCAACCATTCATACCACGGTCTCCAAGATAAATAATAATCTGTATCCCCCTTATCTTTCAACAGCATGGTCAAACGGTCTGATTCCGCACAATCAATGAATTTCTTGATTAACAGATCCTCGGGAGGACTAACAGAATTCTTCCAATATTGAGCTCATAATATCCGTGCCGCCGTTAACAAATGCGACATCAAATACCATGCAGATCTATTCAGATTGTCTGGTTTTAAGCCTAACAAAAACGTCTCAGGAGTCAGTTTAACAGAATGTCCCAAAATCTCATTCAACCATATATGAAGCCGATGCCAATACTTCCTCGCTTCACTGCAGGTCCACCACTGGTGGTATCAGGATAGCACTCTGAGCCCCAATCCTGACCAATGTCAGCTCCACACTTTCCTCTGCAGACTCAAACTCACCGTCCGCCTCTGAACTCACATCTGTAGAGGTGTCTGTGGGAGGATCCATGACAGATAGATAGGGATATATCATAAAATAAGAGATTTGATTAGATTTGTACCAATCATGGGTTCATATATTACTATCTGAGATCAAAATATGAAATGTGAGCTTCGCCACTTTCCTGTTTACAGAAGAGGTAAAGGTTCCCTTGTCTAGTCGTGTCCAACCGTGGGACACAGTGCTCTGCTCCATTTCTTAACTGAGGGAGCCAGTGTTGTCTGAAAACATTTTCCGTGGTTATGTGGTCAACATGGTTATAGCAATGTTTTAAGTACCCTGTAACACCGCCCTGAGTCCTTCGGGAAAGGGCGGTATATAAATTCAATAAAATAAAAATAAATAAATAAATATGCCAAAGGTACATGGAACGCTATTACCTTCCCACTGAAGTGGCACCTATTAATCTACTGGCATTGCATGCTTTCAAACTGCTAGGTGGACAAAAAATGCTGTAAATAAGGAGGAAACCAGTAAGTCACATTCCTTGAAATGATTTACTTGGCCATTAGATAACCATTTACCTAAGTCAGAGGTCTCCAAACCTGACAATTTTAAGACTTGTTGACTTCAAGTCTACAGCTATATATATGAGGGGACACAGAAGACATTTAGGTAGAAGATCCCTCAGCTCACTCTTCTTTATAATAGTGATGGAGGGAAGGACTCTTCACATTTATTTATTTGTATTTTATTTATTTGTATCCCACCTTTATTATTTTTACAAATAGTAACAAGGTAGTGAACATATCCAACACACTTTCGTATTTTCCCTGCATCAACAACCCTGTGAGCTGGGTTAGGCTGAGAAAGAATGACTGGCCCAAAGTCACCCAGCTCGGTTTCATGCCTAACGCAGGATGTGAACTCACAGTCCATCACTTTCTAGTCTGGTGCTTTAATAACCAGACCAAACTAGCTGTCATGCTTAAAAGTCTTAGTCTTTCATCATAACTTTCCACGCTCTAAAACTGAGCAACAGAGATTGGGGTCAGCATCTCAATATTCCTATAGTTCCCAGATTTTTGGGGAGGAATAGGTTATAAGCTTGGGATGAAAAAATAATGTGATTTCTCATTTGGGCAACTTAAAGGGTTAGGATTGGAAGAGCAGAAATGTATTTCCTCTGTAATATTTTTTTCTGTGTGGCCTACTAACCAACTAACCAGTTTATTGAAAGGATAAGTTTGCTGTTTGTGTTTCTCAAGTATTCAAGGGGAAAAAAACACAGATCTTTTGTAAGCACGGGCTTCCAGATCTGAGCTGCATAAGTCTGGACAACTGAATTTTTCAAGCCAGATCTATACCCCTATTTATGGGCTGGGCCAGGTTATCTGCAAAACCTTCTCTCATGAATGAATGCAAATGTACGTGTCCCAGGATAATGTTGCAGGATCCAATCTGTGTTGGTCACTGGGACCAGAGTTTTCGTCTTCCAGGCTTTCTGAAGAGAAGTTCCCCTGAAGATGGGCTCCAGCACAAGTCTGAAAGCTCAGGAGACAAAAACCTCTGGTCCAGATTAGATCCTGCAAGAACGTCTCTCACTAAGGACGTCTACCTGCCCTACCACATCAGATAGGGTGAACACACTGCTAGTCCCTTCCTGTAAATATTGCAACCTTATACGAGTTAGGAAAAATGGCTTTTTCCTTACCCTATGGAATATTCTTCCTCTTAAAGTTTGATGGGTTTCAGGTTCAGCGGGCCTTTTCCAGGAAGCACAGAAGACCTGGCTTTTCCTCCAAGTGCTAAGATAGGAGGAGGTGGGTAAGACGTTTTTATGAGGGACTGTATGTTGAAAATTTAACTTTGGAACCAGATTTTTAACATTTATGGTTTTAATATATTTATATATTATGCTCTTTTATTAATTGCTAATTAGGTGTCCAGAGTTTGATATAAAAGAGGCAGCTTTATATTTAAATAAATAAACTATTAAACTATCAGATGCAGCGTTTTGTTTCAATAATATTCAGAGAAGTGTGGGAACTTACAACCAGAATATGGACTCCAAATGCACTGTGTTTCCTGATCTGCTAATAAAATTCATTTTTTCAGCCTCCCATTTCCTTCTTCTAGGTTCTTTTCTAACAAAAATGCAGAAAGCATTAGTTCACACAGAGGGAAGAAAAAGGCAGTATTATTTTTTCTTTCAAAAGAATTTCATTTTTTACTTCCAACACATAAAAAAGCACTTAGAAGCCAAATAATTTTGGGGGGAAAAAGAAAGAAAATTTAATGAGGAAATGTTTGCTCTAGAATTCGGCTCTCTTTTAAAGCCGATGCACTTACTCAACTGTAGCAAGTCAGGGGTGGCAATTTGCCAAGAAGTGGTGCCTTGCTTGTAGAAGCTTGTGCAACAACATAAATCACAAACATAGGCCAAAGTTGTTTTCTTTGTAGGCTTCATTCATGTTGCCTGGAGCTATCGCTGCTTGCAACTCTATTTAATCACTGTAATTATTTCCAATGTGTCTATCTGGGCAATCTTGAGCTTTATGAGAATGTTATTCATAGCTTATCAGTTAGAATCTTGAGGGTCCCATTCATTTTTCCCCAAGGGACTCTACTAAGCAGGTTTGATTGGAATCAGGGCAGAAGGGATGCTTGTAATGTTTATATCTTTATTTTGAATTACAGGCCTTTTAAAAAAAACAAAACAAAACTAAGTCTCTGAAACTAATCAGATCGTGAAATCTCAGCAGAGGCTATAATTTCCTGGTAGGAAATTAAGGACCGTATATTGTTTGTGAAAAGGGAGTACATACAGAGATCCTGATTGGCTTCTTGGTTTACATCTTAATTTGCTGACTGTAAAGGTTGTTTGCCCAAAGGATTGACAAGTATATAGAAATGGTATTCATTCTGGTTAAATAGATACTTCCTATGGGAAATTCTCAAAAAAGGATTTAACATAATAAGAATGTTTTGCAAGTTAATTTTGTCAAGTGATGAATTGTGGGCAGTATATTCCGAAACAGATTCTGCTGTGATTGACATCAGAAGATACAAACCTCTACAAGTGAATCTTGTTCCAATTTCTCCACTGGAAAGAATCTACAAATAAAGGTTAGAACATTTCTACAAATAAATTGAATATAGAAGAGTAGAACTATTTAGACATATAATATTGGTAAAAAATGCACCATCTTCAATTCCAAAGGGCACAGCTCTCTAAATGCTTTTGACAGAATCCTGGAGATGCTAAATGTTTTCTTTGAAAATTATAAAATTTAGTCATCGTGGTAGGAGAAGACAAGTTATGTTGTGGTCAGGTCTGTCTTATAGTCATATATAAGCAACACTCTATCCCTAATTTCTTTTGGTTGGAAGTTGATACTGGTATGGCATGGTGATTAAAGTGCTGGATTAGGCCCAGGTAAATCCAGGTCCAAGACTATACACATCAGTGGTGGGATTCAAATGTGTGAACAACCAGTTCTCTGTGTGGATGCCACTTCCAGAAGTCCATTCTGGGCCTGGGCAACAAAAAATTAGCTACTGGTTCTGCTGAAGTGGTGTGAACCGGCTGAATCCCACCACTGATACACATCCATAAAAGTGTATTGGATAATTTTGAACCAGTTTTTGCCTCAGCCGAATCTACCTCATAGGGTGGTTGTTGTCAGAATAAACTTAGTGAAGAATGGTGTGCACTGTTTTAAGCTCCTACAGGAAAACTCTGTTACATTTCTAATAAATGGTCTTTAAAAAGGACACTACTTTAATGGGGACAGAGTACAGCAAACTTCAGACATACTGGATCTGTACAATTCCATTCATCAAGAGCTGGTGTTCTGTCCCCCCCTCCCGGAGTACAAACAAACAGACAAGCAGGCACGACTAGTAAGAGTTAATTCTACAGGCTTTAGTTAATTGCCTTCTGATAAGGCCTTGGCAGCAAAATAGGCTCGTTACCTCAAACGTCAGCTGGAATGAGATAACATCCAAACAAACAGTCCAGAAGCAGATGTACAGAAGTGTTGCCAAGAATTCAGACCAGGGTTTCAAACAAGAAGCAGAATTCCAAAGATGTGACCAGAAGTTGTTTAAACTATTGTTCATCACAAAGTTCTGAGAGCAGCCACACCCCCTTTTGTACCTTATGGGGTGTGGCTTAATGACTCAGCTACTCCTTGGCCCTCCTACTCAACCTTCGTTGCTGCAAACGCTTGGCCCTGCGCCTTTCTCGAGGGTCTAGCCATGAGTCATCGTCACTAGACTGTATTTGCTGCAGCTGCAGTTCCGTCTCAGCCTGGCTCCCAGCCTGGCTATTCCCAGGCTGCTCCTCTCGGCCTTCAGATGGAGACAGAGGCCTTGCCAGAGAGGAGGGCCCCGGAGAGGGAGGCCTTGCCAGTCCCTCCCCATCATCCTCAGAGACCTCTTCCTTGGTTAGGACAGGCGTGGGGGTCGGGGCCACAACAGCTGGCATGATTAAATTTGCATATGCTTTCCATTGTGTGAAGGAATTCAAAGTACAGTTCATATCTTCCATTTCACTGACACTAGCTGCCAAGACCTGAGATGGCCTGTCATTGCACCGATGCTTAATTAATTTGCTGCATTGACTTATCTCAGCCCTCTTGACAGTGGTGTTTTCCAAAAGTGTTGGGAGTATGATACCCATCATTTGTATGAGAACCCTGGGAATTGCACTTCCCACCATCTGGAGACTACCACATTTTAGTACATGTTGACAATCTGTGCCTTAAATAATTCACATGTGTTACTTAGAGTTGGAATAACAGAGTTGGAAGGGACCTTGTCGGCCATCTAGGCCAACCCCCTGCTCAAGCAGGAGACCCTATACCAGTGATGGTGAATCTTTTAGAGATTCACAAAAGATTGCCCAAACTGCAACCCCAAACCCATTTATTTATTGCCAGGTGGGCATCGCTGACTGGGTGGGTGTGGCCATGGTGGGTGTGGCCACCTCAAAGATGCTCATGAGGAGGGATGCCTGTGGGGGCTGGGCAAAGTTGGGGGAGATCCAGGAGGTCTCTGGTGGGTGGGGAGGTGGGTTGGAGGCTCATCCTGTGGGGTGAGCCGAGGCGAAGTAGGGTGGCTGTGCCAATTGCCAAGGGACAAGACAAGGTGAGGTAGGGGATGGAGCAGCTGCTGCCTGACACCATCAGCCCCCACACACAGAGGCCAGTGAGTGCATGGGGGCTGACGGTGTCCATCAGCAGCCACAGCCTACATCATGGCAGCCCCATTGGTGTGGGCGGAGTGCAGCCCCATTGGTGTGGGCAGAGACAGCCCCAGGACAGGCTGAAAGGAGCCCTCACCTGGTGCTGGCCCTGTCTACTCGGTGGCTCTGATGGGGACGGCAGCGGCTGCTCCTCCTGCTGCTCTGAGCCCCTTGACTGGCCAACCACACAGGGAAGCAGGAGGCAGCAGCTGCTGTGATCCCTGCATTGCCAAGCCCAGTTGGCAGCAGATCTGGAAGCAAAGCTGTGCCGCCCATCCTCATGCTGGTGGAGGCAGTGGTGGGGGAAGGTGAGCTGTGGTGCATGCCCACCTCTCCCTGCTGCCATCCCACATCATCCCACATGCACATCCCAGAGGCACATGTGGGACGATGTGGGGCAACAGCAGCAAAGGGTGGATGCATGTTGGTCAGCAGCCACAGCATGCTGGCTGTCCTGCATAATGGCATACTGGCCATGAAGCCCCATAGGCCTGGGTGCAGACAGCCCCGGGATGGCCAGAAGGAAGTCCTTGCCCAGCCTGGGCCCATCCATTTGACAGCTCTGATGGGGGTGGCTTCTGCTGCTGCTCTGACTGGTCAACCATGCAGGGAAGCAGGAGGTGGAGGGGCAGCCAGGGATCTGGAGCCACCTCAGCTGCTCATTGGCAGCCCAATGAGGCAGCGGATCTCATGCACCAGCTGTCCCTCCTGTTTCCCTGCATGGTTAACTAGTCAAAGAAGTAGCAGAAGCTGCCCCCGTCAGAGTGGATGGGCCGGGGTACCTTCTGGCCATCCCAGGGCCATCTCCTCTCACGCTGATGGGGCTCTGTGGCCAATTCACCATTATGCAGGACAGTCAGCATTCTGTGGTTGCTGACGGACACCGTCGGCCTTCATGTGCTTGCTGGCCTCTGTGTGCAGGGGCCAATGGTGTCAGGCAGCAGATCAGGAAATGAAACTGTGCCACCTATCCTTGCACTGGTGGGGGCGGCGGTGGCAGGGGAAGATGGGATCTGGCATGCACCCACCCTTTGCTGATGCTGCCCTATATCATCCCGTGTGTGCCTCTTGGATGTGCATGTGGGACCATGTGGAGTGGCAGCAGGGAGGGATGGGCATGTGCCACAGCTCACCTTCCCCTGCTGCTGCCTCCACCAGTGCAAGGATGGCGACACAGCTTCGGTTCTGGATCTGCTGCCTGACACCATTGTCCCCCGCACACAGAGGCCAGCGAGTACATGGGAGTGCAGCAGGAGGAGCAGTAGCCACTGTCTCCATCAGAGCTACTGTATAGACAGGGCCCGCACCAGGTGAGGGCTCCTTTCTGGCCGTCCCGGGGCCATCTCTGCCCACACCAATGGGGCTGCGCTGTGGAAGGTAGATGGTGTCTCTGATTCCCCCTTGTCAGCTGCCACCCCCAGTCCCCTTCCTAGTGCCCCTTCTATGGAATCCTATGTGGCTGCAGTGTGAATGAGAGGCTTGGCTGTTGGGGCCGCTTTCCTCCATGGAGGCATCCTGGCTCTCCTGTCCCCCCCAGCCAGACCCCCTTGTCTTCCCCCAGCTGGGACCTGATGACCCCCACCCTCTTGCACCCACCCCAGCTGACCTCTTGAGCAGCCCAGCTCAACCAAGACAGAGGAAAGGCGAGGTTGTTAAATGATTTGAAACCCACCACTGGTCACTTCCAAAGGCCATTCACTCACTCTCCCACTAAAACTGCTCTTTTTATAGGTTCCCTCACCCCACCCATCTCTCGCAGCTGTTCCTGGACTCCACATGTGTGAAGAGGGGGAGGGGAGGAGCCCGGCCCTGTGTCCCTCTGTCTGTGGCAATGGCGCACATGCCCACAGGGATGGCTCTGCGTGCCACCCATGGCACGCATGCAATAGGTTCGCCACCTCAGCCCTATACTATTTCTGACAAGTGGTTGTCCAGTCTCTTCTTGAAAGCCTCCAGTGATGAAGCACCCACAATTTCTGAAGGCAAGATGTTCCATCGATTGATTGTTCTCACTGTCAGAAAATTTCTCCTTATTTTTATTTCTGTCCTTTATCAGTTTCCATCCATAGTTCTTGTCTGGCCCTCAAGTGCTTTGGATGATAGGTTGTTTCCTTCTTCTCTGTGACAACCCCTCAAATATTGGAACACTGCTATCATGTCTCCCCTGTCCTTCTCTTCACTAGGCTAGCCATGCCCAGTTCTTATAATCGTTCTTCATATGTTTTAGACTCCAGGCCTCTTATCATCTTTGTTGCTCTTCTCTGCACTCTTTCTAGAGTCTCAACATCTTTTTTATACTGTGGTGACCAAAACTGGATGCTGTATTCTAGGTGTAGCCTTACAAAGGCTATAAAGAGTGGTGCTATTACCTGAAGTGATCCCTCTGTTAATGCAATTTAGGATTGCATTGGCTGTTTTGGCTGCTGCTGTACACTGCTGGCTCATATTTGATTGTCCACTAGGACTTAAAGATCCCTCTCAAAGGTACTGCTATTAAGCCAGGTTTCACCTAATCTGTATGTATATTTTTGTTTTTTCTTGCCTATGTAAGACTATTCTTTTCTCTAATGGAATTTCATTTTGCTCTCTACATGGGGCTGCCCTTGAGGACCACTCAGAGGCTCCAACTGGTGCAGAATGCAGCCGCGAGAGTTGTGTTGGGAGTCTCCCGATACTCCCATGTTACACCTCTGCTCCGTGAGCTGCATTGGCTTCCAGTTGCCTTCCGGGTGAGATTCAAGGTGCTGGTAATGACCTACAAAGCCCTACATGGCATGGGTCCGGAGTACCTTAGGGAGCACCTGCGGCCGGCATCAACTTCCCTCCGCCCAGTGCGCTCCCACAGAGAGGGCCTCCTCAGGTTGCCACTGGTCAGAGAATGTTGACTGGTGGCCCCCAGGGGGAGGGCGTTCTCTGTGGGTGCGCCTGACCTGTGGAACCATTTACCGGTTGAGCTCCGGATGGCTCCCGACCTTCGCTCCTTCCGACGTGATCTAAAAACCTATTTGTTTGAACAAGCCGGCCTGGTCTGATGGGTTTGGGTTTTAATTATCGTTTTTAAGTAATTTATTTATTGTATTTGGGCACTATGGTTTAATCTGTTCTTAATTTTTGTATTTTTGTATTTTGGTATTTATTGCCCTGTTCACTGCCCTGAGTCCTTCGGGAGAAGGGCGGAATACAAATTAAATAAATAAATAAATAAATAAATAAATAAATAAATAAATAAATAAATAAATAAATAAATAAATTTTGTTAGATAGGGCCCATTGTTCAAATCTGTTGAGATCCATCTGGATCTTGAGCCTATCATCTAGGGTGTTGGCTATATCTGCCAGCTTAGTATCATCTGCATATCTGATAAGTTCCCCTTCTATTCCCTCATCTAAGTCACTTATGAAGATATTGAAGAATACTGGGTCCAAGATGGAACCTTATGGTACCCTACTGCTTACTTCCCTCCATGGAAATGTAATACCATTAAGGACTACTCACTGAGTACGGTTTGTCAGCCAGTTACAAATCCATCTACCTATCCCACTTTTTTATAGCTTACCAAGAAGTACATTGTTGTCTATTTTGTTGAATGTCTTACCGAAGTCTAAGTATGCTACTGTATGTCCACAGAATTTCACTATTAACTTAGTCACTTTGACAAAGAATGCAATAAGATTGGTTTGGCATGATCTGTTTTACAAACCTGTGCTGGCTTTTAGTTATAACTTTCTTTGTTTCTAGATGTTCGCAGATCTGTTTTTTGATTATCTTTTCTAGTATGTTTCCAGGTATTGATGTTAGGCTGATTAGTCTGTAGTTTCCTGGGTCTGATTTTTTTCCTTTTTTAAAGATGGAAACCACATCAGCTCTTTCCCAATCCTGTAGTAGTTCCCCGGTGTTTGAGGGTATTTTTTTGAAAAATATGGTACAAGAATTCTGAGAAGACATTTGCCAGCTCCTTCAAAACTCTGGGATGTAATCCATCAAGTCCTGGTGATTTATATTCATCAAGGTCAGACAGCTGGGTGTATTTGCTTAGTTTAATTTTTATTTCTTATATTTCTGAGGTTTTCGCGGGTGTTTGTATCTTTGGTCATTCGGGTTTTTCCCCACGTAGAATTGAAGGTATAAGAGCAACGTTTCGACGAAATCTCATCCGTCATCCTCAGGCTGGTGGCTTCAGCTTCGTTCTTCTGGGAGAAGTGTGTGGTAGTGGCTGTTTGTTCCTCTTTTTTAAACTGCCAAAGGGGGTGTGTTCTGTGGGTGGAGGTGTGCTCTGATTGGGTGGGGGGTTAGCTGTGTGCTGATTGGGTGGGAGTGTGTTTTGAATGAGGGCTGTGTTCTGATTGGGTGGGGATGTGTTTTGAGAGGATGGGCTGGTCTCAGCTGCCAGCCTTAGACCTGAACTGGTGAGTTGTGCTGCTTTTGTTCGGCTCCGTGTTTGTGGTGGTGCCATGTTTTTATAGTGGGTGTCAGTTTGCTTATTGTGTGGTTTGGAGGGGTTTAAAGTGGCTGATGTTGCAGCTGTAGTTAGGTTTCTGTTTTGTGGTTGTGTGTCGTTATCGTTGTGGGTTCGGATTTGCTTTTTGAATGGTTGTGTGGTGGTGATGTCATGTGATGTTATCATGAGTTTGGGTCTTGTATTATTCTTGGTGGTTGGGACTCGTCTGTCAATCAAGGCGGGTTTCCAAATGGCTGGTAGGCGAGAGGTATCCTCTCGTTTGTTCATGCTGTGGGGGTGTTTTTCTATCTCGATGGCTTCTCTGATTATTCTGTTGTTAAAATGTTCAATTTTGGCGATAGTTCTGGTTTTTTTAAAATCAATTTCATGTCCCGTGGCTTTAAAGTGTTGGAACAGGGATGAAGTTTGTTCTCCCTTTCTGAGTGAGTTCCTGTGCTCTTCAATGTGTGCACTTATTCTTCTGTTGGTCTGTCCGATGTATGTGGTGGGGCAGGTGGTGCATGGGATTTCGTATACTCCTTGGTTTTCTAACCCAATTATGTCTTTGGGGTTTCTTAAGATGGTGGATATTTTTCTGCCTGTGTAGAATAATGTTTTGATGTTGTGTTTTTGGAGGATCTTGCTGATTCTGTCTGTGGTCCCTTTTAAGTATGGGAGGAGGGCTTTGCCATTTTCTTGTTCTCTGTCTTGGGTTTTTGTGGGTGTCTCTCTTCGGATTAAGTTGGTAATCATGTTTCTTTGGAATCCATTGGCTGTTAGTACATTAGTGAGGGTGTGTAGTTTGGTTTTTAGGTGTTGTATATTGAATATATATATTCAATTTTATTTTCCCATTTCTTCCACAAACAAGTCAACAAATATATTGCCATACATAAATACATACACGTAAGTTTGGGTGCTGCTGATCCATTTCCCCTTTCACTGTATCCACCCTCCTCCTCTCTCTTCCCCCTTTTCTACTTTCTTTCTCCCTTTCTCCTTTCTTTCCTCTTCTTCCTCTCCTCTCCTCTTTCCCTCACCACTCCCATCCCGTTCCTCCTCTTTCCCTCCAACCTTCCTACTTCCTTCCCCCTCCTCTACTCTCTTCCCTCTCTCCTCTCCTTTCTTCCCTCCGATTCCTCTTCCGATACAATTCAGGGGTGATGTCCGAGCAGCTCCTCTCCTTGGATTTTCAATACCTATATTAAGTATGATAATATCCTTATCTCCTCATTTTTCTTCCATCTAAATTAGTGTTAGCTGTCTTTTAAGCATATTCTCTTTTTTACCCACTCATAAAATTTTCCCCAAATTTCATAATACTCTGACTCTTATCTTTAATTATCATTCTTAATCTATTCATTTCCGCACATTCCATTATTTTCCTGATCACCTCTTCTTCTGGAGGAGCTTTCAGTGCCTTCCAGTTTTGTGCAAACACAATCCTAGCTGCAGTGGTTATATGAATAATCAAATATGTGTTCTCTTTACTATATTTCTCTGGTAAAATACCCAGCAGGAATATTTCTGGTTTTAATTCTATCCGTTGTTGTATCATCTTTTCTATCCATGATTTGATTATGTTCCAATAGGTTTTAGCTTCTGCACACGTCCACCACATATGATAGAAAGAGCCTGGTATTTGATGGCATTTCCAACATTTCATAGATCTGTCCTTAAACATTTTAGCTAGTTTTTCTGGAGACATATGCCATCTGTAGAACATCTTGTACATATTTTCTTTATACGCTGTCGCCATTGTCAGTTTATAGTTTCTTTCCCACAATTGCTGCCATCTATCTAATTCAATCGTATATCCAAAATTTCTTTTTTCTTTTTCTTTTTTGAAAATTTTATTAAATATACATTTAAAAACAAAAGTGGACATGATTCAACTTCCCTAGCTACAACACTACTATTAGTATTATCTTATGTTACAGAAAGAAATAACAAAAACCTAAAATACAATCTATAACAGGACAGAGTATAAAAAACTGTACATATAAGATCTGTCGTTTTTTTTAGTAAACTGTCATTCAGTCCTCAGCATTATATTTACGTATCTTTCAGTTATGTCCATTATATAGATGCAAATAAGAAATCCTTACATTATCAACCAATCAAACAATGTTCATCTCAGTGATCCTCCTTAACTCTAACCAATTGTACAAATTTTGCCAAATTTCATAATACTCCGTTTCGTTCTTATTTTTGATCTCTAGGGTTAACCTGTCCATTTCAGCGCAGGATAAAATGTTATCTATTATTTCTTCTTCAGTGGGTGTTTCCTTTCTTTTCCATTTTTGGGCATATGCCAGTCTTGCTGCGGTTAAGATGTGTACTAAGAAGTAGAGAGATGCTTTACTGAGATTATTGTTAATAATCCCTAATAAAAAGATTTCTGGTTTTAAATCAATTTTTTGTCGTAATTATTTATTCCAACCAATTTTTAATCCGCTGCCAAAAAAATTTCGCTTCTGAACATTCCCACCACATATGATAATAAGTCCCTGGAAGCCTTCTGCATTTCCAGCATATTGGTGAGATTTTTTTATCTATTTTTGCTAACCTTGTAGGGGGAAGATGCCATCTATAAAACATCTTGTACAAATTCTCTTTATAGGAGGTGGCTAGTGTTAACCTCCTATTTCTATCCCATAGTAGTTGCCAATTATCTAAGTCAATATTATAACCAAAAAAAATTACTCCAGGTTAACATTGTTTCTTTTACCTGTTCTTCTAATAAATCCTGTTCTAATTAATATTGGTATATCTTTTTTATCAATTGATCTTCTGTTCCTAGAAGAATTTTATCTAATTGTGTATGCTCTAATTTTATCCCTGGTTCTTTTTTATCTTTTCTGTATGGTGACTGTATTTGTAAGTATGCATTTTTCTTCAGTTCCCATAAGTATTTCATCTAACTCTGTTCTCCCCAAATTAAAACCATCTATTTTAGCATCTTTTTCATATCTAGATTGTATTTGCGTTCTCATGTACCAATCCATCTTATTCCTTGTTCCTCTAATTATTGTTTGGTTTTCAGCTTCCCCATATCTGTTAGTAGGTCTTTATATCTTATAATGTTTCCCATGTTAAACATATTGGGGTGTATTAACGCTTCCATCATTGAGAGCCAATCTGGAATCCTCAAGTAATGCTTCCTCTTTATTTTGTCCCAAACCATCCTGATATAATGTCTCTGGAAATAGCTGTGTATTCTATTTTTCCCATACCATATGAACGAATGCCATCCCAGCTGTAAATCATGTCCCTCTAATGTCAATAATATAGTATTACTCAGTAAAATCCATTCTCTCATCCATGACATTACTGCAGCCTGGTAATATAATTCCCAATTAGGTAATCTAAATCCACCTCTGAGTCTTGCATCCTGTAACATTTTTAAATTAATCCTTGCCTTTTCCCCCGGCCAAATATATTTCAAAATTATTTTATTTAACCCCTCAAAATATTTCTTTTCCAATCTTATTTGTATTGTTGAAAACAAAAACAACAATCGTGGTAATATATTCATTTGATTATTGCAATCCTGCCCATTAATGATAGTTGTACCTTTTTTCATTTATCCAAATCTACTTCAATTTGTCTTTTCAATTTGTAATAGTTATCTTCTTTAATTGTTGTACATCTTGCTGTCAGGTGAATCCCCAGATATTTTACCTTCTTTACAATCTGTATCTCTAACTTTCCCATCAATTTTTTTTGTTTTTCAGTAATATTTTTCACTAACATTTTTGTTTTATCTTTATTAATCTTCAAACCTGCTACCTCACCATATTTTTCTATTTGTTCTATTAATACAGGTCCTGTCTCTAATGGCTCCTCCAAGATAAATACTAAATCATCTGTGAAAGCTTGTATATATTCTTCTCTCTTAACTTTCATACCTTTTATATCCTTATTCTGTCTTATAGTTCTAGTTAGTATCTCTAGTGTCAATACAAACAATAATGGGGATAAACGGCATCCCTGCCTTGTTCCCTTCATAATGTTAATCTTTTCAGTCATATCTCCATTTATCATTATTTTTGGCTATTTGCTTATTGCAAATTGCTTTAATTACATTTATAAATTTCTCCCCAAAATCCATAATCTGTAGTTGTCTTATCACGAATTGCCAATTCACATTGTCGAATGCTTTCTGCGCATCCAAAAACATCAATGCCATCTGTTTTTCGGGATATGTTTCATAATATTCTAATGTGTTTAATATAATTTGTATATTGTCTCTAATCTGTCTTTTGGGCAGAAACCCATTTTGATCTACAGGTATAAATTCATTTAGGAACTTTTTAAGCCTTTTGGCCATGATTGATGCAAATATTTTATAGTCCACATTCAGCAACGAAATCGGTCTATAGTTCTTTATTTTCTGTATTTCTGTTTCTTCCTTTGGTATCAGGGTAATAAGTGCTTCCGACCATGAATCTGGTATCTTAGCTTCAGAGAGGAGTACATTATAGAGTTCCAGTATTACATTGCCTAACAGTTCCTGCAATTTATTTATTTATTTATTTGGATTTATATACCGCCCCTCTCCAAAGGGACTTGGGGCGGTGTACAGGGCAATTAAAACACTATAAACAACACATAATGTATAAAAATTAAAATGAGATTAAATCAAATAGCCCTAAACAATAAACACATGCTAAAATTTAAAATTTTTAAAATTTAAGATCTAAAATCCCAATCCCTCAGTCCAGGCCGGCAAGTTCAAATAGCCAAGTCTTCAGGTCATGGTGAAACGAGCGAAGGTCGGGAGCCATCCAGAGCTCAACCGCTGGTAGCCCATCTGGTCCTGGTGTTTTGTCATTCTCTTGTTTTTTAATTGCTTCTGTTAATTCCATCATAGTTATTTTCTCTTCTAGAAGCTTTTTAATTTTCTCTGGTACTTTAGGTATCTCTGTTTTTTTTCCAAGAATTGTTTTATCCTATCATCTGAAACTACTTGTTGCTTATATAAATTCTCATAATATTCCCAAGCTATTTTTTTCTTTTCTTCATTCTGGTGTTGTAAAGTCCCCTCGGCATCTTCCAGTTGTTTAATCCATCTCTTCTCTTTCTCCTTTTTAATTTTATATGTCAAACATCTCCCTGGTTTATTTGCATGTTCAAAAAAGGTTTGTTTAGAGTCATGGACCAAAAGTACTTATTAAATTCAAGACTGGGTGCACAATTTATTGTCTCTGCAACAGACAATTACTACACAGCAAGATTACTCAGTTGGATTATAAATCTCTTATTTTTATGGGAGAGTGGAATGGTGTTTTGGACGTACAAATGGACAAGAGTGGTTTTTTTGAAAGTATTCCAGGTCATGCTAAACTGTTTAAATTCTTTTTTGAGATGAAGGATGACTTGGAACTGTGAGATATTTGGAGAGAAAGAAATTTGCAAGAAAAGGACTATATTTTTTCCCCCCGATAGATATTAATTTTTTTCTAGGATTGATTTTATACTAATTACCAATGATTTCTTTTTCAGGACTAAGAAGATTAAGATATGTCTAAGAACTATGTCTGATCATAGCCCAGTCTGGCTAGAGATAGATAAGGATAATACAGATAGGCGCTCCTGGCGTCTAAATGAGATTTTGTTTAGAAATCAGGAAAATGTGGATGAATGTAAAAAACAGATGAAGGATTTCAGTCCATTTACGTTTATCGAAATTGCTTTTATTTCTTCTTCCATGATTATTTATTTGAAGTTTTAGTTGCTCTCGTTATTCTCATCTCTCTTTGCTCTTTTGCCTCTTTTGCTCTTGTCCCTTCTCTCAACACCCTTTCCTCCTGTTCTATGCTATACTTACTGCGTTGCTTCTCTGTCTTGTCTCCTTGCTGTCTGATTACTCTTTCCCCTCTCAGCCTTTCTTCTTCTTGCTGCCCAAAGTATTGATCATAGAAAAGTTCTGCTTTCTCTATTGTGTCCAGTCTATGTTTCTGTTCCTGCCAATTTATCATTACTCCTTCTGGTATTAACCATCTAAAATTTATCCCTTTTTTAATTAAGCATTTTGTCAGAAATTGATACTCCTTTCTCAGGTCTCTCACTCTTCTTGGAATCTGTTTTAACATCACTATCTCTCTTCCTTTGTATTTTATTTTAACGTTTCTCAGCTTCTGTAGTATATCTACCCTTAATGCTTTTTTAGTAAATCTAATATGCACCTCTCTGGGGAGAGTATTTCTCATTGTATATCTAGTATATATTCTAAATATCTCATCTATATCATTAATTATCTTTTCCTTGCTTTCCTCCAATGCTTCTGCTAATATTCCCGCCATTACATCTGCTTGGTTCTCTCCCTTTTCTTCTTCAACATTTTGGAATCTTAAATAATAATCAGCTCTATCCATCTCTAAAGCAATAATCATTTTCTCCTGGTTCCTGTCTGTTAATGTAACTTGGTTATCAATTAATTCAAACAATCCACCATTCCGCAAACTAAAACAAAAAAAAAAAAAAAAACAGACTCTGTAAACTTCTTATCAGTGAGTTCAGCAGCTGTCATTCAAGGTCACTTACTCTCCCTTTTTTTTAAGCTTCAAGGGTATTCTCAGCCGAGATACTTGATTCATTGCCTTCTTTTGCCTTCCATTGTTATCTGCCGCTGCAGTTCCAGGAGAGGACCAGTTTAAAAATCCGCTCCCCTCCCCCACTTCTCCACGGCTTCAAATTCTTCTTATTCGCCCCCCCCCCACCGTTTCCAGAACTTAAGGATTCTCAATCTTCTCACCCAGGCAATCCTCCAAACTTACTTTGAAAATCTTCCAAGTGGCCGCCTTGGCTTGTGATGGCTTGCAATGGTCGTCTGACAGCTGCTGGTCCGGGAAGCTTCTGTTGGCTCTCCAGGAGGTTGCAATCTCTCCTGTGCTGCCAAAACTGTGCCTCCCTTCTTCACTTTCCCTACAGGACAGCTCTGATCTGTCTGAAACTCAGACAGATTCCCCCAAACAGCTGAAAAGCGACAATCCTTCGGGAGCTTCCAAAGGATGTCATCCCGCCATGGCACTGGCACTCAAAAAAACTTCATTTCTAATCTGTCTTTTACAGTTATGTTTTTTATATTTATTTATTTATTTATTTATATTTAAATTTATATACTGCCCTATTCCCGTAGGACTCAGGGCGGTTTACAGGGAAAATTAAAAGTTAAAATACATCATATACAATTAAAAATGATTAAAACTAAGATTAAATTAATCCCTGAGCTTAACTAAAACCCCATTAATTAAAAATTAAAACCCCTCAGTCTGGGCCAAACAACTCAAAAAACCAAGTTTTCAAGTCCCTACGAAATGAGCGAAGGTCGGGGGCGGTCCAAAGCTCCGTGGGAAGCTGGTTCCAAAGGGCCAGCATGCCCACAGAGAACGCCCTTCCCCTGGGGATAACCCGCCGGCATTCCTTAACCGGCGGTACCCTAAGAAGGCCCTCCCTGTGGGAGCGCACAGGACGATGGGAAGTTGATGCCAGCAGCAGGTGTTCCCTTAGATAATCCAGACCCAAGCCATTTAGAGCTTTATAGGTCATTACCAGCACCTTGAATCTCACCCAGAGGGCAACCGGAAGCCAATGCAGCTCACGGAGAAGAGGTGTTACATGGGAGTATCGGGAAACTCCCATTAGAACTCGCGCAGCTGCATTCTGAACCAGCTGAAGCCTCCGAGTGGTCCTCAAGGGTAGCCCCATGTAGAGAGCATTGCAGTAGTCTAGCCAGGAGGTCACAAGCGCATGGGTGACTGTGCGTAGGGCATCTTGGTCCAGATAGGGCCGCAACTGGCGCACCAGACAAAGCTGGGCAAAAGCCCCCCTGGTCACGGCTGCTATATGATCTTCAAAATTGAGCCGTGAATCCAAGAGGACGCCCATCGGGGTGAGTTTCTTTTTGTATGAAGACTGATGCTGAAGTACTTGTTGGCATTATTTCATTTCACTCTGTATTGTTGTCATATCATCATGCAGATACACTTTGAATCATATACAGCATCCATCCCTGAGATGGATAAATACAAATAAATGTGAAAGTATAACTGTTCTATTAAAATGGGAAGCACATGTTTACAAATAAACCAGAATGGATCTGCTTGCAGTCAAGGTGCATTCTTGCATATAAAATTCCAGCATAAGTATCAGTAGAAGTTCTCTATTTCTAAATGATAAGGAATCTTATAAAAACTTTCAGGATTTGAACAAGCATAACTGCCACATATGATTCTATCTGGGAAAAAAGGTAGACTTAACTCAGTGATGAAGCGCAAATGTTGTGTGTAAAAGGCCTCAGGTTTGTTTGGTTGTTTGCTTATTTAGAAAATGTAGATAGCAAGTTCATTCTGCATCATCTCCAGGTAGGGTTGGGAGGAAAAATCACAAAAAACTATAATCAGTATTAGTAAACCCTGGATGAGTGGAAGCATTCTTCTAATTCAGTAGAAGGCAATTTCCTGTGTTCGTGTTGATATATAGCCTAATTTCAGATCAGAGATATATTAGCTTTTATCTCAGCCTTTCCAATTTGTCCTTTAGAAACATATACCAAAATATCAGTTGTATCTTACATGGAGTATTTCATGGTGTTAGAAATATAATAATGTTGATTTTGGAAAGAAGTCCCTTCCTTCCAGAAAAACAATTAATTGCAAATCTGTAGCCCTCACTTGGTGTAAGGACCCACCTCAGCTAACCATCCAAGAAAGCAGAACTCTTGAAACAGGCATTGTCTCAAAAGGAAACTTTTATTAAGAGTTGGAGACAGTAGGGAAGTCAAAGCAAGATCTGGGGAAAATCCCACTTAAACGGTATAGTTAAACCAGCAATATTCCTTCTCTCACTAGAGTCATAATGTTCATTTGAAATCCAACCAATCCACAGGAGGCATGATGTGTGGGTAACTGTCACTTCTCCAGTTTTGTTTCTCTGTCAGGGAGACACATTCCTTTCTCAAGTAGATAGAGGTGGGAGGGAAATGTAGAAGAAGTAGAAAGCAAAAGTTATCCCAAGTGAAAGCAATTATTACCCTTCCCCCCAGTAGAATAGCAGGCCCCCAAATAAAAGCACAAGAGTATATATGCAAGTAAAACAATAAGGATTTGGGAACCTGACATATACCCCCCCCCCTAGAAGAACTGGAAATCCACCTAAAAGACAAAAAGGGAAGGGGAACATGCAATACAGACACATCAATTAGGTTTATCAGGCTATAATGGAAACATCTTAGAAGTTTAGGGGCTCTAATGTGTTTTTTGTACATGTTCTGTACCAGCCTACTACCGGCCCTGCAGAAAAGGCAGGGACAACCCCTTTACAAACGGCAAGAGGCTGGAACTAAGCCTGCCAAATTTATTAACATAAAACAGAGCAAACAGAGCAAAGAGAGCAAACATGAACTATGAAACGGGAGCTATTCAAACGGTTGCCTTCAGCAAACCAGCCCTCCTACACATTCCCCTTTTAAACAGTTCAGGGCGTGGCTTCTCTCTGCCTCCTTCCAAGGTGCCCCATTGCCTTCCTCTGTTTACTCCTGATTGACTGCCTCCTGTGTCGGGCATCCTTGAACAGGGCCAGCTGTGGGTCATCTTCATCCACGCTTTCAGGCTCACACAGCTGGGTCTGCGTCATGACCAGATGGGAGGGGCCTGGCTGAGGGCTCTGCGGAGCCCCAATACTACCCTCAGCAAGGTCTCCAACACCCCCCCTCCTCCTCTGAATCGTCCGACCCAACTGCCGAACCCACAGGCTGACCCTGAATCACAACAGTACACCCATTTATTCTGGGCAGAAGGGATATTCTTCCAAGCTACTAAGTATTATGTTACCTCTTGGTGTAGTCAAGAGTCCAAAGTGTTGTTAATTTCAAAGTGTTGTTCACCCTCAACCTTGGTAGGTGTGGGTGCCTAAGGTGTAGGAGTTTTAAGGTTAGAAGTGACCTCTGGTTTGAGCAAACTGCAGTGGAAAACAGAGTGGATTTTCCATAAGTTCTTTGGCAAGTCCAATTCAACCATTACAGGATTGATGATGCATTTGACAGGGAAAGGTTCTACAAATTTAGGGCCTAATTTCTTAGAAGGTTGTAAAGACTGCAAATACTTCGTGGAGAGATATACTTAATCTCCAACTTTATATGGTTTTGCTCCAACCTCCATTTATTGGCTTGAGTCTTATAAGCTTTCCTGGCTTCATCCAGAGCTTTCCTGACTACTGGCCAGGTATTTTGTAATTGTTTAATCCATTCTTCCAAGGAAATGATTTCAGGCTCCTTGGTAGGGAGTTCAGCCATGGCCACAAATGTTTGACCATTAGCTACTTGAAATAGAGTGAAACCTGTACTGGAGTGCACAGCATTATTATAAGCCACTTCATCAAATGGTAATAGGTCAGACCAATTGTCCTGCTGATAATTAGTAAAACATCTCAGGTATTGTTCTAGGATGGGGTCGGCAACCTTAAACACTCAAAGAGCCACTTGGACCCATTTCCCACAGAAAAGAAAACAGTGGGAGCCACAAAAACCTTTTGACATCTAAAATGAAGATAACACTGCATATATTGTTTTTATCTTTTGCTATATATATATAAACTATAGTGTGTTGCATTTATGAAATCAATGAACTGCTACAAAGAAAACACATTTTTTATTTCTGCATGCAACAAAAGCATTTTGAACTCCAAAAAAAAAAAAAGACGCTGGGTCGAAGGTTACTTTCCAATAAAATACTCAATGTCTATTTGAGTCCTCATATTTATGAAATGAAAAGCCGGTGCAAATTATAAAAACTACAAATAGAAAAATAGAAAAGAAAAAAATGTGTGGGGAAAAAAAGAAGCTGCCCTCCTCTCCATCCTGCACCCCCTCCCCCAAAGAGATTGGCTGGCAGAGTTTGTCAATTGCTGCTTTTCCTCCTCCTCTTCCTCCTCCTCCTCGTTCCCTCCCATTCCAGCTTGAGCATAGACTTTGCACCAGAAGAAGAAGAAGAAATGGGGCACTTCCCCCCACCTGCTGTTTCTCTTCCTCCTTCTCCCATCACTTCTTCGGCATGCATTTGTGGGGAGCCCACCCAGATTTGAGCATCTTGGATTCCGAGTCTTCCTCCCACACACCCCATCCACATGCATCCCTTCTTCCTCCCCCAACCCCCTCCCCCACCCTGACACCAGCACTGCCCACCCCCTTTTCCCCATCCTTCCCGTGAGTATGTGGAGGTATGCCTAGCTTGAGATGGGACCGGCATGGAAGGTGATGCTGCTGCCAACACCACAAAGAGGGTAGTACTCTGGTGCCCGGGCACAGCAGCCGGGAGGGTAGCTGAGGGCCCCCTGCACCCCTATTAAGCTCTCACCTCCCTCCCTCCCTCCCTCCCTCCCTGAGCCCAGGAATGTCCCCCCTTCCCTATTACTCTGAGCACCATTGAGAAACTTTGGTGCAATTGCAAGGGGGGGGGAAGCAAGGGGGTTGTGAGAGTGTCAAGGTGCAAACCCTGCATGGTGCCAGGCTGGGTTTTTTTTTGAATGTGGCATAAAATCAGGAAGGGGGGGCTGGCTGTCTGGCTGGGAAAACTCCCCCCTTTTGCTTGTTTCCCCCCTTCTGCCTTCCCAGGAGGAAAACAGCATCTCCCCCTCCCCAAATTCTCTTTCCAAACCAGCTGCTGGCAAGAGCCGAGGTGATGCGATGCCCACCTGACTTGTCTCCTGCTGGCTCCCTCCCTGCTGACCCCAATGCCACTACTTCAGTCTTTTTGGGTAGCCCCTGGCCTGGCTGGGAAGGGAACTCCTGGGGACTGTGTCTTGGAAGAGGGCCTGAGAGCCTGGGCAGGCAGCGAGCTTGCAATCATGCTCAGAGAGAGAGAGAGACACACACACAGAGAGAGAGACAGAGAGAGACAGAAAGACAGAGAGACAGAGACAGAGAGAGACAGAGAGAGGCACTTGCACTTCCCTTCTCTCTCTCTCTCTCTCTCTCTCTCTCTCTCTCTCTCTCTCTCTCTCTCTCTCTCTCTCTTTCTGCCCTTGGTCTGCTGGTCCTCTTCCCCCACTCAGTGTGTTTGTGTGTTTGTGTGCATGTGTATGTGTGTGTGTATGTGTGTGAGAGACACAGAGAGAGAGAGACAGAGTCAGAGAGAGACAGAGAGAGGTACTTGCACTTCCCTTCTCCCTCCCTCCCTCTCTTTCTCTCTCTCTCTCTCCCCCTCTTGATCTTCTGCTCACCTCATATTCTTCTCTAACAAGTTGATTGGGCTGGCTTTAAATCAGCTCTCCTCTCCTGCCCTTGCTGCATCTCCCTCTTCCTTCCTGGTAGCCAGGACTCCAACGCGCCTTCCTGGTCAGTGAGGCCAATGGTAGTCCTGGCTGGGGAACACAAGGGCTGTGGCTTGTGGGAGGGCTGGCCCACTCAGCGGAGGCCACTCCCAGGGGGGATCCTGGAGCTGCCCCATGTGGCTCCCTGCCCACATGCGCCGAGGACAGGGCCAACCTGGGAAAGGGACTTCCTGGTCAAGCTTCTCCTAGGGGTTGGGGTGCCCAGGTGCAGGGCCAATCAGGAGCCCCATGAGGTAGCACTTTGCATGGATAGAGAGGGGGGGAGTCAAAGTGCCTCTCTCTGTCTCTGTCTCTCTCTCTCTCTGCAAATGGTGGAGGAGGACTGGGAGCCACAGGAAAAGGCTGAAAGAGCCACATGCAGCTCCAGAGCCGTGGGTTGCCAACCCGTGTTCTAGGACTAAGTTCAATCTCTCTGTTGCCCCATTTTTTGAGGATGATATGAAGATGATAACCCTTGACTAGAACCCATCAAGTCCAGAAAAACTTTCCAGAGCCTTGGTAGAGCAGTGGGCTAATGCCTCCTTAAGTAACACCAGCTGCCTGCAATTAGTGCAGGTTCACATCCCACCAGGCTCAAGGTTGACTCAGCCTTCCATCCTTCCGAGGTAGGTAAAATGAGGACCCAGATTGTTGGGGGCAATTAAGCTGACTTTGTAATAATGCCGCTTGGGGGGGGTGTATGAAAGCCCTAATAAGCAGGCATATACATAGAATGAAGGCTACTGCTAAGCTTGTAAGCCACCCTGAGTCTTCGGAGAAGGGCGGGATATAAATGGAATTAAAAAAAAAGTGAATTGAATCCCTCTGTCTGAAATTATATGTTGTGTGGCCCCATAAAAGTGATATATGTTTTGCACAAAGAGTTTAGCTAAAGTTTTTGTAGTGAGGATCTTGGGGCATGGAATGAAATGAACTTGTCTAGAGAACAAATCCATTACAACCAAAATTACAGTGTTTCCAGCACTCTCAGGTAATTCCACAATAAAGTCCACTCTTCAGGGTGCTGACAGACTGGGTACCAGTTGAAGCAATCCTGGGGATTTCCTTTGCCACCTTTTAGCTGCTGAGAATATGAGGCAGCTGACTACATAGCTTTCTATGTTCTTTTTCAATGCAGCCCGCCAGAATTGCCTTTTAATGAGATGTAAGGTCTTTACAACCTAGCAGTTCGAAAGCACGTAAAAATGCAAGAGAAAAATAGGGACCACTACGGTGGGAAGGTAACAGTGTTCCGTGCGCCTTTGGCATCCAGTCATGCCGGCCACATGACCACGGAGACGTCCTCGGACAAGCGCTGGCTCTTCGGCTTTGAAACGGAGATGAGCACCGGCCCCTAGAGTCGGAAACGACTAGCACACATGTGCGGGGGAACCTTTACCTTTACCTAAGGTCTTTACAAATCTTCTTCGCCAGAAGGCCCGGCTTCTTCCAGGTCCCTGGACAAGCTTTCATCTGCTTTCAAGCAAAGGAGATCTTCAGCCCAGTTCTCTGCCTGGAACTCTGTAAACCGCCCTGAGTCCTTTGGGAATAGGGCGGTATAAAAATCTAATTAAATAAATAAATAAATAAATAAATAAATAAATAAATAAATAAATAAATAAATAAATTCCTCCATATGAAATTTAGTTGTGACTCCCCTGGCAGGGCAGCAGCTTCTCTTGCCTTATGTAAGGACCCACCTCAGCTAACCACCCAAGAAAGCAGAACTCTTAAAACAGGCATTGTCTCAAAAGGAAACTTTTATTAGGTGTTAATGACAGTAGGAAAGTCAAGGCAAGATCTGGGGGAAAATCCCACTTAAACGGGATAGTTAAACCAGCAATAATCGTCTTCCCACCAGAGTCATAATATCCATTTGAAATCCAGCCAAGCCACAGGTGGCATGATGTGAGGGTAACTGGCACAGTTGGGCCGCATCTCAAGGTCTTCTCCAGTTCTGTTTTTCTGTAACTGTCTCCCTGATAAGGGAGACACATTCCTTTCTCAAGTGGATAGAGGTGGGAGGGGAAAAGTAGAAAGCGAAAGTTATCCCAAGTGAAAGCAATTATTCCCCCTCCCAGTAAAACAGCAGGCCCCAAAACAAAAGCACAAGAGTATATATGCAAGGAAGATAATAAGGATTTTGGAACCTGACACTGGGACTCTGAATGGGAATCCAGTCATCCGAGGGCAATTCATAAACAAACATCAATTTTCATTTGAACAACGACTGACAAAAAGTCATATTATTTTATGCAAGTAAAATTAAGCCTTGCATTACACATCTCTAAATTAACAGACTTCCTAGAGGGTTGAGGCTTTTCCTTTTATTACAATGGAACTGCAGATGGAACATAAATATTACTATCACAAACAGTGACAATAAAAACAGTTTCTATGCCTTTTAAATATCTCTAAATCATGCATTTTCAAAGGTTCTCCAGATATTTATAATCATTAGAGAAAAAAAGTGAGACAAATTAGGAGGGCTTTTCTTGAGCAAACATGTGTCGGTCAAAGCAGGTCAAAGTCTCTTAATAAGATTAAAACATATCTTAGAGGGTCATGGGCATCCACAACAACCTGGTTTTTTGTCAAAATGACAAAATGTGCATTGTGACATCCCTTATATACTTGTCTATGATGTCATCACCCAAATACAAAAGGGGTGAACCCATCCCTACAAACACCTACGAAGAGGGAGAGATTTTATACATGCATGAACTGAAATGTTAGACTAATCGGTTTGAAGAATTCTGATTGCTATTAAAAATGAATTTCCAGGGAGCAGTTTTGTGCCAAAATCTGTATAAAAATAGATGTGGGCCTCTTTCATATTTATGGAAGGACCCACCTGCAATAAAACTGAGTGCCCAGTTGATTTAAGTAATTGTACCACTGCACTTTATCTGCCACCACCCAAGTGCGTACACAAAACTCTATTGTTAAATATCAGATTTATTTCATCCTGTGGAAGGAAAAAAATGCTAGCAGATGGAATCCAAAAGAACAATGTACTTTCCACATCAAGAGATGAGAGTTTAATAACCACAAATTATTGCAGGTAATTTGGCACAAATTTAGGCTAACCCACAAAAATGCAGTTTTAAGTAGAAAGAAGAAAGAAGCATCCAATAACATGGGAGCCACTCTTCCCATTAATTAAACTGTGATTCGGTTCAATTATAATAGATAGTCACAAATGCCAGGAGATGGAGAATTGCAGTTGAATTGTACATAGTGATTTTGAACCGGAAGGCTGTGTATATAAACAGATAATGTACTCATATGTTGCAACAGCAATAATATCTTCTAAGTGCTATTGCTGACTAAAACAGTCATTAAATGATTATATTCTATGAATCACAAACAGGTAATCAAAAATATCACAGCATAAAGCCTACCAATTAAACAATATTCACAAGACTGTGAAATGCTAGTCCAATAGAATTTAGCATACGTGGGAACAAAGGATGCAGATCCTGACATATCATTCAGTGTCTCTTTCTGCTAGCTGGCACTGACAGGTATTATTGGTGGGGAAATTGGGAGTTCCCCCTGCTAAAGAAGCACCACACACATGTTTTACTGAAATATGGGGAACTTACCAAGGATATTCCAGGAATGGAAATGACATTTTATAGATATTATCAGAGGCGACTAATTGATCATGTCAAAGAATACAAAGTTCAGTTAGAACTTGGTATTTCTTCTTTCTTTCATTTTTACACAATCACAGCAGGCGGCAGCATATGACTGACCTCATTTGGAGGGTCAAACCTAGTTTGGAGATGGGAGACGGTAGGTTGTAGGTTAGCCTGCAGTGTGGAAAAACCTCTTGGATGACTTCTGTACTGTTGCCAAGGTAACTGCATGGATGTATTCTTAACATCACCAGGACATGAGATCAACTCAAAATGTTTTTTTCGTTTCTAAATGGTGCTTGGGAGGACCCAGGAAACAAAAAGGGGAGAGCTTCAAACCTGCATTGCAATAGCTTCAGAGAATAAAGTCTCACTTTCAGATAGCAAAATCTCATGCACCTTCAATGGTGTGTTACAATTCATAAACAGATAAAGTAGATATTTTCCAAAAGTTGACCATATAACCTATATTAGTTCTTAATAACAAGAAAAATTTAAATCCCATGTCAGGTAGTACCTTTATGATCAGTCCTAACATTTGCAAAGTAAGAAATAATAAGATAGTCATAAGAAATATAAGAAGGTAACATAGAGGGAGCTGTTTAAATATTTGAGACACCTTTAATGAAAAGGTGAATTTGATTACCTCACTTGATAAATGAGACAGGGAGAAACAATTATGCTCTGGTCAGCACAGCATATATTCTCTGAATTTAGAAAATTTGAACGGAATATTACTGGAGAAATAGAAAGAGAAAGTGGCAGAATAGAGAGAGAGAGAGAGAGAGAGAAGCAATGTTAGAAAGAGAACAAAACATGATGCAGACACCTGGAAGGTTCTGCATTAGTCTTTGAAGTTTACCATGAGATTATAAGGGCAGTTCATCTGTTCAAAGCCACACACACACACACACACACATACAGAGAGAGACACACAAACAAAACAAAACAAAAAACAAAAGCAGGTAAAATAACCTAGTCCTCAGTGGCAGGCTGTGGAGCTTGAGAGCTGAACTATAGAAGGTTGATTGGATGTGGTAACAAATTAAACTGTAATATAAGATGGGCTTTTCCTGTAAGGGTTTTCAGCAGAAGTTGTGGCTGGTTAGCAATAATATTTCTTCCTACAAACCTGAGATTGTATGATGGGCTTTTTCCTCAGTACCTTGGTGTGGTACCGAGCCGTTTAAAACCTGTAATTAATGCCAGGTGCATAAGCTTCACTTGTATTTTTAAACTGTGGACAAAAATCATCAGGCCCTAGAAAAAATGAACACCCTCCATTTGCCATCCATTACAGCTGTCAAGCAACCATAAATAGAGGACCAACCATCTGCAGGTGTACTGTTCTCATTCTGTTGTGCAATGCCCACAATTCTTGTAACTCTGCTAAATGCAATGTTTGTCCAAGGAATGTGAGCTTGAAAAACACTGATGACTTAAATAACATTGCCTGTCAATTACACATTAATAGCAAGGTGCAATTTGGCCACCATAAAATTTCCAGTATATAGAAATGAAAACAGGTAAACTGTTTTTGTCAATTGAGAGTATTCATTATGAATCTAGAATGATCTAACAAGGACCAATATTTTCTACAGAATTCTGGGAAATATAGTTTAGTTAGGGATGCTTGCAATCTCTTTCACAAATTTCTCAAGAACTTTACTAATTTGCCAAGGTGCTTTGGAAAGAAAACCATGGTGTTTTAAGTGGTATAAAACTGGCATAAGTTAATAATACAGATAATGTACTAGAAGTGGGTGATTCCTGAATATAGAGATGTGTAATTTATTTGTGTTTATTTAACATACAAACCTTTTTAGGTTTATGCCCACCCTTGTGCACGTAACCATCAACATCCAATAAAAGTTATGCTAAATTACAACAAGACATCTATAATATAAAATTAAAGATTGTAAAATAAAATCAGGCCACAATGAACTTCTGCAATGTACTCTTCCTGAAGCTATGTTTGAAGAGTATCTGGAAGCTACAACTGGTGCACAACATTCAGTATGGGTAGTTTTGGGCATCTCTCAAGTTGCACATGTAACTGCTATGCAAACTGCATTAGGTGTCAGTTTGCTTCCAGGTCAATTCAAGATGTAGATTATCACATTTAAAGCCCTTCATGACATGGGACCAGTTAACTGAGGAACCATGTAATTCCATTGTCCCATTCCATCCAGTTTGACAGGGATGGTGCATTGCAGATCCTGTTGGCTAAAGAATTTTGACTGGCAGGATCCAGCAAGAAACCCTTCTCTGCATTGCCCCCACACTTTGGAACATCTTACCCCTAGAGGTGTGGTGGGCCCCCACGCTTCTAGGGGGGGGAAGGAGAGATGTTCCACAGGACAGGTGCCACAGCAGAAAAGGCTCAATTCATGGATCTTTCCCATATGTGGCCCTTTCCCTTCTCCATTCTGATTTCTAAAAATTGAACCAGTGGGAAACATTTAGCAACTCAATAAGAATGCTCAGTATTAATCCAAAATAGTTGTAGAAAGAAAATGGTGCAGGCTGCTGCGGAGCTAACCACTGAACTCTATTTTTTTTTAAAAAAAAAAATTTGAAAAAGTATTAGCAGTAAACCAGTTTCTGTTCACAGCAATGAGACGACTTTCTTTTATTATGTGCAAGTTATTTTAGGGAGGTATTAAAAGGAATGTACATCCTTTTTGCCTTGTGGGTAGACTGTGGTTTCTTGCCTTATTTAGTGATGAGGCAGCCCGGAGCAATTTGTGAATGTGTTATCTTTTGTTGTATAATCTCTCCAGCAGTCTGTCGCACCCAGACTTTCTATGCTTCATATAAATCTGAGTCAAAGTACCACAAGGGAATTCTTCCCATTCCATTTTTTTTTAAATTAGCAATATTACTATCATCTCTAAGGAGAAATTCTACCCTTGAGAAATTGTTAGAAAATTTCTCCTCCTTCTTCAGGAATTCTTAGAAGTCTTCCAGTTTCTGTATCCAAAACTGAGGTGAGGAATTTGAAAAGTCTGTTGGTGATCAGCTTTTATTTGCATGGGGGAATTTTATTCTCCCAGAAAATTAGTTAATGTGTTGCATGACTGAAAAAGAAATAGAAAATAAAAACCAAAGAGTTCTGTTTCTTTTTGCAGTTCTTGTTCCTTATTTCCCATGGTAGAAGTACACCTCACATCAAGGCTCCAAAGAAAGCAGGAGATTGTGTGTCAGCACATGATATATGGACCCCCACCCTCAATAAGAAAAATGTGGTCGCAAACCACAGTAAAAGGGTTTTAGCAATGCACTAAGCCAAAATCAACAAATCCCATTATGGCTTATTTATGAATTAGAAATAACTACTCTATTGCTTTAGGCCAATGTTTTTCAAACTTGGCAACTTAAGATGTGTGGACTTCAACTCCCAGAATTCCCCAGCCAGCAACAACTTAAATTTGTGAAGTTTGAAAAGCAGTGTTTTCTGCTATCGATTCAGGAAGAGTTTCTTTCCGTGTCTAACTTTTGATGAAAAGTAGGAGTAGGAACAAGTTGGGGGACAGGAATATTAAATAAATAAATACATTTTAAATGAAGAATAGGGACTGCAAGGCTTAACTAAGTTCCTACAATTATATTTACCTATCTACCACTCTCTTAATTCCAGTGTGAATTCAGATAAGAACTTTTCTCAATGGTATGTGGTGGCTCATGTGGTTAGGACCCTGGGCTGATGATTTGCAGGCTTCTGTTCAAGACCTGGTTCCTCTGCAAGATGGGGTGAGTTCTCGTCACACGCTCCAGCTCCTGCTGACCCATCAGTTTGAAAGTGGGTGATCATAAGTAGGTAGATGGGTACCATTCCAGTGGGAAACTTAACAGGGACATGAAAACTCCTGGGGGTTCCCTGGGCAACAGTGATGTTACTGTTTAATCCTTTCAACTTGCTCCCAACATGACTCTAGTAGTAGTAGTAGCACTTTTCTCACTCAAAATTGGACTTCCTTTCCTTGAATTGATGCAGGATTATTCATGCAGAATCCCTTCCAACTTATTATTATTATTCAGCAACCTCTGCTGGATCTATTCCTCATCCTAATCTCACAAAAAAAACACACCAGAATAATTAAAATCTCAAGAGAGGTTTCAATAAGATTTCATGTGGGTGGGCAGTCTAGAAATTGTTTCCAAGGTCTGGTAGGCAGCCAAAAAAAGAAATGGTGGCAGAAACTCACTGTGTTGCCAAAAAAGCCATGACAATTGAAGCTTTGGGAAGGATAGTCAACAGTTCCAAAAAGCACTAATTTGGGAAAAGCCTACCTATGTTTTTGCTTCTTGGCAAAGAACAGAAAATATTACAATCTGGCTATTGGGCTAATGGTACTAATGGGTTCATTGTTGAATCCTTAACAATTGGTGATTGATGCTCTTTAGTCCTTATTCTATCACACACACACACTTTCCTCACAGGAATCCACTGGCATTGTGAAGAAAACCTTCTCCAACATCTGATGTGAAGGCAAACTAGGTTGATCCTGCAGCTTCAATCATCTCCCCTGCCTTCTGCATATTGACTCCCTTTGTGTGCAGACAGCACAGTGAATTTTCAACCTTACTTCAGAGGTGTCAGCTTGTTTGCTGGTGCCTGGCATTATTTTCTCTTGGCAGACCAGTGACAAAGCACTGTATGGAACACGCCTTTAGAAGTCAGAAAAAAATGCATTCAAGCAGCCATGAAAATCAGTTAAGCTTGAACCTATTGAATTTTCCAACAGGTCATTGATCAATAGCCTTTAGATATGTAATGAATAGTCGTACTTTGGATTCTGTCAGGTGGTGTTTTCCTTTGGAACTGATAAATTGCACCCTTTTGTGTGAGCCAGCTGAGATTTGAGGCAAGAAAGCCTGGGCTGGTATTTGCTTTGGCTCCAACAATGCCATACACTTGCAAAAATGCAGCTGGCAAGGGGTGTTAAAAATATCTGAACAGTTATTTTCACATATTCCAAGGGCTTTGAAGCCATGCCCTGCCAGATTTGCACAGAATAGATGTGCAAGAAGAATGATCAGAAATTTTAAGATCATTCTAGAAAAATCTGAACAGATCTATTGGTGAGAAAGAAAGAAGATGAAGGGTTTAAACCTGTATATCCACGGTCTCATGATTTAGGATCTCAGTCCCCAGATCTAGTGTCAGTTGTTGTCCTATGTGAACAAAGATGAAATCCACATAGGCCCTGGAAGAACTATGGAGATTAATATCAGGAACTATTATTGATTCTGTTACTGTATTCTTTAACATCACCATATTGTCCAAATGCCTCTAAGGACCCAGTTTCTATGTAACAGTGCTGGGAAAAGGCAAATATTACTGCATCTGCAGAATTAACCGGGTTGCAATTCATTCTTTAGATTTTTTTTCTTTATTTCTTTTTAAAAACTCAGCACTAGAAGAAAATGTGCTTGGATATCTGACTGGGCAATTTCCTAGCTATAACTGAGTCTTGTTTCATGACATTTGCCATATCAACCTCAAGTCCTTTTTCTTTCTGTTTGCTTTTTTTCCCTAGCTATATTTGCAAACTTAATAAATAATTATTTTAAAATAAAAAGGATGTCCACGTGTTTACATGTATAAAGCATATTTTTTAAAAAAATCCATGAAAAAAATACATATACACTGAACAATATAAATCTGGAAGAAAAGTAGGATGGGTGGAATTCTGACTGCAACCTTTTGTTTCAGGCTTCATGGGTTTCACAGAGTCTCAATCCATCCTTAAGAGAGGCTGAGCCATGTTTAGTAAAAGAAAGGTGCACAAAGGGAAAATATCCCATTCAACAAGGAACGGTTCCAAATTCTGTTTGAAAAACAGGAGTGAAGGCAAAAGAGGAGCTGAAATTTAGGATGGCTGTAGCATTTATATGTAGATTCCAGTTCTTCTGCCCATCTTATCAAGTGGCAAAACACTAGCAAAAAGTCGAGTGTTAATTTCAGTAGAGTAGGAAGATTATAAAATAATGTCATCCCAACTCTTGTCATCTTTCTGAAAGCATGCACGAGGGAAAACATTTTACCAATGCTATCCAGTTCACTAGCACCAAAAGATGATCAGAGCACAGAGCTCTCTGCCCCAGTTTTTACCCATCACCATTTCCTTTCTCAGCTTACTAGAAAACTTTAGGAAGCACACAATAATAAATGACAGAGGACTCAAGGCTTCTCGTAAAAATAGATCTTTAGTGGTAAATGCCCTGATTCATCAGCCACATATACTCATTACTTAGCTTGAATTAAAGCACAAACAAAACCCACACAATTTCCTTCTGTGGTTGTGTAGTAAAATAAAGGAAAATGAACACATTACTTCAAGGGAGGTAGAAGCATGTATGGGAAAGGGCAGTGCAACTGCAGTTATGGAGAGCTGTAGAGAAAATTTGCTCAGGAGTTCTCAAACCTTCAGCCAAACTATTGATAAAAGGGAATGATGGGTCAGCAATGCCATCTTGCCCACCTTGGGTGGGTCCGGAGTACCTTAGGGATCACCTGCTGCCGGCATCAACTTCCCTCCGCCCTGTGCGCTCCCACAGAGAGGGCCTCCTCAGGGTGCCACTGGTCAGAGAATGTCATCTGGTGGCCCCCAGGGGGAGGTCCTTCTCTGTGGGCGCGCCGGATTTATGGAATCATTTGCCGGTCGAGCTCCGGATGGCGCCCGACCTTCGCTCCTTCCGACGCGATCTGAAGACCTACTTGTTCGAACAAGCCGGCCTGGCCTGATGGGTGATGGATTTGGTTTTTTTTATTCTTTTAATGTATTTTAACTTACTGTTGTAAGTTTTTGGGCACCCTGTTTCATCTCTTTTAATTTTTGTATTCTTGTACCTTTATATGTTTGCCCTGTTCCCCGCCCTAAGTCCTTCGGGAGAAGGGTGGTATACAAATATTATTATTATTATTATTATTATTATTATTATTATTATTATTATTATTATTATTATTATTATTATTTAATATTTTTGGCACATAGTACAAACAAAAGTACACCTTTACTGCATCAAAACAATTCTCTTGCCATCTTGCCTTCTAAAAAATTGCACAATCCGGGTGAGAGAAGCAACTCACTTTTGTACATTTTTTTAAAAAATGTATTGTTAATTCCGAGATAGCACCATAAATCCTACAAATGTACAGAATCATTGTCTGCTAGTTCCCTATTTTCACTATTTTAAAAGAGATTTAAGTTTTGAGGGGAAAAAAGACAATAGCTTTTCCAAAAGAATTAGTAAGCTTTCTGCCAGAACAAATGGAAAACATTTCCTATTAGCCATCCTAGAAATAAATTTTTGCTCCATCCCATCGGAGAGGGAAAGTTATTCCATCTGTCAAATTCTGTAGCCAGTCATTTCCAGGGTGGTGGTGGTGGGGGAAGTATGTTGATAATTTTCTAAAGTCAATGTGGCTAATGACGATTGGGTGGCAATTTACAATTATCTCATTAAATGATGTTTGTATTTGTATTACTTACTGTGAAGAATTGTTAGCAATCTTCTATTAAGAGCCTTGGTGGAGCAGTGGGCTAATGCCTCCTTAAGTAACACCAGCTGCCTGCAATTAGTGCAGGTTCGAGTCCCACCAGGCTCAAGGTTGACTCAGCCTTCCATCCTTCCAAGGTAGGTAAAATGAGGACCCAGATTGTTGGGGGCAATTAAGCTGACTTTGTAATAATACCACTTGGGGTGTGTGTGAAAGCCCTAATAAGCAGGCATATACATAGAATGAAGGCTACTGCTAAGTTTGTAAAGCCGCCCTGAGTCTTCGGAGAAGGGCAGGATATAAATGGAATTAAAATAAATAAAAAAATAAAAATTAACAAACTTCAGGTTCATTGTATTATTAATTTGTACCCAATTTTTCCTTCAGGAGCAACAAGTGGGGTGCCTAGCTCTATAAGTGGCTTGGTATGCCTCTCTAAAAGTTACACCATGCAAACTAGAGTGCTGTTGCAGACCTCCAGTTTTTTTTTAGAATGCTCTGATCCAATATGCATATCCAATATTGTGCAGACTCTGCATATAAATGTAACCACTGTATTGTTCTGGTCATGTCCATAAAGCCAGGCTCCAGATTCCCTTTTCTGCAATGGTAAGGCTTAGTGCAAACACCATTGTATGCAAATAAATTTTTGCCATTGCAAAAGGAGGAATCAAGAGCTAGCTGGGTTATGCCATCAGCTGAAATTCAGCCAATTTCTCTTGTTGGTTTGAATTGTGCCTGATGTTTAAGGAAGTAAATTGGGATAGTGTTGCATGACAATGTAAATTAAATAAATTTGTCTGCCAGCCCTATAATGTGAAACTTGTAAAATTAAATTCTAAAAGAAGAATAATTCTATCATGGAGTTGGTTACTTTTTCTTTGGGTGGCACTTTAACCTGTCTGAAAGATCCATCATGGTCTTTGCTTTTTTTTACTCTTTTGCAGAACCTTTAGCTGTTAGTATGCAAGGAGACAAGTCCCAAGGTCTGTAGTCTATATAAAGAGAGCTCAGCCCTCTCAACCTTTTGTGTGTGTGTGTGTGTGTGTGTGTGTGTGTGTGTGTGTGTGTGTGTGTGTGTTATGAGCAAGCTTTGGCTCTTAGCTTTGTAATTCAGTCTTTTAATTCATAAATTCTAGTTTTACTTTACTCTTTCCTATAGCTACAAAAATACCCATATAAAGTTGATAAATGGCTGTGGAGTTTTTCATTTTACTTTACAGTTTAATTGTTTATTTAACCAAGAGCAGCTCCTTTAGACTTGACCTGGTCCATGTCAAATACACTATGGTCGGAAAACTTCTCATGCTCCCATTAACTCTAAGCAATTTCCAACATCACTTTTGATTAATAGTCCAGATACTACAAATGCCATTAGAATTAAAGATATAAGGAAATTGTATGAAAAGTAATGAAGTAAAAACTCATGTTGCAATCTCCAAAGGAGGGAATGTATACACATTTATTTTAAAACAAGATTCATTTTAAAAATCATTCTTACAACTAATTTATACCTGTTTTCTTCATGTTGTTGTACATATACGTAGATCTGGTGACTCTTCAATGATCAGATTGGATCACTTATGAATCCCATATTAGTTTTATTATGGCAATCTCCAGATTGGCCGTTTCTGAGAATTCTATGAATTAGTTCAAACATCTGGAGACTATCAAAATTGGGATCAATGTGAGGTGGATGCCTACTTCAGCTTGATGTCTCTGTGGTATCTTTCTTCATCAGTACTGATCCTACAAAGGAGGTACAGACTGAAATACACTTGGAGCTCTTTTTCCTGATGTATAGGACCTCAGCGTTTTTCAATGGTTTGGATACAACATCATAAATCTGTCTAGAATCTCTGTTCTGACACAATATGATGAATGGCAACAACTTGATGGTTAGGGCTTTGCAGTTACCTCTGCTTCAATTGGAACTGGATACCCAAGGTTCAGAAAGGACTTGATTTAATTCAAGGTCAAATTGTTTTGATTAGAATTATTTCAATATTTTGTTTGAAAAAAGATTCTTCTGTAGGCTGTTGTCTGGAAGGCCACCAATGCCTGAACCTGCTTTATATTTTGGTAGAAAGAGGTGAAAAATTGCAAATGTACTTAGGAGGTTTCAAAGGGCTTTTAAGCCCACTAAGCATTTACCGCTAGTTAGTTATATTAGAGGGACACGGTGGCTCAGTGTGTTAGGACGCTGAGCTTGTCAACCAGAAGGTCAGCAGTTTGGCAGGTCAAATCCCGAGTGCCGCATAGCAGAGTGAGTGCCTGTTACTCGTCCCAGCTTCTGCCAACCTAGCAGTTCGAAAGCACATAAAAAATGCAAGTAGAAAAATAGGGACCACTGCGGTGGGAAGGTAACAGCGTTCCGTGCGCCTTTGGTGTCTAGTCATGCCAGCCACATGACCACAGAGACGTCCTCGGACAAGCGCTGGCTCTTTGGCTTTGAAACAGAGATGAGCACCGGCCCCTAGAGTCAGAAACGACTAGCACGCATGTATGGGGGAAACTTTACCTTACCTTTTAGTTATATTAGAGGGCTTTTCAACACTGGTTCAAGCAGCATCAAAAGCACAAATCAGAAAGTATGATATGAATTCCCAAAACAAACAGTGACCTCCTCTTTTAGGGGCTTTGAGTTTCCATCAACACTGCTTCAACACAATAGCAGCTGAGACACCCATGCTGATTCTTCTAAATAGACATGGGGTATATATGGCCCTTCAGATTTGCTGATCTAGAACTTTCAGCAGTCCATCAGAGATGAGTGATGCTGGGAGTTACACCACAATAGTAACATCTAGAGGGCTATAGGGTTCTCATCTCTGTTCTAAAGCATAACAGTTTGGAAAGTGAAATCCTGAACATGAGTGGGTCAAGTATAAAGAACAAGAGTCGGTTTCATGTTTCAGACATTTTTCTTTCTCCTCTATATTTTCACTTCCCTTCTCCACAAAGAACGATACTTTAGAATGCGAGACCTACATATTAATTTAATTTAATTTAATTCTTTTAATTGTTTTCATACCCCACCCAACTCCTTATTTTAAATAAGCTAGTATTCTAAGGCAATTAGGTGAAGGGATGTTATCTCGTGATCTTGAATTCAACTTCAAAATATTTCTTGTTTATATATTTAATAACTTTATATTTGATCAGGTTCTGACAGTCCTTACAAAGTATATGATTTGACAATAATGCCACAAGATCCTCTAATAAAAGCACAGCTACAGAAAAGCAGCATCTTCCAGCCCCCCCCATATCTCTGGGAAATGTGGGACTATAAAAAGCTTCTTCATATAAACACCGGTGGGTCAGGCTGATTCCAGTGAGAGCAAGTACCCAGTTTTCAAGCTATAAAAGACTTTTTAGGTCAAGAGCATCACTTTAAATTGCACCCAGAAACCAGCGAGCAAGAAGCAGGGTTTGCAGAATAAGTATTATGGACTATCAGTATTGGGAATTAATAAATTTGTAGACCAGTTGCAGTTTCTGAGTAACATTTAAGGGCAGAACATGTAAATTGCATTGCAATAATCTCACCAGGGATAATGAAGGAGGACCTGGGTAGAATTCCTTTAGCCATGGCCTCTACCACTGTTCAAGCAGGAGCCATAACTTCATGAGTATTGCTTGCATTTCCAAAGATGACATTGCCATTAAAAAAGAACCGTAATATATAAAGAACAGCTCCATCTTACTTGGGTTTGGCTTCAACCATTCTCTATTATTCAGATCCTTCAAGCACCAGGATAAGACATCAACAGCATCTCCTCTTCAAACCAGGATGGAGATGTAAAGTTTGTTGTGCTCAACTTATTGATGAAGCTGCATCTGAAATTGTCAGATAACTCTTCCAGGGGTTTCATATAGACATTAAAAAGTGGGGGAAGGAGGAACAAACAGTGCCATACATTCTACAAATATAACAGGTGCACTTTATGCTAACTGAAGCATTGCTTCATTCGTTGGCTCATTTCTATTTTGGCCAGATGCTCTAAATAATTTAAAGCGAAACACTTGAGTGTTTTTTAAACTATATGCAAAACATTCTCGGGATTTCTTTTTCAGTTGCTTATCTGCTAAAAATAGGTGAGTTGATTCCTCCACCTCCTTTTTAACTGTTCTTCTCATTAAACTGGAAGCGAGTTCTTTTGTTTACATTATTTGCCTGCCCTTTATCATGTTAGCAGCAGATTGGGGGGATAGAAGTGGGTTCAGCATCAGTGTATAAATATAAAACCTTTTCCCTGGAAAAGGTAAATATCTTGGTTATTAACACTGATAAAATTAATGGGTTTCCCAGGGCATGAACCACATTCATAATTTGTAAGGCTTAAGAAATGTCTGCTTAAAGGGTTGCTTATGAATCTTTTATTATGAACTTATCTAAATTCATATAGTGTTGCTGATGAAAGTGGTCACTCTATCACAACATTCTTTCCAATCCTGTCTTGTCATGTACCTTTATTGCCCTTTGATAGTACGCTGTCAGATTTTGCACTTCCATGCTGTACTGTGGAACAGCCCAGATCGTAGAGTGAAAGGAAGGGCAGAGAATAATATAACATGGAGCGATTTGCCTCCAGAAATTGTGGTGCTCCAACACTAGAGGTTTTTAAGACAAAATTGGGGAAACATTTGTCTGAAATGGTATAGGGTTTCCTGGCTGAACAGGGGGTTGGACTAAAAGACTTCCCAGGTCCCTTCCAACTCTGTTATTCTGTTATATAGTTTCAACACTGATGTAAAATGCAATGAGAAAAGGACAGCAATGTTTTGGGTGGATTTTGGTTGTTTGATCTGTTGAACTAAAGGGGTAATAAAATGAACAAAGGCCCCAAATACTGAAATACTCTTAGGATAATTAATCTGATCACTTTGAATGACAAGTGTAAATCTATCCACTCATTTCAGAAACTGAACGATACTTTGTTTGAATCTCTGTGAACTTCTCTGGGCAACATTGGCCAGTCTCTCTCTCTCTCTCTCTCTGTTAACCTCCCTTGCAGGATTGTTTTGAGATTTAAATGACATGTACTACCTAGAAAGTGCTCAAAAGAAAGGTGGGAAAGGCAGAATTAATGAAAGTAATATTACTTTTGTGTCAGCCTTTATTAGAAACTAGATAATCTGTGCCCATTGGGTCATTGTTTCAGAGATATTTCCTTACATAAACAGAAAAACAGAATGACAACGGGTAGGCAAAAAAGCAGTGGGAGCAGGAGCAACTTTCAAATTCCTGCCAGCTTCCCCATTTACTTCGCTTGTAATAGGGCAAGGAGGTGCAAGGAGAGTAGATCAGGAGTGGTACATAAGGTTCAGGAAAGGTGCTGTGTAAGTTGGAAAGGGTGCATTGGTATGTATCAGAGATGCCATAAGGGTGGTGGTGGTAGAAGGCATAGTTTGGAAGGAGTCCGCAGGATTGCCAAGATACGTTGTACGGGTCAGGTAGGGTGTGCAAAGGGTTGGGATGGGTCAAGAACAACGCTTGAAGGCCACAAGGGTATATGAAAGATGCAGTGCTGGTCAGGGATGACATGCAGATGTGTGTGTGTGTGTGGTTAGGGTTAGGGTTACTCTAGAAAAATGGACAAAGTGGCAACTATTTCCTTAAAATAAAACCAAAACAAACAAAAAGCTGGAGAAAAAACAGTCCTACTAAATCAGCATCTTCTGGATCACAGAAGAAAAACTTGGGCCTTTGGTTGTCAGAATACCTTTTGAAAAATGATATCATATCATAGCTGTAAAACTGGACCAATATTCAATAGTCCTTTTTTATTCTTGATTTTTTTATGGATTTCCAGTCACAAACCACACACATTCAAGATGCCAAAAGCTTTCACTTAACCTTCTACCCTCCTATGGTGAAGGGTAAAATGCATTTCAGAGTAGTTAACTATATGTTAAAAGAGGGCAATTTATCATCCATTCTGGAATCCTGATTAGATAAAATCTCTAAATATCACTTTTATTTATTTAACTTTTAAACACATCACCCAACATTGCCGAATAAAACAGATGGGGATTTGTAACACCACTTAGCAATTAAAATGTCTGAGGCATAGAGCAGCAATGATACTGAAGAGTAAAATATAATACACAAAAAAGCAATTAATCCAAAAGTGCTAATAACTATTAAATGTTATGATGGAATTTCTGTGGTTTAAATCCAACTATGATGTTTGATTTTATTTTTGTTTGATCCCATTCTTTTTTCTTCTTCTGTTCAATCATATCTGATTCTCAGAAACTGCCAGAACAAGTCCCTACAATTTTTTGGGCAAGGTTTCTCAGCAATGATTTGCCATTGCCTCCTTCCTAGGGCTGACAGAAAGTGACTGGCTCAAAGTTACCCAGCTGGCTTCATGTCCAAGGCAGGATTAGAACTCGGTCTTCCAGTTTCTAGCCCGATGTCTTCACCACTACACCAAATTGGCTCTCTCTTCTTTCTTTCTTTTTTAATCTTCAGACAAGTGAAGTTGTCAACACCAGAGTACAAGAATGGACCTCTAAGTCTTGGCTTGTCATTAACTTTGAGGAGCCTGTTTTTTGTTCTTGATTGAAGAAAGAAAAAATACAGGATATTCAAAGAGGAAATTATAAGATCTTCTGGAACATAGCTGATGTATGATTCAAGGCTGGCTGAAAGCAATTATTTATTCAGAGACATAATATTGGACTTAAAATCACATAGCAAAAACAAGTTTTTCCTTAAAATATTTGACTATTTCTCAGATATGACTTTGAAGGAAAGTCCCCTTTGTTCCTTGACTTTATCAAGCTTTTGGGGAGGAGATTTCGTTTCCATTTCCAGTTCTTTTCCTCTCTTTCCATTTCTCCAGATAGTGCCTCTGTTTTTAAAAGAGATGGACACAGTGTCGACATTTCAAGAGCTTATACATTAAAGCTCATGCCTGAATGAAAATTTATACTCAGATTCAGATTTGCTCCGATGTTTTTTTTCCTGATTTTTCAAAAGCACATAAAGACTGAACTGTTTCAGAGAGGCTTCTCCTGCTTTGATTTGAGATTGTCATTTAAAAAAAAATCTTTGTATTCCTGAGTATTATATTTCTATTTTGATGTGGGATTTGTTTTATATTGCATTTTACTATATGAGCCACCTATAGTTGTTTTGACTGTGGCATCATAGAAATATGTTTAATAAATGAATAAATAAATCATTTTTTAACTGGCAGGAAAGCTGCAGTATTGCAAATGCAAGGTTTGCCAATGGCAATGGTCTCTAACAAAATGGAACATTTTTCCAAAAACATATGTTGAAGATCGGATTGTCCAACTCTCTAAGTCCTATTGGAAGAAAAATAATTTCACTAGAGAATTCGTGAATACTGAAAATTTTATTTCTGTTAGCTAGATGAGTTTGGAATCAGGAAACAGGAGGTCAGTAAGAAGTTTTAGAATGAGAAAGGGTATAAACAGTTGGGTCTGGACCTGATTGATTTGCCATTGGCCCATAGCTGCCCTTTGGAATTTGCTATACCAGTGGACCTCATTGCAATGGGTTATTAATGTAAGTTATGTTGTGTTATTATGCTTGCTATATTCCAAATTATTAGCAAAATAAACCTCTGAATCTTAAAGTAAGAATTATTGTTTTGTGCTGCTGTCTCTTGTCTTTTTCATTGGGTTTTTCCAAGACAGAAGTTTTCAGGTTTGCACCCAAAACGTTTGCACACTATTAGGAGTTAAGCACCATGCCTGAAAATATAAACTCTACTTTCTTTGCACATTCCATCAACATTTATGAAGCTTCTTTTTCCCTTATGATTCAGACCATAGCAGAGGTCACAACCCTGACAGACTGAATCAACCTAATCCCGTTTTGCTATTATTTACAGGAGAAAGAATAAAGGAAAGAAGGGTGGAGTTTGAAGCTTCCATTTGGATCTAAAGTCTGCCAGGGATTAAGTCATGCTAATGACCTTTTTCTGTTTTCCCCCCCAGGTTTTGTGCACAGGACTTTATTTCTTTACATCAGGTGGGTTATTAGACCATATGGGAATCCTGGGATACTGGCTGTTTAACGGTAATGATGAAATAATATTTTAGAGAGCAGCTGTCTTTCTAATAAAATCCTGGGGAATTTGCTAACTTGGAGAGTGAAATTTTATTTGGTACAGCAGTCATGTTTTTCAAATAATGTTACATAGCAAAGCTTTTCCAGCGAATGGCACTGAGAGTGATGGTAGTAACAACATAGCATTTTCTTTGATTCATATTATAATGCACATTTAATCAAATGACACTGTCCAAATTTCTGCATGATCTAGAATAGATTGAAGAATCAGTTTTGAGATACAGTTTATTATTAGCGTTCCCTAACTATTAACAGTGCTGAACAAGGTCTTATATCTGTGTAAGAACCTGTGTATAGATGAATTGTGGGATAGGATCCCAATATTGGACTGGGACCAGGTTCCAGTCCCTATGACCATGGAAGCAAATGGGTGACTTTGGGGTGATTATTCTCACTCTCAGCTCAACCTATCTCATAGACGGATCTCCTTGGAAAAAAAAGACCCGTACCTTTAACAAAGGGTAATGTGTGTGTGTGGGGGGGAATCTCTTCCAGATATTTATTTGTCAGAGAACATTCAAACTTGAACACCAATTTAAAATTTAAAATCTTGCTATTTCAAGGTTAATGTTGCTTTGTCCGATGGGAGTGGGGAGAGCTTGTAAATTACACACCAACTGAAACGTATTGTGCCTACTTTGTGACCTACAAAAATGGATCCTATAGCCACAAAAAGAAACCAAAGAGAAATCCATTTTTTTCTGCTTATCTATGGCTACAAATAAGGAGAGATTAAAAAGATTTAAAGGGCACCTTATTCAATGGCACCAGCTAACTGGCTGTGGTTGATCTCAAGAGCTAAGTAGGATCAACCCAGGCACTAAGCAGGATCAAATGTGATTAGTACTTATGTGAATTCCCCAGTCACACATCTTAGAGTTGCCAAGTTGAGAAACATTGATCTATAGTGAAAAAGATATACCTCTAAATGAATCCATATCTGTGCTTTTATTTTTTGGCTAGGATATATAAAATAGTTAATTTAGTAGTTTCAAACATCACATTTATGTCTTTGTCACACAGGGATTAAATTACAAGTGTTTCAAATACGAATGAATAAGAATATCACAGGCTAAATAAATATGTGGAAGGTCTAATGGCCAGGCTACTTTGTGTCAAATGCAATTATCACATAAAAATAGTTGAAGAATTCAGTCATCTCCTTTTAATTTTGATGGGGGGGATAAGAATTGAGATTGGATTTAGCAAGGTAGAATTTTTGTTGTGGGCATGCCAAGTATAAGCACAATTGCTTTTTCATCTTTTACATTTCATACAGATTGAAATGTTTTTAAATATTTTTGCATCTTGCTTATCCATTTCTGGAAAAACACTGCTTTCTCTTAAGCACTAGAGCAGGAGCATGCAATATTTTATCACTTGAAATACACACTAGACCTTCAAGTGGGCTGTTAAGAGCTACATTCCAAAAAGTGGGTGGGGTCAGGCAATTTCTTTTCCATTTAACTTAAAATATTTTAAATGGGCAAGAATGTTTAAAGGATTAAATACAATGCTTGTTCATTCTTTATCTACATTTGAGAATTAGGTCTGGTGGCAAGTTCTGAAAATTTTGTAGGGCTTCACCCAGTGCTTTGAAAGGCTAAGTGTTGCCTTGCATAATTGCTCAATATGTACCCCTGCACCACGGGTGTCTGCACATTGTGGTCAAAAAAGTCAAGATGGTTTTTATGACAATGAGGTCAAAACTCTACCTATTTTTGATATGCACTGTGTATGTGACACCTACAAATGTGGGTAGAAGTTTGATGGACCTCTATCATGACATACCTACAGATGCTTGTGTCCTCCACTTTTGTCATAATGCTTACAATGACTTTGTGATTAAGTAAAAAAAAAGCACAAATATTTAGATATCAGCAGAGGAAAACGGGCATTCTAGAAAAAAAAAGACTGAAAGAAAAGGACCACATTGTTAATTGTATTATACTGATGCCTGGAAAACCTTGCAGCCCTCAGCAGACTGAGATAGGATCCTAAAACCTCACCCAAAGGGAAAGGCATTGAGCCAACATCTAGTAAAAGCCATTCTTAAATAGATATGCAAACCTCAAATTACTTTGGTATCAAATTAAACTGGATGGTCAAGTTTCTATGAAAGACATTTCATCGACAGTATGAGATTGCTGCCAGCTTAGTTTGAAAATCTATAGCTTATAAGTGCTTTGTCAGCTCCAGTTGTACCATATCATTACTTCTAGTAAATAGATGTGATAAAGAAAAAAAGCCAACATTTGGATTAACTCACTAATCTGAAATATCAACAAACCACTGTTATTTCTTTGTGGACCTTAAATGTACAGACCCACATATTTGAACATTTATCCTCAGCCCAAAGGAAGCAATAATTTTTAAAAGTAACTTTAACTTTAATGACTGTGACTTTTATTCAAAGTTATACCAGCATAGTTATCCATATATCTAAGAGGTATATATAGAACTGCAGCTTTATGTGCATTCCTAAATACATGTGCATATATTCTGATGACTCTGATGAAGTGGGCACAGCAGCTCCTGCATTTTCTGTATCGCATGAGAAAAGCACATTTTCTTCCCCTGTCCTTACTACTTTCTACAGAGGGATGATCAAGAGCATCCTGTCATATTGCATTACTGTTTGGTTTGAAAGCATCACTGCTTCAGACAAGAAGGTAGTGCAGAGAGGGTGAGGATGGCAGAAAAGATTATTGGTAGTTCACTTCCTTCCATGCAGGATATAGCACATAAATGATGCTTGAGCAAGTTCCACAGGATTGCCTGGAATGCTATAGATCTCTTCAGATCTCTGTTTTCCTTGCTACCTTCTAGAGGCTTCATGGTATCCAAAGCAGAACATCCAGTTGCAGTCTCAATTTTGTTCCATATAGCATCAATCTTGTGAACTCTCAAGTTTCCTTTCTCTGCTGTGTATTCAAAATGGAAAGTGATTAATATGTGTGTGTGTGTGTATGCATGTGTGTATGTGTATGTACACACACACACACACACACACACACACACATATAGCATGTGCATATGTGTGTGTGTTATGCACATATATGGGTAGATGTATACTTCCTTTTGAGAGCAGGCAACAGAATTTCATTTTTAATGTAGGCCAGTGTGCTCATAGTAAAAAATGACAATAAAGGTTATCTTATCTCTCTATGAATTGTTTTATAAAATGATTGTCTGGTTTTTGTCTCATGCCCCTATTAATAATGTGAATGCAAAACCATGTCTCAGTTGTGGAATACAGATAGTCCGTGGCTTATGACCACAACTGACTCTAAAATTTCTGTTTTTAAGTGAGAAAGTTGTTAAGTGAATTTTGCCCTATTTTACAACCTTTCTTGACACAGTTGTTAAGTGAATCACTGCTGTTATTAAGTTGGTGACACGTTAAGTGAATCTTGCTTCCTTACATATTAGAAGGTCAGAAAAGGTGATCCCATGACCCCAGGACCCTTTAACCATCATAAATATGATTCAGTGGCCAAATGTCTGAATTTTGATGATGTGACCAGGGGGATGCTGCAACAGTTATAAGTTTGAAAAATGGTAATAAGTCACTTTTTCCGGTGCCATTGTAACTTTGAATGGTCATTAAATGAACTGTTGTAAGTCAAGGACTCCCTGTAAAGCATTGGGATTATCAGGTGCATAACCTGAGAAAGTGAGACATTGATTCAAACAGGCAATTACACTAATCTGGCAAGGATTTCTACGATATGAATCATGACTTGATTCCATGTATAAGCATGAAATTATGGAAATTATTAAAACCTAGTTCAAACATGAGCTATCCTGCCATTTTTGGCTGGGTCTTTCCCTCCTTCAGTCCCATCAAACATATGATCCAGCTCTTTCCCATGAACCTAATGAGAACATAAATTAAGCTGTTTTTCCCCCCCAATTTGAGCCCATTACTAAACATTTCATTTTGTAGGGTTAAATATGTCAAGGGTGCTGACCTGCCCTAATGAAGTATTCTCTGCATTAGGCTCTGGGGGTGGGTAAAGTGACAAAGGTACAAAGTTTTAAAAGATCAGTTTCCTCCCATCTCCAATTAAATGTTATTTCACAGGCTTCTTCAAATGATGAATGTAGTTCAAAAAAGAAAGAGAGGAAGCTGGAAAGGGATAAAGAGGAATGTAGAAATAAAAGAAAAAGGCAGGCGTGTTACACACATACACACCTAACTCCCCCTCCCTATAAAGGGGTGTTGTAAAAAAAAGGTTAATTCTAACCTTATTTATTTTTACCCCTTTTTCATTAAAAAAATGTTTGAAATTATCCAGTCATCTTATTTATTTATTTATTTATTTATTTATTTATTTATTTATTTATTTATTTATTTATTTATTTATTTATTTATTTATTTATTTATTTATGGGATTTGTATGCTGCCCTATCTCCCAAAGGACTCAGGGCGGCTAACAACAATAAAAATACAAAATACAAACATTAAAAGGTATTAAATCAAATTATCCCACAAATAGTCCAATTAAAAACACAATAAAACAAAATTAAGAAAACCTCCCTTCCATCAGTCCACGTCGGCCTGTTGAAAAAACCATGTTTTAAGGTTGCAATGAAAGGAACGGAGATCTGGGGCGATCCGGAGCTCCTAGGGGAGTTAATTCCAAAGGGCAGGTGTCCCCACAGAGAAGGCCCTCCCCCTGGGGGTCACCAGTCGACATTGTCTGGCCGACAGCACCCTGAGGAGGCCCTCCCTGTGTGAGCGCACAGGGCGATGGGAAGTCATTCCTGGCAGCAGACGGTCCTGCAAATATCCCGGACCTAAGCCATGTAGGGCTTTATAGGTAAGAACCAGCACCTTAAATCTCACCCGGAGGACAACTGGTAACCAATGTAGCTCACGCAGGAGGGGTGTAATATGGGAGTATCGGGACGCTCCCATCACAACCCACGCAGCCGCATTCTGCACCAGTTGAAGCCTTCGGGTGGTCTTCAAGGGCAGTCCCATGTAGAGAGCATTGCAGTAGTCTATACGGGAGGTAATGAGCACATGAGTGACCGTACATAGGGCATCTCGGTCCAGATAGGGGCGCAACTGGTGCACCAGGCAAACCTGGGCAAATGCCCCCCTGGCCACGGCTCCTATATGATCTTCTAAACTGAGTCATGCATCCAGGAGGATGCCTAAGTTGCACGCCCTTTCAACAGGGGGTAACACCTCTTCCCCAATAACCAAAGATGGAATATCCTGGATTACCTGAGATGCCGGTACGTATAGCCACTCGGTCTTGGCCGGGTTGAGTTGGAGCCTGTTCTTCCCCATCCAGACTCGTACTGCTTCCAGGCAACGGGACATTACCTAGAGGGCATCACTGGGTTGGTTCGGGGTAGAGATGAAAAGCTGGGTATCATCAGAATATTGATGGTACCTTACTCCGAAACCATGGATGATCTTACCCAGTGGCTTCATATAGATGTTGAACAGGAGGGGAGAGAGGACCGACCCCTGAGGGGCCTCGGGGTCAACCTCTGCCCCCCTGCCAACACCGACTGCAAATGGCCTGAGAGGTAGGAGGAGAACCACCATAAAATGGTGCCTCCCACCCCCAACCCCTCGAGACGTCGCAGCAGGATACCATGGTCGATGGTATCAAAAGCCGCTGAGAGATCTAATAGGACCAGGACTGAGGAATAACCCCTATCCCGGGCCCGCCAGAGATTATTCACCAGTGCGACCAATGCCGTCTCCGTGCTGTACCCGGGCCTGAAACCCAATTGGCAGAGGTCCAGATACTCAGTTTCCTCCAGAACCAGCGGGAGCTGCCACGCCACCACGCTCTCAACAACCTTTGCAATAAAGGGAAGGTTGGAGACAGGATGAAAGTTGTTCAAATCTTAATAATAAGTTGATAGCAACTTGATAGTAAGTTATTTTTGATACAGATGGTTAGGTGTAAAACTTTATACATGGAAGGAGTCCCTTCTATCTATCTATCTATCTATCTATCTATCTATCTATCTATCTATCTATCTATCTATCTATCTATCTATCTACCTACCTATCCATCCATCCATCCATCCATCCATCCATCCATCCATCTATCTAATCCTAATCTCTCATAGATTGATGATGATCCTAGATAAGTAATGAAATGTCTACAAGGAAACAGCCAAACTCACACAGCCCCAAGAATACAACAGTTGATCTTATACCTCTAGAAGTATAAGGGGTCTAGTTGTTATCAAGATCCACATCTCTGCTGCCATCTGCTGTGTCAATGGGCCTTTGGGTGTCTTTCTCTCTTTCCATTATAGTTAGTGTTCAAAAACCTGCTGCACCATATAAATTGGCCCAGTATAGGTATTTTAAAAAGCCAGAGATTGCATTTAATACAGACATAATTTCACTTGATTCATTGCACTGGTGTACAGATGCTGTCTTCATGTGTGCTGTTATTTTATAAAAATGGAAATGAAAAGTCAAAATGTCAGCAGTAGAAGATAGAATATAAGACACTGAGAAGATTCATGCCACCTGCATCCTAAAACAAAGCAAGAGAATAAATCCATTTATTTGACTGGCAAAAGCATTCCAGTGGTTTCTATCAGAAGGGAATAAATATTTGATTTTCTTCTTTTTCCTTGCTGAAGAATTATATTACAGATAGTACCTTGGGCTATCCCTTTTGTGCAAGTTAATTTTCATTCCTGCATTAGCCAAGAAGTAACTAAAATAACTTAACGGACTTTTTTTACTCGATTGTGAGTGTCTTGTTTAATAAAAATTACTGAATTTTTAATGTCATTAATCTATAATGAATGTGGCCAACACACCACAATCAATAATTTTCCAGAAAGAAAAGTTATGTTTTACTAGGACCTTTGCTTTTAGAATACAAAAGGTAATCCAAAAAAGTAAATGATCTCACAATGTATCTTCTCAAGATTATCTTTAGCATAATGTAATCTGAGAGGCAATTTAAGACTGGAGACTTTCTTCTCATTTTATTTCCCCATGAGCAAATGTTGTTAGCCAAGTTGAAGACATGTATCCCTCCAGATGTGGCTGAACTACAATTCAAGTCATCCTCATCAGTAGTCATGCTGGCTGGAGCTGCTGGGAGTTGTAATTTAGCTGCACATGGAGAATTTCATGTTCTCTAATTCTATAATAAGGAAATCAAATTGGTTCTGCTTTTAATTTGAGTAACACCTGCAAGGTAAAACTTCATAAGTTTTTATTTTGCAGAAGATTCCACAGCAATTTGGGAAGAAGTCAAGAGAGAGAGTCAAATAATGGTATTTATTCACCATCTTTCCCAAAGGTGATAGATTCTGCAGATGTAGAAGCCAAAAAGGATTTGGCCAACTCTTACTTGCTAATTTCTATGGACTAGTTTGGATTTCTGCATTTAACTGCATTAGTGTGCTGATGATTTTCCATTGGAATGGATTTATGAAAATAAATCTGAAGAGGTGCCCAAGAGATCTTGATAAATATTCAAGATACATGGAACAGTATATTAGAGGTGGTAGCTAATTCTCACTGTTATTTTTGCTCATTTGCCACCAAGACAAATCTGTCTGTAGCTGCATATTAATTCTACCATGTCACATGTTTCACTTTTCTCATTTCCTTTTTCATTTGATGTACTTCTCTTTGAGTCCTCACTTTTAGAAACCAGCAACTTGCCCTTCAACTTTGATTGCTAAGCCAACATATGTGAAACACTTGAATGTTCATCACTTTGCTTTTAATGGTGAAATGTCTGGTATGTTGCATTTTATTGTGGCATTTCAGGACTAAAATCCAAATAGTTCTAACTAGTCTCTCAAACATCCAAGATACATGGAAAAATCTTATTAAAGTGATACTAGATTATAATGTAGAGGTATTTTGTTGTCTTTAGCATATTTCTGGGCAAGCTTTCGAATAGAAAATGCATATTGTAAAGAAAAAGAAGAAATGAAATAAATATTGTATGACCAATTTTCATTAAAAATGTGGATTCAGCAGAAAGGTCAGTTCATATTGACTTTTTTATATACAAGTTTTATCGATTTTTTAATATTTACATATACATGTATTTGTGAAGCAATACGGTGGTTGGGTAGTCAAAATAACAAATAACAAGTTGTTTGTAAATAATTCAGGTTGCATCAACAAGGATTCCCTCTCTGATTCCCTTAGTTATCACATAGTCAAAATAATCAAATTAGTACATTTCTAGTCATGACCTAGTCCATTAACAGAATTTTCAGTATATTTTCACTAACACATATCAATATCCTGTTTTTAAGTTTTACTTAATTGCAATAAAATACTCTGGAGTAGCCTATAATATTAAAAAAAAGCTTAATTTTTGGGTAAACCACAATTCCCTATTTCAATAAAAAATAATTCTCTTGTCTACAAAACTTACATTGTCCATTACAAAACATTCTTATGTTTTATCAGTAAAATCTAGTTTTCATCTTAACAAATCACCAATTATTAGAAAAATATTTTTTGTCTTAACCGTTCAACAATTATTAAAATACTATCTTTTGTTATAAGATTCTAGATTCTATAGTATAGTTCAAAATTATCTTCTAAAAGCTTAATTCTGTTTTCCTTTAAAGATATAATATATCGATTCTAATAACAAACTTTACTTTAAAAATTAAATACAAGATGAGTTTCTGTCTATATCATTACAATTAATATATTCTGTATGTTGTCTTAACCATTCATCAATCATTAAGATATTATCTTTTGTTATGTCATTCCAAATTCTATAATACTGTATAGTTCAGAATTGTATTCTAGAAGCTTAACTTTGTTTTCCCTTACAGATCTAAAACCTAAATGTAAAATCAGTTATATTTTTTAGAGATTCCCCTTAATCCATTAAGAGAAAATTTTAAACTCTATCCTTAGGAATCCCAAAGAAGGAACAAGTTCAATTTTTTAAATCTAACTCTTGCCTTCCTTTTGTGCCAATCAGGCTTTCCTTTTGGCATCTTTAAATTCTCAAATGTATCTCCCTTTCTTCCTATAGCCCTTATTTGAATCCAGGGAGAGCATCCAAATGTCAGTCTTGCAAAGAAAATATCCCCTTTGTAGCCATTGAAGTTTTGCTTTAAGAGTTCAGTTTTTGATAATTGATGTAGTATAGTTGTCATTAGACTAGTCAGGTCTTTTTCTTCTTCCAATTCCATCTGGGTTAGGTAGAAAGTAGTAGCTGGTGCTGTGGTTGTCATTTGATTAGCTGAATTCTCAATATAGTGTATTTGAAGGCCTTTAATGTCTTCACTCTTAATATTGCTTTCTTCGGGTGCAATTGCTTTTTGAGTTGTAAGTTTTGTAGTTAACATTGAAATTTGGACTTTAGAGTTCTTTGTAGGTTGCATTTGTTGTTCTTTGAAGTCTCCTATTTTAGTGTTAGTTTCCACTTCTTCTATTTGCTTTTGGATTGTCAGTTCCTCATTTAAGGTCATAGTTTGATTTGGTGGCTTTAAATTGTCAGATTTTTCTTGCAGTTTGGCTTTAATTTGCTCTGTCATTGCCAAAATCATGTCCAGTATCAGTTTGTAGTTAAGTGGTGGGATGTATTCATCCATTTCATTGTTGTTTGCAGCTAAATCTTCAATGGAGGCTATTGTAATAAGAGTCAAAGATTATCTACCTCCAAAAGAGTTCTTTTCAGTGCCAGGTATTCCCACACTTATCTTTAAAAGTGATGTCAAGGACAGCTCTGTTATTCAGTCAGCTCTCACAGTAGAGAAAAAAATTACTTGTTGTACCAGGTTTTGCCACAAGATGTCATCAATAACATAGGGAATGGATTTTTTCTCAAAATTAATATAACACTTTTATAGCATTAGTCCATATTTTTTTCCTTAATTCACCACTTAAAGAGAAAATAGTAGATCCCCACCAAAAAATAGGAGCTTTTTAGTAAGTAGAGATAAAATTGTTTAATTTCTTTGCTGAATTACTTGATTTTCTTTTAAGGCAGACATGTCAAATACAAGGCCTGGGGGCCAGATCCAGCCCATGAAGTGGTTTCATGCAGCCCGCAAAGCCATCCTGGAAACAGTGAGGGAACGGCCCCCACTGCCTTGGCCCTGGCCCAGAGACCCTCCTCCTGCCAGAGACCCTCAGATCTGTCCCACTCCTGCCCAGGCCCCCATAGGCACCCTTGATGCGAACGATGTAGAGCTGGCCATGCCCACCCAGTAGGCCATATACACTTTAGCCACACCCACCCAGTAGGCCACGCCCACCCAGGCCACGCCCACCCAGGCCACACCCACCCAGCCCCCTGAGGGCAACCGCAATGCTGATGCGGCCCTCAATGAAATTGAGTTTGACACCCCTGTTTTAAGGCTTTAAGGCTTTAAAATTTGTTCCCAAAGTATATAATCGCCATTCTTTCAAAGGAGGGGGAGGCAATTTTCAGAAAAGTTTCACAGGAAGGTGATTAGGGGAATAAGAAAAGTAAAGTCTCACCCAGTTCCTCCAGATTGTTTCTTAGTGCTAGGTAGTGCTTTTGGCTTTTGGCAGGGAGCGGCTTAATGATCGGCCATCTTCATGGCCGGTCTCTTCTTCTTCGGGCCAAAGGAGCTGCTCCGGATTCAAGCAGAGGGCTGCCGCCCTTCCGCGATCACAGTAGTCGCCCCTCCAGGATGATTTTTTGACCCTTTTCAGGGTCCTCCAAAAAAGAAAGATTGGACGGCAGGGAGCAGAGTCTTCCTGCATGTCCAGAAGTGCTGCGCGCGCAAACCACAACTGTTCATCTTGACTATTGAGAGATAGAAGACAACAGTTTACAATCCAATTAGTATTCTTAAAAAATACTTAGACATTTTGCAAATAAGACAAAGCTTAAACATTTTGCAAACTTCCACTTTTACTTTCCCTAAAAACTTAGCCTACTTATTATTTACCCTAAATTGTTCTGTCCAATCTCAGAGGTACAAGGGAAGGGTCAGCTTTCAAAGCTGTGCTGTAATATATAGTATATTTCATTATCAACTATAAAAAGCCTGACATGTTTGGACTATCTTCCTGATCAGGGTTAAAACAATATTCTTAGAAAATTTTAGAACATCTCGCCCAGAAATTTAATATCTATTTTTCTTCTCAAGTTTTCTTCCCAACCCCAAGCTGAGAGGGTTTTCTTTCAATCCAGCTTTTCATCTTTTCCTGTACCTTTTTGAAAAGTTTTGCTCAACTTTTTTTTGAATAATTTAAGTCTTGGACTGAGTAGGCAAGGCTAAAACTACAGGCTTCCTTTGACTGCACTGATTGGAAAGTTTTTGAAGACACCTCTGTAGACTTGGATGAACTCACAGATACTGTAACATCATAGGTTAGCTTTTGTGAAGACCTATGTGTGCCAACCAGGAACTTGCAAATATACAGTAACAATAAGCCTTGTGTCATGCCTCCGTCCGAGCCTGAATCCGAGGAAGACATGAAGTTCTGTGTTGAGGCCCAGGAGGGAGGTGTTTGTGGCTTCGGAGGACTGTAGGGAATAGCAGGCTGAGGCAGGCCAGGGCTCTTCAGGTTTGGAACAGGGAAGGCAGAGTGCAGGCGAGGAGCAAGGACCCCCCCCCACCTGATACTAGAGCAAAGAGAGCAGAGAGGAGGAGAGAATAACGGAGGCAGGCTCAATTGCTCGGGAGGAGAGCATCCCACCCCACTCCACAAGGCACACCTGGGGATTAAGATTTAAGGAGACACTGTGGGGTGGGGCATTTGCTGGGAACAAATGTGTTATCTTGAGGTAGTGAATTGTGCTCTTGTCTAACCTGGACACTTTGAATTCCGGACCGGTTGGTTTCCTGCTTCACAACCGCAGATGACATTTCTGAGTCTCCCCTTGCAGACTGCAGGCAAGCTGAGAGTTAAAAGGACTCTTTACGCTTTTGTTTTGTTTTTGTGTTATCTGCCTTGCCTGGAGAATAATGGTTGAACTCTTGCCAACATATGTGGGACCTTTTGGGGAACATGGGCTGTGATTAAAGGACTGTTTCTTTTGCCAGCTGACTGCTTTGCCTCCATTCAGGGCCCTGGGTCATCACACCTTGGTTCACAGCTAAACTCAAGCAACTACGTCATGCCAAAGAGGAAGCCTACAGGAAAAAAGATAGAATGCTGTACAATCAGGCCAGAAATGTATTAACAAGGGAGATCAGAGCAGCAAAAAGAAGCTACTCTGAAAAGCTAAGGAATCAGTTCTCAACAAATGATCCAGCAAATATGTGGAAAACTCTTAAAAATATTACCAGCTACAGCAAACCTCCTCTCCGTGCTGAAGGAAATCAAGAACTGGTAGATGACCTGAATCTGTTTTATTGTAGGTTTGAGAAGAAACCACTGTCATCTATCTCCAGGATCCCCATCTCAGATACACCAACAACAGCCATACCTCCTACAACTGACCTCATCCCCTTGGGCCCCCCACCTCTGGTGATCACAGAAAATGATGTGCAAGGTCTATTTCACATAAAAAAGCCTGGAAAAGCACCAGGCCCAGAGAAGATAACTCCTTCTTGCTTGAAAGCTTGTGCTGATCAATTGCCCCCCATCTTTATCCGAATCTTTAATAAATCACTATTGATGGTGCTATGTTCCTTCTTGCTTAAAATGCTCTCCTATCATCCCAGTGCCAAAGAAACCCTCCATCAAAGAACTGAATGTGAATCATATCAGGAAACCCGGGGATTCCAAACAGCGAATAAAGCACCGGCCCGGCAGACTTTTGACAGTTGACAGCTGTCAAATGGCTGCCAAAAACAACAGCGCATGCGTGCCGCCCCGCCAGCCGCCATTACCGATGACAGCTGTCAAACGAGCTGCCGGGACCAAACACGCACGCGCCGGATTTGACAGTTCTCGGAACTGTCAAATCCGCAGTCCACAAACTGGTCCTCCAAACTGAGCCAAGCGCTCAGCTGAGAGGAATTCCCCGACAGCCGTTCGGGCTGTCAGAATGCCGTTTGCCGATTGGCCGCTGACCAAGTGGCGGGAAAGTTACTATTACCTGATTGGCTGTAATGTTTGACAGTTCACTATATAAGCCAGGATTGTTTTGACAGTCAGCTGCCCGGAGCTGAACCGAATAAACTTTCGAACCTTTGCCTTCGGTCTCGCTCTTGTCTTTGTAAAGACATTTCACCTGGCGACGAAGGTGGGATCCCGGTACTATAGAGCTGCCTGCTGAGCTAAGTCACACCGCGAAGGAGTTCCGATCCCTCTTGCTGACAAGTCACTGCTGAAGCCATTTGAGGGCAAAGGAACCCTTCTGCAGCTTGAACAGTACTGTGGACTCAGACCATGGCAAATTTAGGTCACGTCAGAGAATTCGACGTCCGCCATCCCGAGGGATGGGAGTCGCACTGGGGGCAAATTGAAGGCTACCTCGTTGTCAACAAGATAACGGAGGACCGCCACAAAGCCGCAGCCCTTCTCTGTCTCAGCGGGCCCGCCGTTTACGACATCGCAGTAGGGCTCTGCAGCCCAGACCCCGTCGCGACCGTCCCCTACGCTGTGTTGACCGACCGCCTCAGCAAGCACTTCATGCCCCGTTGGTCTGAGCTGTATTGGCGCCTCCACTTCGCCCGCCGCCGCCAGCAACCCGGCGAAACATCCACAGCCTTCGTCGCGGGGGTACGTCACGCCGCCCGCAGGTGCCAATTTCCAGACCTGGAAGACTGCATCAGAGACCAGGTTATCGCCGGTCTCTCCAACGAGCGGCTCCAGCGGAAATTGGTAGCCAAGGCCACGATGGACCTCGCTCAACTCATACTAGAGATCATGGCCTACGAAGACAGCCACCGCGAGGGCTCCCCCGTGTTCAGAAGCAGCCCGGCCGAGTCAGTCCACCATGCCTGGGATCCGGACAACGAGCAACCAGAGACCTACACCGGCGTCGACGACATCATGTCCCGTTTCAACAAAATGAGCGCCGACCATGGAAGGAACCGCAGGCCATTCAAACCAGCCGGTCCAGGCCAAAGACCCACCTCCACCGGCCCCAAACCGAAGTGTGCCAGCTGTGGCGGGGCTCATGCCAGAGCCACATGCCGCTTTAGAAATGCCAAGTGCCATGGATGTGGGAAGACCGGGCACATTCGCTCCGCGTGCCGCAGCTTGAACCGGGAAACCCTCCACGAGCTTGAGGAAATTCCGGCAGGTAGGACCAAGGTCCCTTCCCCTGCCAAAGCAAATCCCCAGCCCTCAGTTCTGTCCATTCGGGCCAAACAAAAAATCTCGGCCATCCACCATTTACAGCCCAAGATTAAGATCTGGGTTAAGATTCAAGGGGTACCTTGTGAAATGGAGGTCGACTCCGGGTCCTCCGTTTCGATAATGTCATGGGACACCCTCAAAAAAATTAGGTTTAAAAGCAGACACCGTACTTCCCTACAGCCCTCCAAAATTATCCTTGCAGACTTCCAGGGGGCCGCTATCCAATTAAAGGGACAAGCACAATTAAAAGTAGAATACAAAAAATTCCTTGGGCACTTAACAGTACAGATCACAGAGGCACCCAGAACCAGCCTCATCGGTTTAGACTGGTTCGAGGCTCTGGGTATCCGCCTGGAGGGTACCAACCGCATACAGTCCCAAACCCTTGAACAGGTATGCCAAGCGTTCGCTGATGTCTTCGACGGAATGCTTGGCAAATATACCGGCACCCCTATCGACCTCAAACTAAAACCTGAGGTGGGACCCATCCGCATTAAGGCAAGAAGGGTCCCCTTTGCGCTGAAACAAAAAATCGAGGCCAAATTAGATCGCTTAGTCAGCCTCGGGGTCCTAGAACCAACAGATGGGGGAACCTGGGAGACACCCATCGTGACACCAGTTAAACCAAATGGGGACGTGAGAATATGCGCAGACTATAAAGCAACTCTGAACCGCGCATTAAATCCCCACGCATACCCAGTCCCCGCAGTTAGGGACGTGCTTTCTGAAATAGGTTCTGGTTCAATATTCGCCAAACTCGACCTGGCGCACGCTTTCCTTCAGCTTCCTGTCACCCAAAAAACAGCGGAGGCTCAAACCATTGTTACACACCGCGGCGCCTTTAAGGTAAACCGCCTTCAATTCGGTATTTCAGTGGCTCCTGGTATCTTCCAAGAAGTCATGGAAAAAACCTTAAAGGGAATCCCAGGGGTCTGCCCCTATTTCGATGACGTGCTCATCGCAGGGGAATCAGAAAACAACTTAGCAACCAGACTGCAGGAGGTACTATCCAGATTTCGGAAAGCGGGGTTAAAGCTCAAAAGAGAAAAATGTTCCATAGGCGTCCCATCCGCAGATTTTTTGGGCTACAAAATTGATTCGCAAGGAATCCACCCCACTAACTCTAAAATACTCGCAATCAAAGCCGTCCCCACACCCAAAAATAAAACAGAGCTCCAGGCTTTCCTCGGGCTTTTGAACTTTTATCACGCCTTCCTACCTGGAAAGGCAACCATCGCAGAGCCTCTCCACAGACTGCTCGACAAAGGGGCAGCCTGGGAGTGGACATCAGTCCATGACAACAGTTTCAAAGCACTCAAACAAATGCTATCCAGCAACGCCACCATCTCCTACTATAGAGAGGACAAACCTCTCTGCATAGCCTGCGGCGCATCCCCATACGGGATCGGGGCAGTATTAAGCCATTTAGACAGCAACGGCACTCAAGCCCCGGTGGCCTATTATTCCAGAACCCTGTCCAAAACAGAAAGAAATTATGCCCAAATAGATAAGGAAGCCCTGGCAATAGTGGCGGGAATAAAAAAATTTCACGACTACCTTTATGGCCGCCCTTTTGTAATTTACACAGATCACAAGTCACTGCTAGGATTGTTCACCTGGGACCGCCAAACCCCCCAAATTTTGTCCCCCAGGATGCTGTGCTGGACAACATTCCTCGCAGCATATTCCTACCAATTAGTATACAAGCCGGGACACCAAATGTGTCACGCTGACGGTCTCAGCAGACTGCCCTTACCCTACACGGAACCAGACCCAGCCCCAGCAAGCAACATCTTAGCAATTCAAGAACTCATGGAATGCCCACTAACAGCGAACGATATCGCTGCCGCAACATCCCAAGACAAAACGCTTAGCAGAGTGTTAGCATGGGTACACACTGGCTGGCAATACTCCTGTCCAGGAACAGAATTCCAGCCATATTTTGCAAGGCAAAATGAATTAACCTCTCACCTAGGATGCTTACTCTGGGGGTGCAGGGTAATCGTGCCACCCAAACACAGACCTAAGGTACTGCACACGTTACATGAGGGCCACCCAGGCATCGTAAAAACAAAAGCCCTAGCCCGCAGCTACGTTTGGTGGCCAGGAATAGACCAAGACATAGAGAAACACATCGCTGGCTGCTATTTGTGCCAATCCCACCCGCTCCAACCCAGAGCCCCAATCCACAAATGGGAACTCACAAAAAACCCCTGGTCCCGCATCCACATTGATTATGCTGGACCTTTCCAAGGGCAGGTCTTCCTCATAGTAGTGGACAGTTATTCCAAGTGGCTGGAGGTTCTCCCGGTTCACAGCACAACATCCACTTCAACCATCCAAGCCCTCAGGGGAATCTTCGCAACACACGGTCTCCCCGACGTTATAATATCAGACAATGGCCCACAATTTACTTCTCATGACTTTCAGATCTTCACGAGGAGCAATTGTATTAGGCACTCAACGTCGGCTCCCTTCCACCCATCGTCCAACGGCCTTGCGGAAGTTATGGTAAGGACCACCAAAGACGCCCTCAAAAGAATCATCACGGGGAACTGGCACCGTCGCCTGGCACAATTTCTTTTAGCCCATCACACTACGCCCTGCTCCTCCACCGGCAAAAGTCCTGCTGAACTACAATGGGGCCGCCGCCTGGTGACAAGGCTCGACAGACTCCACCCTGACAGACCCGCAGCCGAAATGACCCCCATCGGCCAGCCAAAAACATTCTCCAGGGGTCAAAATATCTGGTCTCGGGATTATGGGGGAAGGGATAAGTGGGTTCAAGGGGTTATCCTGGACCAAACAGGACCGTTGTCTTACACAGTGGACACTGGGACAGGACTTTACACAACGCAGGCACGCAGATCAGCTCCGACCCAGGTCACCCCCAACCCCACCCTGCAACCGACCCTGGAGGAGCCTGCGCAATCCGACTCCCCTGGACCCATCGAACTTCCCCTTCCCCAGGACCCGCAACCAACTGCCGAAATCCCCCCAGAAACAACTCCACCAGCAGCACAATCCGAAGGAAGCACCCCCTGCCTCCAACGGTCCAGCCGAGCCAGAAGACCCCCCGCATACCTCGCGGACTTTGAATGGGAGGGAAACGCGCCGACTGTCAGAAACCCAGTTAACAATACTTGTTTAAAAAGTTCAACTGTTGTTACAAATAACGTACCAGTTCAGGGGGGGGGAAAGGGGGTGAATCATATCAGGAAACCCGGGGATTCCAAACAGCGAATAAAGCACCGGCCCGGCAGACTTTTGACAGTTGACAGCTGTCAAATGGCTGCCAAAAACAACAGCGCATGCGCGCCGCCCCGCTGGCCGCCATTACCAATGACAGCTGTCAAACGAGCTGCCGGGACCAAACACGCACGCGCCGGATTTGACAGTTCTCGGAACTGTCAAATCCACAGTCCACAATCTGGTCCTCCAAACTGAGCCAAGCGCTCAGCTGAGAGGAATTCCCTGACAGCCGTTCGGGCTGTCAGAATGCCGTTTGCCGATTGGCCGCTGACCAAGCGGCGGGAAAGTTACTATTACCTGATTGACTGTAATGTTTGACAGTTCACTATATAAGCCGGGATTGTTTTGACAGTCAGCTGCCCGGAGCTGAACCGAATAAACTTTCGAACCTTTGCCTTCGGTCTCGCTCTTGTCTTTGTAAAGACATACCAGTTGCTCTGACATCCATAGTTATGAAAACCTTTGAAAGGTTAGTGCTAGCCCACCTGAAAACCATCACAGATCTGCTGTTAGACCCCTTGCAATTTGTCTACTGAGCAAATAGATCAGCAGTTATTATGGCTCTGCACTACATTCTACAACATCTTGAATCTCCAAAGACCTATGCAAGGGTCCTTTTTGTAGATTTCAGTTTGGCATTCAATACCATCATTCCAGATATTCTTCTTACTAAACTAAATCAGCTAGCCATGCCTGACTACACCTGCAAGTGGATCATAAGCTTTCTAACAGACAGGAAGCAGCAAGTGAAGCTAGGCAAAATCACATCAGATACCTGTACAATTAGCATAGCCCCTCCCCCCCGGCTTTGTGCTCTCTCCACTTGTCTTCTCTCAATATACCAATGACTGCATCTCAAAAGATCCCTCTGTTAAAATACTGAATTTTGCAGATGATACAACAGTGACTGGCCTCATCTGAGACAACGAATCGGCATACAGATGGGAGGCTGAATAACTAGCCTTGTGGTGCGGCCGGAACAATCTTGAACTGAACACACTCAAAACTGTAGAAATGACAGTAGACTTTAGGAGAAATCCTACTATTCTACAACCTCTTACAACACTAGATAACAAAGTATCAACAATAGAGACCTTCAAGTTTCTAGGTTCTATAATATCTCAAGATTTAAAATGGACACCTAACATCAATAATGTAATCAGAAAAGCACAACAAAGAATGTTCTTCCTGTGCCAACTCAGAAAACTCAGACTGCCCAAGGAGCTGCTGATACAGTTCTACAAAGGAATTATTGAGTTTGTCATTTGCACCTCTATAACTGTCTGGTCTGGCACTGCAGCGAAACAAGAAACACACAGACTTCAACGGATAGTTAGAACTGCAGAAAAAACAATTGCTACCAGCCTGCCTTCCATTGAGGACCTGTATACTGCACGAGCAAGAAAAAGAGCTGTGAAAATATCTACAGACCCCTCACATCCTGGACATAAACTGTTTCAACTTCTTCCCTCAAGACAACACTATAGGGCATTGCATACCAGAACGACATAAGGACAGTTTTTTCCCCCCATGCAGTCACTCTGCTTAACAACTAATTCCTACAACACTGTCAATTCCTACAACACTGTCAATTCCTACAACACTGTGCTTAAATTGTAAGCCGCCCTGAGTCTTCAGAGAAGGGCGGGATATAAATGGGATTAAAATAAAAATAAAAATAAAAAATACTTAGTAAAGTTGTATTACTATGATCCTCCTCATCTTTCCTATTACCTATCCTTATCTTTGTATGACTATAACTTTTCTGCCTGTATATTACAATTTATATTGGGTTTTTTTGTACCTTAGAATTATTTATGTTGTTTGCTTAGCTGGTACTCTATGACTATCACTAAGTGTTGCATCTTATGATTTATGATGAAGTGTTGTATTTCATGATTTATGATGAATGTATTTTGATTTTGTATATGATCATGATGATCACTATTACTTGTATGTACACTGAGAGCTTATGCACTGGAAACAAATTCCTTGTGTGTCCAACCACACTTGGCCAATAAAGAATTCTATTGTATTCTATTCTGTATGCATCTTGCAAAAAACTCCCAGTTAACCTATCTCCACTGTTAAAGCTTGAGTGTCTGCTCAGGAAAGAAACCTTTGGGAATACAATTCCATACACACTGGATTCTAATAATAAATTATGATACACTTGGATATCTTCAAGGGTTTTGAGTAGTGCTAGCAAGACTTATCAGGGGAGCTCACATAGTAAATGGTAGTTTATTCTTTATTTTAGAAACCAAAGTGCAGAAACCCAAAGATATATGTACAGCCCCAGAGAAAAAATAGAGCGTAATTACAAATATCTCAATATGAACCTGGATGAATCTTCTTAATGAGTCTTATTTTTTCCCCATCTAACCTTCTCTCTCCACCCCCAGATTTCATATTATCTCCCTCATTGGACCTGCTCCCTCAATATTTGGAGGGATATGTTTTTTACCCTTTTCTTGATGTTCCTCCACATATGGTTACATACCTCCATCGTATACCATGGAGGTATAAATTAGGCCATTTTGTTCAAAATGTAATAGCTTGAGAAGCTGAAAAACAAAATCTCAAGAGAAGGCTGTGACAGAAGAACAGAGCTGGAAGTGACCTTGGAAGTTTTCTTGTCCAATTTCCTGCTCAAGCAGGAGACCTTATTATACCTTTTCAGACAAATGACTGCCAAATCACTTCTTGATTAAAAATCAAAGCATTTCAGTATTGTTTCTCATGCATGAATATAAACTTGGACCTGAAAAACAAATGAGCAGTGTCAATGAATTGGAAATAAATTACAATGAGCTCACTCTATGAAACTGCACATTATCATTTGTGGTAATCTTAAGCAGCTGAGTTTTTTAGTTTGTTGTTTTTTTCCTAGTTTTTGCAAAGGAAAAATACTATTACTGTGTTAACAATATGACTCCCTCCCAATGTATTTAAATCTGTTTTCCTGCAAATCAGACTATAGGACAGTTGGAGTTACCGTATATACTTGAGTATAAGCCGAATTTTTCAGCCCACTTTTTGGGCTGAAAAATTCCACTTCGGCTTATACTCCAGTCAACAAAAAAAACTTACCGAGGACTTGTGCGCGGCCGAGGCTTTGGTGCTTCCGGGATCGCCCGCACCTCTCCCAAGCCACCGCCGTCCGAGACCTGCCGAAGTTTGGGGAGGTTTGGGGAGGTGCGCGCGCACCTCCCCAAACTCCGCGCCTTGCCTGCCTGCTTCTTTCCGCAGCGGAAAGAAGCAGGCAGGCAGGGCGCGGAGGAACGGAGACTTGCCGACGTTTGGGGAGGTTTGGGCGCCTCCCCAAACCTCGGCAGGTCTCCGTTCCTCCGCGCAGACCTGCCGACGTTTGGGGAGGTTTGGGCGCCTCCCCAAACCTCCCCAAACCTCGGCAGGTCTCCGTTCCTCCTGCCGACCTTTGGGGAGGTTTGGGCGCCTCCCCAAACGTCCCCAAACCTCGGCAGGTCTCCGTTCCTGTTTGGGGAGGTTTGGGCGCCTCCCCAAACCTCCCCAAACCTCGGCAGGTCTCCGTTCCTCCGCGCAGACCTGCCGACGTTTGGGGAGGTTTGGGCGCCTCCCCAAACGTCCCCAAACCTCGGCAGGTCTCCGTTCCTCCGCGCAGACCTGCCGACCTTTGGGGAGGTTTGGGCGCCTCCCCAAACGTCCCCAAACCTCGGCAGGTCTCCGTTCCTGTTTGGGGAGGTTTGGGCGCCTCCCCAAACCTCCCCAAACCTCGGCAGGTCTCCGTTCCTCCGCGCAGACCTGCCGACCTTTGGGGAGGTTTGGGCGCCTCCCCAAACGTCCCCAAACCTCGGCAGGTCTCCGTTCCTGTTTGGGGAGGTTTGGGCGCCTCCCCAAACGTCCCCAAACCTCGGCAGGTCTCCGTTCCTGTTTGGGGAGGTTTGGGCGCCTCCCCAAACGTCCCCAAACCTCGGCAGGTCTCCGTTCCTCCGCGCAGACCTGCCGACCTTTGGGGAGGTTTGGGCGCCTCCCCAAACGTCCCCAAACCTCGGCAGGTCTCCGTTCCTGTTTGGGGAGGTTTGGGCGCCTCCCCAAACGTCCCCAAACCTCGGCAGGTCTCCGTTCCTGTTTGGGGAGGTTTGGGCGCCTCCCCAAACCTCCCCAAACCTCGGCAGGTCTCCGTTCCTCCGCGCAGACCTGCCGACCTTTGGGGAGGTTTGGGTGCCTCCCCAAACGTCCCCAAACCTCGGCAGGTCTCCGTTCCTGTTTGGGGAGGTTTGGGCGCCTCCCCAAACCTCCCCAAACCTCGGCAGGTCTCCGTTCCTCCGCGCAGACCTGCCGACCTTTGGGGAGGTTTGGGCGCCTCCCCAAACGTCCCCAAACCTCGGCAGGTCTCCGTTCCTGTTTGGGGAGGTTTGGGCGCCTCCCCAAACGTCCCCAAACCTCGGCAGGTCTCCGTTCCTCCGCGCAGACCTGCCGACCTTTGGGGAGGTTTGGGCGCCTCCCCAAACGTCCCCAAACCTCGGCAGGTCTCCGTTCCTGTTTGGGGAGGTTTGGGCGCCTCCCCAAACGTCCCCAAACCTCGGCAGGTCTCCGTTCCTCCGCGCAGACCTGCCGACCTTTGGGGAGGTTTGGGCGCCTCCCCAAACGTCCCCAAACCTCGGCAGGTCTCCGTTCCTGTTTGGGGAGGTTTGGGCGCCTCCCCAAACGTCCCCAAACCTCGGCAGGTCTCCGTTCCTGTTTGGGGAGGTTTGGGCGCCTCCCCAAACCTCCCCAAACCTCGGCAGGTCTCCGTTCCTCCGCGCAGACCTGCCGACCTTTGGGGAGGTTTGGGCGCCTCCCCAAACGTCCCCAAACCTCGGCAGGTCTCCGTTCCTGTTTGGGGAGGTTTGGGCGCCTCCCCAAACCTCCCCAAACCTCGGCAGGTCTCCGTTCCTCCGCGCAGACCTGCCGACCTTTGGGGAGGTTTGGGCGCCTCCCCAAACGTCCCCAAACCTCGGCAGGTCTCCGTTCCTGTTTGGGGAGGTTTGGGGAGGCGCCCAAACCTCCCCAAACAGGAACGGAGACCTGCCGAGGTTTGGGGACGTTTGGGGAGGCGCCCAAACCTCCCCAAAGGTCGGCAGGTCTGCGCGGAGGAACGGAGACCTGCCGAGGTTTGGGGAGGTTTGGGGAGGCGCCCAAACCTCCCCAAACAGGAACGGAGACCTGCCGAGGTTTGGGGACGTTTGGGGAGGCGCCCAAACCTCCCCAAAGGTCGGCAGGTCTGCGCGGAGGAACGGAGACCTGCCGAGGTTTGGGGAGGTTTGGGGAGGCGCCCAAACCTCCCCAAAGGTCGGCAGGTCTGCGCGGAGGAACGGAGACATGCCGAGGTTTGGGGACGTTTGGGGAGGCGCCCAAACCTCCCCAAACAGGAACGGAGACCTGCCGAGGTTTGGGGACGTTTGGGGAGGCGCCCAAACCTCCCCAAAGGTCGGCAGGAGGAACGGAGACCTGCCGAGGTTTGGGGAGGCGCCCAAACCTCCCCAAAGGTCGGCAGGAGGAACGGAGACCTGCCGACGAGCCGCGGCCACACAGGGTATTCCTGTGTATTCAGGCTTGCAAAATGGCGGATCGAGCCTCTGCTGGCGGCAGAGGCTTGCAGAACGGCGGATCGGCTTATACTCGAGTCAATAACTTTTTCCAGTTTTTGGGGGTGAAATTGGGGGTCTCGGCTTATACTCGAGTCGGCTTATACTCAAGTATATACGGTAATATTAAACCTGATTTCATCTCATGGTGCAGGCAGATGAATTGCTTCATTTTGTGTAGCTTCCATAGTTCTTCAACTTGCAGTTCTCCTTGCTGCAGATGAACTTTGACCTCTGACACACGCTTCTTTGGATAGTCTGTTCCAATGTTTCATACTCCATGCTTCCCTTGGAAATTTGCTTGCTGTTTCCTACAGGCTGTGTTTGCACAAAACTGGTGCCAAGCCATGGTTAACAGGTGACAGTTTAGAAAAATGAGGATCTCTCCCTCCCTCTAAAAACAAAGGCAAAAAGCCCACTCCAAACTAAACACAAATTGACTTGAGTTAAATGTATCTGCCTTTGGAACTTCATAAATCAAGCTGACTTTTTTTCCTGCTGTCTGTAAAGGCAAAATTCGAACTCTGTTAACAGGAAAACTATCTGCCCATATTATTTCTCTTCTTACAATGAATTTACCTGACTTCTTTGTTTTTCTCCACACTCTTCTTAATTTTGCAGTTTTCCTGACAGCTAGATATGGTCCTGATGAAGAATTCATCCCATGAAGTTGCCAAGCCTTCCTTCTCCCATGGAAAACAGCTCTCTGCTGGCTGCAACCCTGAAAGCTCTCACATGGAGCCAGATGCAGAGGGACTAAGTAACCATGTAATGGATTCTCAAAGCTATTTTCTTTAAAAACAAAGGCAACCAAGTGGGGAGCATGTCTGGCAGACAAGTGACAAGGGTATGTGTTGTGTTCTTCCACTCAACTCCTTTTCTAGATTTACTGGAGGCAGTTCATTCCTTCAAACATGGTGCACAAAACTTGAGCACTTCTCCAAAATTAATAGCTTTATTCTCACGGTTAATGCCACCCCAAAAAGCTAGCTATCTTGTTTGTCCATACCAACACTTTTATATTTCCAAACAGAACATTTTTGGCAGCATCTTCCATCTTTTTGTACAATTTGCAAAACTCAAACATAAAATGCAAATGCACAATTTATCCCATTTAGTCAGGTTAATGTATATACTGCCCTACAAACAATTATCCAGTTGGTTTTCAATAAGAAAAAAGGGAAGTATTTGTAGACCCATTTTAAAAGAAACTCAGAATGCAGCAAAATAAATTCAGAGAAAGCTATCATATCTATTTATTTAGCAATAGCAGGCAGAAAAAAAAGGTTAAATGTTTTAGAGATTTAACATTTTACAGGATAAGGGAATGCACTTGGCCCTTGAATGGTGTGCTGGGTGTTACAGTCCAAAAATAGGAGACAAAATTCCAATTAGTGTAATTTTATTTAAGTTTATTTGTAATTAAATATCATTCATATAATTAATGTTCAACTGTATATTTAACATTTTTCTTATCATTAAACATCCTATTTGGGGAATTTCTTTTTGAAGACTTTCGGCAGCTGGATATTCCAAATGTGCACCTCTTATTTAATACAATTACATCCATTGACTTGCTCTGAATTCTTCTATACCACAAGTCAGACTGAATCAATACAAAGCAGAATGAGGCAGTGGATTCTTGAGATTTTCCAGCTGTGCTCAATGAGATCAGCTGATAATAACACCAAGAGATCCTGCTATCAAGGAAAATTAGATGATTGCCTCAGGTAGCAAAAGATAGCAAGTGGAAATGACAACAAAGTGATGACAGAACTGTGGAATAGTTTGTATTCTATGTGATCACAGTTGTTCTCTTATTATATTGCTTTCTACCATCACTGTTGACATCAGATCCATCCACTAGCTCTCTCATTTTTTACATATCTAATGGATGTATAGTGCCATCTTGTTCCCTACCTGAGGTGTCAGCTTTGCTCAATTGCCTCCTCTTTAGGCTCTCTCTGTGGCTTCCTTCTTCATGTTACTTTGGGTCAGTGAAATACCCTTGTTGTTTTTAGTCACAGTGATGTTGCTGTTTTTACTCAGCTCTCTAGCATTCTGGCTGGGCAGAAATACAATCCTACAATTGCACACACATTCTGATTAACCTTCCTTCTCTTCATGCTATCCAGAAATGTTACAGCATCATTTAGCAAGGGCTGTTTGAGTAATAATCACTCTGGAAGCAAGGATATTAGGATTATTCTATTTGCATTCTACGCAAGACCAAAGAGTGTATGTGTTTTATTGTATTCCAGCAATACGTATGTGTAAAGTTTTTAAATGCCCCTTAAATATCAACCACTGTTGTGATTGAATGAATCTTTCTACAATATAGTTCTAATGTAGGATCTTTATATACAAATACTCTAACTTACATTTTTCTAATGTACAATACAGATGTTCTCTCTTGTTGCAGCATGCAAGACAAGGACTCATGGATTTGAATCTCAGGAATACGGGTTCCAATTTATAAGGAAAAAATAGAATCTTAAAAGAGCCATTAAATGGTAGGACTAATTACCCAGAGAAGAGCAATAGCACTTACACTTATATACTGCTTCACAGTGCTTTACAGCTACAGTTTTCCCTTCACTGGATATGGGAGAAGTCCTGCAGACATCTGTCAGGGATGTTTTAATCTGAATTCTCAGGGAGTTGGCCATAATCATCTCTTCCAACTGTATGGTGCTTTGTAAACATTTTCTAAGAAGCTCCTTTTATGAACAATTATATTTCAACACACCTCTGTATCAATCTTTGGCTCATAGAAATATTGTTGGAATATAGTATACTGCATTTCCCCCAAAATAAGACTGGATCTTATATTTATATTTGTGCAAAAGACCCATTAGAGTTTATTTTCAGGGGATCTTATTTTTCTGGGAGGTGGGGAACATGCGGGGGACCAAAGGTGTCTGGCAGCCACTGCAGCCTGCCAGCCCCTTGGCTAGTACACTCAGGCTGAGAAGCCCACGCAGTGCAGGTGAGTGGGAGCCACTGCCCTGGTAAGGCAAGGCAGGTGGCAGAGAGGTGGAACTGCCCTACAGGCCCTGCACCTGTGCACCTCAGGGCCCCCGTAGCCAGGTCATTCCCCTCTCCAGAAACCTCTGTCTTCCTGTTCCTCTTCCCTTTCACTCCCCTCCCAAGCCAGACTACCATGCTATGGAGGATGGGCAGGGGACTCGGTCCCGTTACCCAGTCCCCCTCCACCATTTCAGAGCCAAGGGGAATGAAAGCAAAAGGCTTCCACAGCCGCTGCACAACAGCTACATCTGCTGCTGGAGGAACTTTCTTTGGCCCCTGCTGCCACCACTTTGCTCTGTCCCATCCCAATCCTGGAGATCACCTGCCTTGTGGTGGCCACTGCCTCCTCTTCCTCCACTTGCCACTTGGGTTCTGCAGTGCCGCCTCATGCTGCCTGCTACCCATTTGCCACCTGTATTTTGGCCCTGGGTGGTCTACCGGCACATATAACCACAGGGTGAGAAACTTCCAACCCACCCACCTACTTCTTCCCCATCTCTGCCCTTTTCACCAGCTGCACTCTGCCAACCCTGCCGCCGGGTGCTCAGATGCCTCTACCACCCTATGTTGACCTTCACCATCTTCTTTCTCCCACTGCTGATGATGTGGGCCTGGCCTAGCCTGCAAGGCAGCTACTGGCCACCTGAGGCCTTCCTGAGGCCATGGGTCAGCCTTCTCACAAGGCTTTGGGAAGGCCTTATGAGGCTTTGATAAAAGGACTGCAGGCCACCTAAGGAATTCCTTCCATGGCCAGTGACTGCTTCACAAAGGGCAGGCTGGGTACCTTGTCAGCAGCAGGAAAAAGAAGATGGTGAAGATCAACAGGGGGTGGCAGGGACAGCAGAAGGCAGGGTGACAAGAGTGCAGATGGTGTGCAGAGTGATGGGGTAGTAGAGGGCAAGTGGTCCAAAAAGCAGAGATATGGGGGTGGAAAGGCAGGTGGAAGAAGCTGAAGCAGAGACCAGTGTGGCAGGACAGGATTATTACCTAATAACTGCATCATTTAGTGATGGAAATTCTGAGCCCAGTTAAAACTGTTAAGCAAGGGCTTCCTTCAAACAGATTCAACAATATTCACTAATTATTTTGACTATTCACTTGTTTCTTGAAGTTTAAATATTAATGCTTCTTTTGGCCAAATCCAAAAGAACCTCTGCCAACCTATGGCTGGGCTTGCACATTCTGTCTTGCTTTGTTTTAGCTTGGGTGGTGGTGGTGGTGGTTTCATGAACCTAAGCATTATGATTTGTGAAGCATGGTTTATGGCTTAACATTTTGCCTGAACATAGCCAAATGTAATTTATTCAGTAAACTGTGACTTAACACAATGTGTGAATTGGTATAGATTGAATGAGCCACAGATATAAAGGGCATTGAAACCACTAACACACACAAAATAGTGATTTGCTGTTCAACTGTTATTGTTAGATGCGAAGTCATGTCAGACCCATCACGACCCCATGGACAACGTTCCTCCAGGCCTTCCTGTCCTCTACCATCTTCTGGAGTCCATTTAAGCTCACGGCTACTGCTTCAGTGACTCCATCCAGCCACCTCATTCTCTGTCGTCCCCTTCTTCTCTTGCCCTCAACCTTTCCCAGCATTAGGCTCTTCTCTAGTGACTCCTTCCTTCTCATTAGGTGGCCAACTACTACAGATTTATTTGCATTACTTTTACAAACTGGCAAACCTGCCAACAAAGGCTCTTGGTACTTGGGATAGTACATCTGAAGATTAACAATCAAGTAATTTCAGCACCTACCTAGGCAAATATTCCCAGGATTCTTCTGAAGAAGTGAATACATTTCCATTGGTTAAAATAGTCTGAATCTCTAGGTGTGGATAACCTAGATAGTTTAGTGCAGCTGCTGTTTTACCACATAATAGAGGTAAGTCTGTAAATGTACAAAAGATATTGAGATTGACTTGAAGCTCCAGGAACTCAAGAGCCACCTAATGTCCCATCTCATATGGTAGTGATTGCTCTATGGCCTGATATGCCAGTCCAGGCATGTCAACCATCTATTTCACATACCACCAAAAGTCAACTTGCTTTTTCCAGTGCTTAGTCATCCACCACAATGCAAAGCCTAATTATAAACTTGCATCACAATATTACATGCTTCAGACATGCAGGGTATTATTTTCTTTATTGCATGATTCCCTAAAGTTATACTGTACTATGAAATCCAAAGGAATTGTCCACCACTTTCACATTAAGTTCCTAAAGCTTGCATCTCAGTGGTGGTTTTCCTATTCTGTTCACATGTCGGGACACAAAGTCTTGTGCCAAATAATAGCTATGTTTGGAACACTGTTCTGCTCAGAGCCACAATTTAGTGGCAAAATTGGCTGAAAAGACCTTCAGTCAACATTTAAGAATGGCAAAATAGATCAGGGATGACGTAATTCATAGTGAAGAAATGTCAATTGGTAAAGAATTCTGGTGATCTTTCTTATACACACCTCCTCAGTTCCACATGTAACCTTCTCCCTCATCAGTGGCGTAGCGTGGGTTGTCAGCACCCGGGGCAAGGCAAGTAATTTGTGCCCCCTAACCCGTGGATTTTAGCACTCGAGTCTGCTGCAGGGAGCCCCGCATCCTGGGCGTCCGCCGCACCCCCCACCCACGCCTCCCCCAGGAAAAGGGGGAAGGTCCGGCATCCCCTCCCTCACATGCGGCAGAAGCGCTGGGACCCGAGGCTGTGCCAGGAGGCGGGCGGCGCAGCGGAGGATATACAGAACATTCAAATAGAAGGAAAATATGTGCATCAATAAGACAAAACCAGATTTACATATATTATTCCCCTCCACTTGAATATTCATAAATATATTGGAGCAATATTACTTTCCTTCCCTTACGAAGTAGGCCCAAAATTTATGAAGTCTTGGGGGAAGGATCTGAAGGGGATCGGAGAGCCGTTCGTGGAAGCCGCAACCCAGGAGGAGGAGAAGCGAAGGCGCAGCGCTTCCCACGGAGCAGAAAAACTCGCGAGGAAAGGCGGAGACTCGGAAGGGGAGGGGGCGCAACTGGGGGAAACCCACCTGGCTCTCCCAGGAATCCCTCCTCCCCTTCCCGCCCCTCCTATTCCCTCCCCCTCTCGCGGCGTCCTTGACCACCTGGCGCCCCTCCCCCGCCACAGGAATCCCTCCTCCCCTTCCCCCCCTGGGGATTCCCCCCTCCTGATTGCCCTCCCCCTCTCGGAGCCTCCTTGCCCACCTGGCACCCCTCCCCCGCCAGGGGAACCTCCGCAGCCCTGGCGTAAGAGGCATCGAGAGACCAGGAAGGGGAGATGGAGGGGCAGGAAGCTGGATTCCCAGCCCCCCTTTCTCCTCTCTAGGCGCAAAAACTCTGCGCTTAACTCCTCCGCTGAAGCGCTGCGGGGAGGGGGCGACTGGGGCGCTGCCGAGCAATGCTAAAGTGCTCCAAGCAGGAACAGCAAAGGACCGTCACCCTTCATGCAAAGCCCCAAGACCAAAAACTAGGATCCAGATTGAAAAGGAAAGTTGCGTGTGCCAATCTGCACCTCTAAATGCAAATTAGGAATTCATTGCCGAGTGCGCCCCCCCAGATGTTGCGCCCGGTGCGGCCGGCCCCCCCTGCACCCCCCACGCTACGCCACTGTCCCTCATTTGCTTTTTCCAATGATAATCACAGAAATAAGGGAGAAGTAGCTGAAATAGTATGGCAGGGTTTTTTTATTTAAATGAAACAACAAATAATCCCCATTCAATATAACTCTTCCACCCTGCAAAAATAATTATTTTTATCTCCTTGAATCTGTTTGATGACCTGCAGGTTTCCAGCTGTGTGTGTCCCACAATGAATGTATTTACTTCAGTCCTCAGAGTCTTGTGAAAACTGAACAGGGCATTTTGAATATTATAAGCCATTTTTTTCTTCTTTTGCATAGCTATAATACCTTGATTCAAAATCAAAGAGAATGCTTCTTCCGCATTTACATCTTCATCTCTTGTAGGCATCAACCTAGATGGTAGGTACAGCAGTATTAGAGAAAAACTAGATTTGTTAGAGGTCACTGCTAGTAATGCAATGGTTTCCAGAAGTAGGCAAATATTTTAACAAAATGGTTAAAAAAAAGCAGAGTGAAGACAGCGAAAATGGAGAAAGATAAAGGAGCTGCCCAGAATATTTCATTAGACAGAAGGAAATCATGAAGGAATTGTGGGCACCCTTAAACATTCTTTGTGGTAAGACCACTGAAACTCTGATATGTGCAAATCATCTGGAGCAGGGCTGGAATAAGAAAATTTTCACAGCAGCTCAACTTGAATTGTTTAAGTGCTACACAATTTCCCCCACCCTTCAAAAGTTCTATAACTGTAACAGTTGTGGCATCTTCTGAAAAGTATTCCTTTTGAAATGTCCTTTGTCACAAAAGTTGCCTGTAAGTTTCACACACCCTGAATAGTATTTACAGATGCAATTAGTGCTAAATAAATGTCTGGAAACCTCTTTTGGGCTTTAGCAATTAGTGGAAAGCCTGGTGTGCTCTTGTATTTACAATTTATGACAAGAATTGCTTGCCCTCTGCACTGCCAGCATACCGGCAGAATCAAACACTCTCAGGAAGGAGAGCAGGCCTGGACTCAGATTTTCACTTTTCTTTCCCCCCCCCTCCATCTGTTAATTAAAGAGAAAGTAAGTGGGATTAGCTGGGGGTGGGGGTGGAGCAGTACTCTGAATAGGATAGCATTTCACATTGATTATTAAACCCATGCCTTTGTGAAACAAATCCCCACATTCAAAGACAACTTTGATATTTAAAGCTGCCTTGCTAACTTCAGAATCTGGGCCTGATTTTATATAGAGACCTATAAATAGCCATTTGACCAGTAACAGCAGATCATTCAGTCTTTTCATTTCCTATTCCCAAGTTTTATGATGTGTGAAACTCAACATGAATACAAGAGACAAAAGACGCAAGCACAGGAGACCGGGAGGAATAATCCCTGTGGCTCCTCTCTCGTCCTCTTTTAGATAACTCAGTAGAAGGGTCAAATGTTTCATTTGTCTGTGAAGCATTTAGACAACAGTAAATATACATCAGAGAAGACAAACGTGATCCTATTGAGGTGGCAATATGATCTTGCCATTACTGTTGTGTGAAACATTGATTCAAAGCTGATGATAGGACACTTGGTTTATTTGAACTATTTGATACATAGTGCTTTAGGAAATTTGAACCCCTTATGATTTAAACAATTAAAATATCAATAACTGATTAAGTTATCAATGAAAACATAAAGCATACTTAAACATTACAGTACTTGGAAGTGTGGGATAAGACAAAAGGGCATGACAGATTCCAAGACAAGCAGCAGAACATCAGCAAGATAATAATTAATCATGTATGCTCAGGTATATACTTATTACAGTCAGACTAAACTTCTTATCCATCATTTCTTTTTTTAAATAACCCTGGGCTTTTGGGGGGATTTCCACCCAAGAATTAATCAGATTTAACCTTTATCAGTGTTTTTTCTAAGGCGAGCTAAATGCTGTCATTCCAATAAGGCAAGTAGACACATATTACTCCAACATTAAGCTATCTGCATTTGGGAAATTTTAAAATTGAGTTCTTTGAAATATTTTTCTAAGGCTCAGCTGCAGGTTATTTGTAGTTGATAAGAAAGTATCTAATTATAAGTAATTCAATTCTTATTAAAGTGTCAGACTTCATTACCTTACATGGGCTCCTGGCCATAAACTATTTGTCCCTTCTGCTGCCGACATTGCCCAGGATTGAGTAATGGCACAAGTTCCTATTGGAAGTGGAGCTGGCCCAATGTGAAAAGTTGTTTCAAGAACAGCTAATCCTGAAAGACTAAATTCAACTGGTTAGCCTCAGAGTCACAAACAAAGACATGTGGTAGAAGCTATAATGTCAAAATGTTGTTGTATACACCATGACTCATTAAAAATGTTGCAAAATGATGCATATATGGAGATAATGAAAGGTCTACCTACCTGGATACTTTGGCCTTTAGCTTTTGTAGAAGAGCTTTTCTGATACAAGGAAAAATAGCACACTATATCAGGTCTTCAAGATTTCAGACAACCACTGGATGGCAGGAAAGAGTTAGTTTTCCATATTTTCTTGCTGCCATCTAGTGGCCTGCCAGGTTCTTTGCAGATAAAATATGGTATACAGGGAGGATGGCAAGATAATTCCTTGTTCTAATGATGCACAAATTGGAGGTAAAAACGGATACCAGGATATCTATTCTGAAAATACTGCCTACAGAAAGAGAGTTATGAAATTAAACTAGGCTAAAGAAATGTCAACATTTTGGAAAGTGGACTCTACTAAATATGGAACAAGTGAAACACATCACTTTAAATACAATTTAAGAAAAAATAAAAATGTTATATTGTTTTTGTTCAGATGCTTTTGTTTCTCTGGGGAAGATGGGGGGTGTTGGTCATAATTAAGAAACGATATAAAGGTAATTAACTTTGAGAGAATTGTGACTGAGAAGAATGATCTGAATACTGAGGGGAAATTAACATTAAATAAGAATTTTGAAAACAGGACATACAGTGACCTAACGATGATTTTTACAAATATAATTGAAACATAAGCCGATCAGAAAAGATGTTATAGGTGGATGTTATAAGACATATAAGTAATATAGTATCTTTATAATATATGAAATATGAAAATATTGGTATGATGTAAGTAAATAAAAAGTTTGGATATTTAGATAATCAATTTTGAGAAAATTATGACTGATAAGAAATGGCTTGAATAATGAGGGGAAATTAAGTATAAATAAGAATTTTGAAAACAGGATGCATAGTGACCTAATAAGATGACCTTTACAAATACAACTGAAAGATAGCTAAAGGTAAAGGTACAGGTTCCCCCGCACATGCGTGCTAGTCGTTTCCAACTCTAGGGGCCGGTGCTCATCTCCGTTTCAAAGCCAAAGAGCCAGCACTGTTACCTTCCCACCATAGTGGTCCCTATTTTTCTACTTGCATTTTTACATGCTTTCAAACTGCTAGGTTGGCAGAAGTGCGGACGAGTAACAGGCGCTCACTCTGTTATGCGGCACTCGGGATTCGACCCGCCAAACTGCCAACCTTCTGATCGACAAGCTCAGCGCCCTAACCCACTGAGCCACCATGTCCCTTAACTGAATGATAAGTCAACCAGAAAAGATGCTATATATGGATGTTATTGTTATTTATATAAATACAAAAAAAATGTTTATATATAACCTTGTATGCATTGAAAATATTAAGAACTATATTTGTTTAATGTTGACGAAGGAGAATATTATTAGAAGAAGGGAAGATCAAGGAAACATACTATTAATATATTAATTAAGGAATTATAGAAATTAATCATTATAGATTGATAATTAACTATTATTGATTTTTTTTTAAATATATGAACCCAGATAACATACTGTTTACTAGGCACTAGGGATTGTTATTCTAAAAGATCAATAAATATATATTAAAAGAAAAAAAGAAATGATATAAAGCTATTAGGAATTCTAATTGCAGCAAGCTTGGATCACTGAATTTGGTCTTGGGGTGACTGGGATGAAAGAATAACCCCTTTTGTAACCACAGTATCTGCGTACGTGAGTCTCCAGGTAGTAAAGTATTTTACACTTGTGATATATGATACTCAGTTTTGATTTTAATTTTCATGTACATATATATTCTAAGTTGCCGTCCCTTCATTACCTAATTCCCCCCGCAAAAAACCACCTGCAAAAAACCCCCCTTCATTGAGGTGCCTACATCATTCCTTTGTCTATTCCTAAAAGAGAATTAATTTTGCAGAATTTAAAGTTGAACTTCAACAGACTGGGAAACTGTCCAATGGAGGATAGCTTTAGGTCAGAGGTGGGGAACTACGGCCCTTTTATGACTTGTGGACTTCCATCTCCCATGCTGGCTCAGGAATGTGATCTGAATGGTAAGTTTGGAAAACACTGGGCTTCTCTTCTTTGGAGGCTGGTTCGGTTAAAACTGCCCCTTTACACTTTTGAAGGATTCTACGTTGCTTATGAAATGCGTGTTCAATACATATGGGCCTTTTCAGTTACCATATCTTTGCCAAGAGCACTATACCTTTCTCCATCATGACATGGTCCCAAGAAAGACATAAAGTAGGCCTATTTCCATTAGGACATCTTAACAAGAGTTTGAAGAAATGCCATAGCAGGATTATTATTATTATTATTTTGGTAAAGTATTTGCCTTCTCTTAATCATCACCATGTGAACAATTCTAGGACATTACCCTTCCCCTGAAAGTTGAGGAATTCTGTTCTTTCTCTTGCTGAACCCAGTCACCCAACTGGACTTCCAGAGGTGCCTCTCAATTCAGCCCTGATCTACTTTCAGTGACTTCCTAAAAAAAAAGTGGCTCAGAGAAACATATTTGCTTTTACTTCTCTGCTAACAATTTATACTTTCTAATGTAGTTGTGTTAATAAGTAGACAAACTGGCAGTGATATCATTTGTTGCAAGGAGGCTGTTCTGTGTTATCAGTTCGTTTCTTTCAAAAGTCCTGCTTTTGAAATTGATGGCGGTGGATAATTCTCAATCACAGGATGATGGCGCCACCTACTTGTCAAGGATGGTAGTAGTAATTTCTGAAACGGAGAGACGTTTCTCCGATCTTGTCATTCTGCACAATTTTTTTTAAGCAGAGTAGCAAACCAAGAAGAAATTTAACCTGGAAAAACAAGCCGAAGATGTCAGTCCCACTTGCTAATATTTTCTGACTTGTTGGTGTTTCAATGGTTGCTGGGTTGGGCTTTAAAGAATTGTCTATTTCTTTATACAGTGATAGTATTCCACTATATTCCTATACAAAAATATTTTTTTTGCTCCTACTAAGGAGGAATATCAAACAAACACACTTGATTTGCAATGTGTACCTTATTCAAATGCTGATACATAACAGATGATACTATAAAAAACATTTTCCGTCTCCATTTTTTTTTTACTAAAAATAGATCTCATAAGAAATCTCACAGGCTTGGCTTAGTGAATTGATTCTCCATTCCATTTTAATTATCCCCCAAAAGAATGAACTGTAATTAAAAAGAATGTCAAAACCCAGCAATTTTGTAGTTAGGAAAACCCAGGCAAACTGTGCTTCAAAATAAAACCTTTCACAAGTTTTACAATATTTTCATTTACAGTATTTTGTTATTTAAGACTCTTGTAGAAATATGGAATCAGAGCAGATGACTAATGCCATGAAATGTACCCTAAGTAAATTTAAAGCATGGAAAACAATGACCAAACTCAGCAATTACTGGATGTCTGACTAAGCCACAAAAACCACTTAAATTAGTATACATGCTGAGGCTAATGGGACAAGTAGGCAAGTGGATATTTTGTCTGCTCCCCAGAATGCACCGCACAGCTAGAAATAAGAGATACTCATGAAGCACATAGAAAGGCTAATGTTTACTCAAGGTACTTCTACAAGTATGTAACTGAAACTTTCTTTTCTCGATCGTAGCTTTCAAGCACTATGAATCTTACCCAACCTGGTGCTCTCAAAATACTTTGGATAACATGAGCTTGAGTAAGCATGATCAATGTTAATGGATTATAGAAAATATCTAAAGGGCAACAGGATGGAAAAGGCTGAATGTTTTGGAACAGGAAGTAGAACTATGATATGTGGCTAGATGCTTCAGGATAATGAAAAGTGAGGGAACTCTCATAAAAATGGAGGAAGAAGAATGGCACTCAGCATCGCTTAAGGAGTGTTTGCTGACTGGTTCGTATCTAGTTTTTATTGTCATTTGCTTTCTTATTCTGCAGCAAATGCCAGTACTAATTGTTCTTGATGATTCTTCATATGGATTCTCTACTGATTATTTACCATTCAAACCTGTGCATTGATATAGGAAGCATCTCTGTGTTGTTTTACGCTGTACATCATATCCCCATGTTTTAATTCATCACATCCTTAGTTTACAGTCAGAGCCAGATTTCTGTTTAAGAGTTGTGATACCTGTTTGAAAGATTTTTTCATACGGTACAAAACCATAGGAAAATTTATCTCACAAACAAATCCTATATTACACAGATTTCTCTTAAACAAAATATGTCTTAACAAGGCTAGTTTTAGGAGCCAATCCACAGTATGCACTGAACTTAGATTGGTACACTATGCTGGGTTCCTGCTGAAAATCATGTCTGCATTGCTAATCATGTCCTGAAAGACACAGTTACTGCAGATAGTGCTTTCAGAAGATAGATTTTCTCTAAGAAATTAAGACAGAATCCCAATATGCTTTTAAATGTATTCCAGATCCTGGGTACATTCCAGTTAGTTGCAGCTGTTTTCTTTCCAAAATAAAACTGGGAAGTTTTCTATGCATTCATTTTACCTTGGCCACTATAATGGACCTCCCCACTCACTTTCTCAATTTTATTATTGTCAGAATTTGCAGCTGCTTATGTGGTGTAATCCTTTGTGAAAATGTACCAGATTTTTTGAAAGATTATTTACTAAGCACATTTTCCCCCTGTGGTTTCCTATGGATTATAGAGCATAAACTAAGAATAAGAATAAGTGACCATGTGGGATCATCTTGAGAATTGAACTGTTGAACTGATCTGAACAGAAATTAATTCACTGAAGAATGTATTCCCTTAAAGAAGTGATATTCCCTATTGTCCAGTCATTTGGGCACTTGCCAAGCCTCTTGTATGCTTATACCCTGAGGCCATATTTTCTGAAGAATTGGGTTTTGGAATACATGTATTCATTAAAAAAGAATAGATATAATCTTTTATACTATGGCTTTGTACTGTCACTCCAGAAAGATAGGGATATTCCATGAACATAAGACCTCTCGCCTATAAACAAAACTGCTGAGAGACTTATCTCTGGGCTGGGGTCAGCATACACAGGGGAGGAACAGGGGGAGAAGGGTATGTCAGTCCCCCTGCTTGCACCCTAAGAATGGCCTTGGCCTAATGTACTTTAGCAGTGCTGACTTATATATACATTATACAGAATATTATACAGACAAAATATTCTACAGCATAGTGAAAAATATATGCAAAGGGGATTTATCAAACAAATCTTTTTTATACAAAATATACAAACAGAAAAAAAACAAAATGAAAATGTTACAAACTGTACAAGAAATTGCCATAGACAACATAAAATCCTCTTCGTTGAGAAGCAGGACTCAAAAGAGGACTGCAAGCTTTGTGTTTCTTTCTCTCTCTCTCTCCTTCCTTCCTTCCTTCCTTCCCTCCCTCCCTCCCTCCCTTTCTTTCTCTCTCTCTCTCTCTCTCTCTCTCTCTCTCTCTCTCTCTCTCTCTCTCTCTCTCACACACACACACACACACACACACACACACACTTTCACATTCACATATGTGTGTATGGGTCTACACACATGCATACACATGTTATTTAAACACAAGATAAATAGAAATCCAGTCAGTTAGGTCCATGATTAGGAAAAGATCGAGAACATAAACCATGCTTTTTAAACTCTATAGAATGTAATATTTTATAAATTATAGGGGGGGGGGCAACAAAAAAAATCAACTATCCCAATATGAATATCCCATGCTGTGTTATCAAGCATAGTTTGTTCCAATGGCACTGAAGATCTAAGGCTACAGTAGGAAAATCCTACCATTTGTGTTTAATTTAAGAGCTGTGGTGGTGCAGTGGTTAGAATGCAGTACTGCAGGCTAACTCAATGCTCACTCCAAGAGTTTGATTCTGACCAGCTCAAGGTTGACTCATCCTTGCATCCTTACAAGGTCAGTAAAATAAGTACCCAGATTGTTGGGGACAAAATGCTGACTCTGTTGACCACTTAGAGAGGGCTGTAAAGTATATAAGTCTAAGTGAGATTGCTATTGCTACAACATGCACACTTTCACACTTCTCTTTCATATTTCTATGTACATCACTGCATATTATAACGAGATCATAATTAAATAATAGACAAGTGTATCCTGTATTTCAGTTAACTTTGAAGTTGAATTCCATTTTTTTGTTTCAGAACTTATTCAAAATTCTGAAAATGAACCAAGATGCTAATCTGAGTCTTTTATAATCTCAAATCCAGTTCTTAACTTTCTTACTTTGTTGGGAACATTCCTTTCTTGGATTATGTCTTGTAAAATGATTTGTGCTATATCCCTTCAGATTTTACATTCCTTACTCCATCTTGCTCCCACATCTAGTCTTAGCTTTGTTGAGAAAAACAGTTGCTCTCACATGTAGGAGATCAACCTTGGAAAGTCATCATCAAGCAGCATGATTTGGTTTTAAAAATGGCATAGGTTGTTAGAGAGGTTGGGTTTGAAAGCAAAAGAAAAAGAAAAAAATGCTTAGTGTCCAATTTACTGTTGCAGTATGCTAATTTTATTTTAAGATAGTTTGAATTTGTTGTATTGAGACAGTCCTTTCCAAGAGATACCCAGTGAACTGTTATGAATTATGGAATTTTGTGGAGATACTTCCAGAGAGTCAGACTCAGGATACTCCTGTTGATTTGATTGCTCCCTACCATCAAGATATTTTTCACTTCTAGTGACCATAGGGAATATTTCTATAAAAACCTGCAGTATTAGCAAACAACTTTTAGTTAATAGCAGTCAATGTGAATGGTGAATTTAAAATTTTAAAAATAGCTAAAGTGTTTAATTTGGTATTCAGAATGTTACTATTTGTACAGGTTTCTGGTTCACTGTATGCTTGTCTAAGTCATAATGATTTGTATTTTTTTTCCTAAAATTCTTTAAGGAAGACTTGCTTATAGTGTGCAGAGTTCCAAAGTAGTTTATTTCTCTGGCAGCAGACATGTTAAAAAATAAAGAGAGCCAGGTTGGTGTGGTTTTAAGGCATCAGGATAGAAACCAGGAGACTGTGAGTTCTAGCTCCATCTTAGACACAAAGCCAGCCAGATGATACTGGGCCACACATATATTACCAGTTACTCAGCCCTAGGAAGGAGGCAATAGAAATCCACTTCCGAAAAACTTTGCTAAGAAAACTGTAGAGACTTGTCCAAGCAGACTCTAAGAATTGGGGTGGGGGGGGGAGGAGAACAAAAGGTTTCATGAAGATTAGGTAACTCACGAAAGGAAGTTTCATTTGCAACCCTTTTACATTAGATGTAATGTGTAATGGAGGGTAAGTTGAGTTCAAATGGTTAGAATCAATGAAAAGGGACAGGATTACAATATATTAACTTCTATACAGATTTTTATATTTAAAGGAGAAGCAGTGAAATGAATAGAACTGAAGTCACTCATGCCTAGCCAATTCCAGTTTCAATGAGCTTCATCAGTTTGTTTTAAGCATGACTGCATTTGATTCTAATTCAATATTGAGAAGGAACCTCTGCTGAAATCACAAAGCATGAATGCAGTGTAAACAATTGCACAACACTTCTTAGTCAAATCATGAGATAAACATGTTGAGATTTCTCAGGAATTTGTTTTTATGGAACAAATGTGGGTTAATAGCAGAGCATTTGTTTCATACAAACTAAGTCAGTTGCTCCATTACTTTTCGGTATAATCAAATGAATATTTTTTTTAAACTAGCAGAATGAGAAGAAGTTTTAAATGAGGTCCTTGAGAAAAACAGAGCTGGCCTAAATGAGCCATAGGCCAATTTTATATAAATCCTTCTATTTCTGATGTCCAAAGTTAAATGTTGCTGTTGTATTAAATTTCAGAGTCAGCATTAATGGAGGATAGGAGATTTGAAAAGCTGGTCCACATTGTTGGGGAACGAAGAAAAAGAAAAAAAATATTAAAAAATATTACAATATCATTAGAAAAAAAGAAATGCAAGGTGTATGAAAAATAGTCAATAGTTTACTCAGTAATGAGAATACTAACTGCCTGTTGAAGAATTGGAAAGCTAAGAAAGAAGATAAGGTATGTAATACAGAACAGGCATATTCTGTAATGCAATAAAAACTTTGTTGTAAGTCTTACTTAAAATTCTTTTAAAAACGACTTCTGGAGAAATGCCATTATTGTTGTATAATACTTATGGGCATCTTTCAGAACATACCTGAAAGTAAAAAAGTATACTCTGGTCCATTATTATGATCCACTCTAGAATTTTTGCTTTTTCTTGCAGACAATAAATGTATTTTAACAATGAATAAAGTCTGGACTATAAAACAGTAGACAGGAAGCTGCCTTATCACAAGTCACATTATTTGTTCATTTAACCTAGCATTGTTAATATCACCAGAACTTCAGTCAGAGGTCTCTTACTCATCACTTGATACCTGATCCTTTCAAAGCAATGACAAAAATCAAACCAGGGACTCTGAGCCACGGTCTGCTGTCTAGGCTAATATGTCTATATTATATACTGGGGTGAGACAACATGCAGCTTTCCAGATATGTTATATGATAACTCTCTTCAATCCACTAATTTGGTTAATATCAAGAAATTTGTTAATAGCAAGGAAGTCAACATCCAAATTGCTTGGAGGACATCAGGTTTTTTGACACTGTCAGGCACAAAAGATCAGGTGCACACATGTTGCTCCCAATTAAACTGATTTATTGCTACTTTCCTATTGCTACTCATGCCTATACCCAGGATTATTCCCAACTAACCGAGTTATATAAGGATCAGTGGAATTGAAGGGTTGGACTTAATTTGTTTGTGGCTACATAGAGATTCTGGGCTGATCCCTCTTTTAACTTCACCCCCAGGTTCTGCCAGATCTTCTCCTACAGATACTTTGCTAACACCAACTTGCACTAGTCTTCAAAAGCTTAAACCAAAGTTTTGACAGCCATCCTCCTTTTTTTACTAAATAAGCCAATGATGTAATATATGGCACAGTCTTCTTGTGGCCCTGACATATGGTTTGCTCCCACAGAAGACTACCTTTTAACCTTGTAAGGAAGAGCTATATATAAAGTTTAAAGAAGTTGAACCCAGCATGTTTCAACATCAAAGCAAGACTCATGTAGGTAATTTCAGCCAGAAGCTCATTGGGGATTAACTCCATTGTCATCTCATATGGCATTTTGCCCTAGTGGATGTAAAATATTAGCCAAGTAAAGAATATTTCAAAGAATATCACAAACTGCTTTACAGCTTTATAGAGAGCTTACAATGAGCATGTACAAAGTGGCTTCCTTTTCTATCTGTAGCTAGCTCTCCCAGATCTAGGATTAAGGATAAGAGCTTTCTTGGCAGTGGATGAGATTGTGTCTCAGCACTTCTAATTTTTTTTTTAAATGAAGGGCTAGTATTTGGCCCATTTCCACCGGTATTTCAACAAAAAAAGAGATAAAGTTTATATTTTATAAGTGAATGTAGAGTACCTCTGGAAGTGGATTTCCAGCAATAAACAATCCTGGGTGCAGGTGGGCTAATCATAGAGCTATAAAGATGTTTTTAAGATTGCCTGAATGGAACTTTTTCCAATATGATTTCTTTAATAAGAAAGAAAGAAAGAAAGAAAGAAAGAAAGAAAGAAAGAAAGAAAGAAAGAAAGAAAGAAAGAACACGAGAGACTTTTTTTTAATCTCAGAATCCTAAATAGTTTCATGAAGCCTAACATCTGGTTCTCATTCTGATAACAGGAAAATGGTCCAGTTTCTATGACAAAGAAGATTCTGGTGTTATGTACCATGTGTCCTTTTGGCAGTGTTTTAATCTTGATTTCTCTTTTCCTTGAGAAATAAATATTGAGTGATTATTTTGTGACTATGCTATCAAGTAAATCTATCTATAAATAAACTACAGGAAGGGCAATTCATGAATGATTCAGAGGAGTCTCTCAGAAAAAAATAAAACAGTTCTGAAAAACACGAGGCAAAGAAGACAAGTATTTTTTACCCAGAAATCAGAACTGTAGGGAAAACTGGAACAAACGCAACACTTAGATTTAGCACTTTTTATAAAAGTAAATGGTTTGAATTTATAAAACTATTTAAAATAAAAGTATTTCTATAAAATAAACTATCTTCAGTATTGATTGAATTTAAAGTGTTTTATTTTTTTCATATGCTTTTCTTACACGATCATTTTTCATAGCATTACAATTTTTGTCTATTTAGAAGAAGAGCAACATAGCTTAATGTTGAAAACAGAAGCAATACCAACATTGTAGTGAAAGAAAGAAAGGTGTATTTTCTGGATTTTGTTGTCTGATGACAGACAAATGCAGAAAGTATTAATTTTCAGAGAAAAAAGTGAGAAAGTGGAAAAGCAAGACATGGAATACATATTTTGTCACATGAACATTGCTTACTCTCATCTTCTGAATCTGAAGTGATATCACTAATAGTACTCTCTACTTTTTCCAATTCATTTCCCATATCACTGTATTGTTTTGAGGAATTTCTAAAAACTATTGTGGATAATCAACAACAACAGCAGGAGCAGGAGCAGGAGCAGCAACATCAACAGCAACAACAACAACAACAACAACAACAACAACAACAACAACAACAACAACAACAACAATAATAATAATAATAATAATAATAATAATAATAATAATAATAATAATAATAATGTTGGGAGGGAGCTTGGAGGTCTTCTAGTCCAACCCCCTGCTCAGGCAGGTTGTTCCACTAGTTAATTATTCTAACTAACAGGAAGTTTCTCCTTAGTTCTATGTTGCTTCTCTCTTTGGTTAGTTTCCATCCATTGCTTCTTGTCCTGCCTTCAAGTGCTTTGGAGAATAGCTTGACTCCCTCTTCTTTGTGGCAACCCCTGAGATATTAGAACACTGCTATCATGTCACCCCCCATCCTTATCTTCATTAAACTAGACCACGGGTTGGCAACCCACGGCTCCGGAGCCGCATGCGGCTCTTTAAGCCATCTCATGCGGCTCCCAGGCCTCCTCTGCCATTCTGCAAAAAAGTCCCATTGAGAGAATGGGGCGGCGGAGGTTTGGAGAGCTGATGCCTTTTGGGGCCAAAAGAAATGCAAACGAAGGCAGCAGCTCTCCAAATGGGGCAACGGCAGTTTGGAGAGCTGTGCGCGCAGCTCTCCAAACCTCCGCCGCCCCGTTTCCAAGGCTGCCGGCTTCGTCCATGTTTGAGGAAGCCAGCAGATCTCCAAACAGCCGGCAGCGGTTTGGAGAGTTGCACGCACAGCTCTCCAAACCTCCTCCTCCCCTTTTGCAGGGCTGCTGGCTTCCTCAAACATGGACGAAGCCGGCAGATCTCCAAATGGGTGGAGGAGCTCCAAACCTCCGGCGCCCCGTTTGGAGAGCTGCTCCCTTCCGCGTTTCTTTCAAATGCGGACGAAGGCTGCAACTCTCCAAACGGGGCACCGGAGGTTTGGAGACCTGCGCAGTTCTCCAAACCGCCACCATCCCGTTTGCAGAGCTGCCGCCTTTATCCATGTTTGACGGTGGCAGCAGATCTCCAAACGAGCGGCGGCGGTTTGGAGAGCTGCACGCGCAGCTCTCCAAACCTCAACTGTCCTGTTTGCAGAGTTTCCGCCTTTGTCAAACATGATCTCCAAACCGGTGGCAGCGGTTTGGAGGCCCTGGGGGGAGGGGCAGGGCGCTCGGGTGGCTCTGGTGGTGCCCGGGCTGAAAATGGCACCGCGACCTATCGCCCATCACCAGGGAGACTTGCCGCCGCTCCCGTGCAGGTGCCTCCCAAGGCTGCAAGCTTCGCATGGGAAGCCCAGCATCCAGGGAAGCGGCAGCGAAAGGGCCACCTCCCTTTCCCCCCACCCGGCTTCAGTTGGGAGTTTTGTGCTCTCGAAGTTGGCAAGGACTTTACGGGCTAGCTAGCTGAAGAGAAGCCGGGCCCTTCCTCCTTGGGAGCCATGAGCAGGTGTGGGAAGTGGTGCAAGCGCGGCCTTGTGAATTTTGCCCGCACCCTCTTCAAACTCGTCACGGGCAGGCTTAGCAAAGGTAAAGGCAAGGAGTAAAGGTGACATGGGAATGGCAAGCGGCAGAGGGAGGGAGGGAGGGAAAGGAGCGAGAAGACCAGCCGACGCCATTCACCAATCGTTGCGTTTAGGGAGCGGAAGGGTTCCCGGTTCCCTTTGGAGAGGGCGTTTGCTGTGCTTGTGGCGTTTTGCAGGCCGAGAAAGGTGTGCTAACTGTTTGTTGGGTCACTTCTGGGCGATCACGGGGGCCCTGGGCGATGTGGGGTTTTGCAGCAAAGCCTGGTAGGAAAAGGCTTCATCGGGACACGCTTTCCTACTTAGGGGGCTTCCGAAGCTACGAATCGCCCTTTCCAGTTTGTAGCAGTAGTGGCAGCAGCTGGAAGGCGGCGTGAAAACCAGTCTAGTTACTAGACATACCCAACTCCAGGAACCGTTCCTTATATGTTTTAGCCTCCAGTCCCCTAATCTTCTTCATTGCTCTTCTTCTGTACTCTTTCTATATGTTTTTTTTTTATATCGTGATAACCAAAACTGGGTGCAGTATTCCAAGCGTGGCCTTACCAAGGCATTATAAAGTGGTATTAACTATTCATGTGATATTGAATTGGTAATGCTTTCACACTATTGTTAATTAAGTTTGATTTCATTCATAGTTAATTGTGTTCATTTGCTTCTTTTTAGGCTATAAGCTTTATGCACCATCTTAGAACTCACCTTAGAAGAGCAAAGGCTGGCCACCAAGAATGGCCTGGAGTCTTTGATTATTTTTTTAAATCCCTCAAATTTCCTAAGTCATCTAAAAATAGGAAGATTGGGCCAGATTGTTTTTTTTTTCTTTTAGTAGAAGAAACATGTTTTATGTATCTGGGAATGAAGTGGAACAGCCAAGGGTGTGACCTACAGTAGTGTACTAATTTCTGTTCATAATTTTTATGTATTGATTTTGTGATAAATAACAAACGTCTTTGGAAAAAGAGCATGGTTTTGTACTGCGTTATATTTCACTGATGTTCAGTTGTTCATATTAATAAATTAATGCAAGTTTATGAAACGTGGAGTATTACTGAATCACACTGAATGACACCCATGGGTTATCCATTCTCTAAACCCAGGCCCCAGGTGATTTCCTTAATTTCTTAATCCTTTTAGATTGGAAAGAACTACTGACATTGCTTAAAATGTAAAACTTTGAAACAAAGTAAAACAAACAAGTAAAATTAAGAAGAAAAAAACCCATCATTTAAAAAATAACAGGAAGAAAACTGTTCTTAATTTAACACCTTTGATCTGCCTGCATTTTTACCACCTTGTTTAAAACTAAAGTGGTAGCAGAATATCTAAACCTGTTGGGAAGTGAGTTCCACAATTGAAAGGCAGCTGCAGAGAAGGCTCTGTCTCATGTCTGTCCAACTATCCTCTCTGAAGCTGGTGAGACCCACAGAAGGACCGCTGAAGCAGATCTGAAATTAAAGACAGGTTCACCCAGAAGGCAGCAATTTTTTTAGGTCACCTCATCTAGCCCACTGGATTAATAACAAAGCTCTATTCTCCTTGTTACCTCAGCAGAGAACTGCTTTCCATCTCACATTTGGCATCTTGAAGCAACATATCCTTAGCACTTTGACTGTCTGACAGTCTTTCCAAAGAGAAAAACTAGATTCTGGAAAGCCGCTATTTGAAAGCATTCCCAAACTTGGATTGCTGTTCATCAACAAATGCTTCATCATTGAGATGCTTCATCATTGAGATGCTTAATTAAAGTAGTCCCAAGAGCTAAAATTTCAAATTACACCTTCCAATGTCAACATTTACCTCAATGTTGAAAATTGGATGAATTTTATACATGGTTTGGCTCTACTCCTGTGGCTTTAGCTTTAGACAAGGGTGAATAGGCATTGGCTTATAGGTCAAAGCAAGGAGGGAACCAGCACCACTTTTCCTTATAAATCATCCAAAAAATGCAAATCTTTGCATTAGGAGGAGTTGGTGCCATTCGACAATGCTGTCCATGACCCAGCACAGCCTGCGATATCACCTGGCCCTGGAACAGTTCTGGGGTGATTCCAGCCTTAGATAAAATCCTATGTCTCTGCTTGACTTATTAGTTTTAAGTAAATGCTATAAGGAAAAGGATGATATAAGGTGCAGCTAACAGCTACAGCAAAATATGATGAAAGGTTATAGAGCTGCTAGATGGGAACAATGTTTAGATTGGCACCTTCTTTTACAAATAGGTCTATCTATCTATCTATCTATCTATCTATCTATCTATCTATCTATCTATCCATCTAATCAACTTTTGTTCAGTATTAAGTATCATGCACCTTTGGCGTCTAGTCATGCCGGACACGTGACCACGGAGACGTCCTCAGACAAGCGCTGGCTCTTCGGCTTTGAAATGGAGATGAGCACCAGCCCCTAGAGTTGGAAACGACTAGCACGCATGTGCGGGGGAACCTTTACCTTTACCTAAGTATCATGGATATAAAAATCAGTATAAATCCAGACTATTTTATTATCTTCTTTAGAAGGGCAGCATTTACAAATTTATTTAGAAAAATCCAATAAAAAACCTGCATCCATTTTCTTTTGAAACATTTTCTAACGTGAATAATTTATATACAAAACTTATTGAAATCCCCAAATTTCCTAATAACTCTTTTCTTCTTTTCATAACATTTTCTTTTATACCATTCCTTGTCAAAGAAATTTTATACAATTCTAGCTTTGGCTAACTACAATGTCTTCCCCAGCATGGCCGACTGGGGAATTCTGGGAGTTGAAGTCCACACCTCTTAAAGTTGCTGAGGTTGAAAAACACTGAATATGATGTTCTGTATACCCTGAATAGGGACGCGGTGGCTCAGTGGGTTAGGATGCTGAGCTTGTTGATCAGAAGGTCGGCAGTTTGGCGGGTTGAATCCTGAGTGCTGCATAACAGAGTGAGCGCCTGTTACTCATCCCAGCTTCTGCCAACCTAGCAGTTCGAAAGCATGTAAAAATGCAAGTAGAAAAATAGGGACCACTACGGTGGGAAGGTAACAGCGTTCCGTGCACCTTTGGCTTCTAGTCATGCCGGCCACATGACCACGGAGATGTCCTTGGACAAGCGCTGGCTCTTCGGCTTTGAAACGGAGATGAACACCGGCCCCTAGAGTTGGAAATGACTAGCACACATGTGCAGGGGAACCTTTACCTTTACCTTTATACCCTGAATAATAGCAGACTGACAGATATATCCTTTAAAATGAACATAAAAATTCGAGTTAGAAACAGCACTTCATTTCTCTGATCTATCTCTTTTTCTCTCCCTCTCACAAACAACCTTCCCCACCATACAGATACAAACATGTACAAATATAAGACACAAGTTGTCACATCTCTTTTAAAATGGAAGCTCATGGCATCAACAGCATTTATTTATTTATTGAAGAGAGACTTAATATTGTTCTAAGCCAAAGATGAATATATCGATTCCCTCTATCATACTGCCCCCAAGAGGGTAAAATACATATAATGTGCTGCTTTTGATTGACTTAAAGGAAGAAAAAGTAATAGTTTCCATCCAACTGTTGTTTACATAATGCTGTTGTTAAATCATTAGGAAAAATAATAAGTATGTTAAGTTCAGTGTTTTTAGAACAGTGCTTTGGTAAGCTACATTACTACTGGATGATGTCAAAGGAAGACAAGGGAAGATGATGCCTGGGAAAAAAGGTTGGGTTTTTTTTTTAAATCTGAACTTAGTCTGAACCAGTTTTCTTTATTGTTTCTTCTACCACTGTATCTTTTCACATAAGATCTTATCGCCACTGCATTTTTCTTTGATCTGTAAGCATTTCTTGCTTAGTGGAATCTTATCCAGCAGAAGAGTTCCTGCAGGATGGTTGGTCCTGAAAAGAGGGGGGGGAATCATCATTTTGATTACTTGTTTTTATGACATGTAATAAATTGCTGTATATCCAAGACAATGTATATCTGTTTATTTGTTTATTTCAAGATATATTTGGGTTCCTTGATAACAAAAATGTTCAAAAAATCTAATTGCAAAGAAATTAACTGACCCCCTCAATATGAACTCAAATATTAGTATAACAGTAGAAAAGTAAAGGTAAATTCAAGTCAACATGCAGTCCCAGATTATCGAGCAAGCCTCTGAATAATCACATATGGTAAAATCACGAATGTATGAACATTTTAAAAAGCTCATACTTCAGTAAAAGAAAGTGAATTACAGACACAAAATTGTGACATTTTAAAAAGCCAGCAAGCATTTTTTTTGCTATGTGTCAAACGATATTAATATAGGTGCCAAACAGCTCTTAATAGTAGGTCTTCTTTTTTTTTAGTAGACTAAAAAAATATGACCGCATAACATAACATTCCTTAACATATGTACCTTTTGAATAAGAATGCCAGGAGTCTACACCAGGACAGACGAGAAAGAGAGACAGGAAGGGATATTGGGCAGATGGAGAGGGTAACATCCATGAATGAGGAATGAAGACAAGAGGATATTGTGCAAAGCCCCTTCCATCCTGAGGTATCTCTGCACTGAATGTCAGTATTATCGATTAAATAAATTTCTCCAATGCAGGATTTTAAAACACAAACATATCTGATCTCAATGCTTGTTATAGAAGCAATACCTACAGTTTTGAATACAACTTTTAGACAAACAGGCAGAAGACTGGTAGAATGCACCCACAAATACCAACTAGCAGTCAGAAGACAAGATGAAAAATCTTTCATTTCACAACATATAGACAGATTTATCCATAGTTTTGTTGAAAGTAAAATCATCAGGTCTAGTCCAAGCCGTGAACAATATGGAGGCTAAGATGCTGGAAATAAAATGGAAGCTGCTTGGGAAAGAAGATTGTTGTTTATTTAGTTGCCAGAAACTTCAGTGACACAGCATGTTTCTGCGGTGGCTGACCAAATGGAGCTGGGAGTGGGTGGTTTTTTTTTTTTTAATCTTCTTGGACTTTTGTGTTTGGAGTTGTTCCTGTTCCTGTGCTATGTACTTTGACCTCAGCTTGAGTGTGCCCTTTCGGTATTCTAATGGTGGTGCGTTAATCCTATTATGTCCTAAAGGTCATGTTCCTGTCCTGGAGTCTTTGTTTTTCTAGTCCCATCAGCTCAAACCTTCTCTGGAACTGTAGCTGAAGGCATTTTGCTTGTGAATAGGTGGCCCCAAATCTGTATTTCTAAAAGCTGTCCTTTGCTTGGGGGAAGGAGACTGGGGGCTGGTTTCTGCCTAAGATTAGGAAAATGTGACCATTCTAGACCAAGCCAAGTCCCAAAATGCCAGGGAATTTCTAGAAGCCTGGCACTCTGACAAATCAGCCATTAGTAGACACATAGACATTAACAACATCTATGCAAAAGAGTTTATCACCCAGCCCAAAAAGTAACAAAAAAGTCCCAAGCAACTCTCCACCAGCAATCAGCACCCAGATCAGCATAAATTAATTCCAAGGTTAACATCAGACCAAAAATCAAGTAAACAATAACCCAATCAAGAAACTGCCAGGAACAGCAGAATCCAACAGTAAACAGCCCAATCAAAGAATCTATAAGACTATCCCCACGAACACTGACAGGGCAAGCCACCAGAATATAAACTGACAGCAAACTACACTCCTTACTAGCACTGATGATGTTACCTACAGTAGTTTGGGTAATGAAACATCTGCAAGAAAACAAGCAAACTCGGAGAGCACCAAGGACCCCTCATTTCAACCTGAGCTATAAATATTCTCCTTTATTTGTACAACTTTTAGAAGTAGGCATTCTTTTCCAAATCAATTGGAAATCAATTGTATAAAATTTTAGGTAGAGAAAAGTGGGCTCCAGTGGAATCAAGAGAGCCTTTCACAGACCTTTTAAATTTATTTTCATGAAAATCTATCATGGATTTCTTTACGCTCAAACTGCAGGGTTACCATAGTAAGATTTTGCATAGTTATCTTTCAGACTGATGGATCACTTGCTTATTTTCAGATAAGGCTAGGTATATTAAATTTTAAAAGGATATCCACAGCCAAATAATGTTGCAGTTGAAATACAGTTTAATGTTGAATCTCTAATGTTAATGCTGGATTTAGGCAAAGGGTCAAAATATACAAGGTGGTAGATGCAACATCACAATCAAAGCACCACCTCTACTGTATATGCAGCATTGTCACCCGCATGTACAAAAGAGTTGGATTACAGTGCTACAAATAGCAATTTGTGATTTGCCCATAGGATCCCATGCTAGGAACATGCTAGATATGTAAGCCACATAAACGGTAAGGGTAAAATAAAGTGTTCTTTCAGTTGAGCTTAGGTTTTTATAATTTTATGAGTATGAATATATGCTTCTATCGGCAACAATATGAAAATGGCTTGTCATTGCCTTGCAGGTCTTATTTCATTCTTTGACAAAGTGAGTAAACTAATAAACCAGCAAAATACTGTGGACGTAGTATACTTAGACTTCAGTAAGGATTTGATAAAGTAGACCACAACCTACCCCTTGGTAAGCTAGAAAAAGGTGGAATAGACTACATCACCACCAGATTGATCTGTAGCTGGCTACCGTATTCAATGAGTACTCCTCAATGGCACTACATCCACATGGAGAGCAGTGGGGTACCACAAGGTTCTGTCTTAGGCCTAGTACTCTTCAATATCTTCATCATTGACTTAGATGGGGGAATTGAAGGGGAACTCATCAAATTTGCAGATGACACCAAACTGGCAAGAGTAGCCAACACCCCAGAAGACAAACTCAGGATCCAAAAAAATCTTGACAAACTTGAACAATGGGCCCTATCCAACAAAATGAGTTTCAGTGTGGGAAAAAACAAAGTTTTACATTTAGGCAGGAAAAAAAATCAAAGGTACAAGTACAGATTGGGCAAGACCTGGCTGAAAAACAGTAACTGTGAGAGGGACCTTGGAGTCCTAGTGGACAATCACTTAACCATGAGCCAGCAGTGTGCAGCAGTAGTCAAAAAAGTTAATACAATCCTGGGTTGTATAAACAGAGGCATAGAATCAAGATCACACAAAGTATTAATACCGCTTTATAAAACCCTAGTAAGACCATACCTGGAATACTGCAGCCAATTTTGGTCACCATATCACAAAAAAGATGTTGAGAGTTTGGAAAAAATTCCGAGAAGAGCAACTAAGATTACCAAAAGCCTGGAGACTAAAACATACGAAGAACAGCTGCAGGACTTGGGTTTGGTTAGTCTAAAGAAAAGAAGAAATAGGGGAGACATGATAGCAGTATTTCAGAATTTGAGGGGCTGCCACAAAGAAGAGGGGGGTCACGTTATTCACCAAAGCACCAGAGGGCAGGACAAGAAACAATGGTTGGAAACTGATCAGAGAGAGAAGCAACATGGATTTAAGGAAAAACTTCCTGACAGTGAGGACAATTAACCAGTGGAATAGCTTGCCCCAGAAATCGTGGACACTCCATCACTGGAGATTTTTAAAAAGAGGCTAGACAGTCACTTGTCTGAGCTGGGGGATGAACTCAAAGACCTCCAAGATGCCTTCCAGCTCTATTCTATTCTATTCTATTCTATTCTATTCTATTCTATTCTATTCTATTCTATTCTATTCTATTCTATTCTATTCTATTCTATTCTATTCTATTCTATTCTGTTCTATTCTATTCTATTCTAAAGGTCCTACCCTTCTAATTTATTAATTTGTTCTGCAGCCATGGTAATTCCTGGTGTTCTTCCATTCAAATACTAGCCAGTTTTTGAGGCCAGCCAAGGTTGGCTAAATAGTGCCACCTAGCTGGGAAACAACAACAACAAAAATAACATTGTTGGAAGGGACCTTGGAGGTCATCTAGTCCAACCCCCTGCTGAGGCAGGAAACCCTATACCATTTCAGACAAATGGCTGTCCAATCTCTTCTTAAAAACTTCCAGAGTTGGAGCATTCACAACTTCTGGAGGCAGGTTATTCTACTGATTAATTGTTCTGTCAGGAAAGGAAAACTGTCAGAAAATTAGTAATTTTTCTTTTCTGGGGATTACTTTGCTGTTGAATATCAGGGGTCCTATTTTACCTAAGGGAGCAGAGATCATAAATCCATATAACATAGTAGGTATGGTTCTCAAGCCTCTTTTTGTAGATTATAGTATACCCAGATAATTTCATTTAAATTCAGAGACTAATCACTGATGAAGATAATATAACTTTTTCTGTGAGAAACCAAATAAAATATAAGTTCTAAGATTCTGATAGAATTAATTTACCATAAACATTAAACTCCCTCCAACTTAGACACAGATGAAATTCACCCCTAATTCCAACTCTGCCCTTCTAGGAAGCCATTATCATCTCCCTTGTTGTCCTTTCCACAGAGGTAAAAATAATTAATCCACAGGTTTTTTTGGCCACAAAAAGTAGAAAAACCTAGGTATTTCTACACTTTGTCAACAAGGTCACTCTGTCAAAAGCAGTCATTATAGCTAAGCTTTCACAACTAATCTGCAATGGTCATCAGCTGGATAAAACAATAAAGGGAAGTGAAGGAACAATTTGAAGGCTTTCCACAAAAGATTATGGGGCTCCTTGAGAGTCTCTTCCTCACCTTTTAAAAAAGTTGTACAGTGAATATGTGTAGGATCTATGAGATATAATACAAGATGTTCCAGAGGTTGGCATCTAGGAGAGTAAAAGACTTAGTTTCTGGACTCTTCCTGCCCCCTTCCCCCTTTTATTTCCTCTGTCCCCATCCTTGGCCTCTACCACTTTGATGTGATCCAAAAACTTGCTACATTGCAAAGGTCTCTCAGGAAAATTTCCCTGCCATAAACACGTATCCAGCATCTAAAACACATGTATGTGTCTGAAGGAAATATTCTGGACTTGATGTGCTTCCCTCCCTCACACGCTTTTTCCAGTTTATCTATGACATCTCTAAGATATTAATTGGTTCCCTACATTATTTATACATTTCAGTATATTTACTATTTGATAGTAGTGGGGGAAATGACTGCAGTAGACTACACAATCCGAACTGGCTTCCTGAACAGCAGATGGAAAGTTTCTTTGACAGGCCGTTCCTTGCATTAGCAAAGATTGCATAACTTTTGATAGTTTGCTGAGTGAGGTGCAGGTTTATTTATGTTTTTGTGTTTGGATTAGACAAAAGTTCAGGCAGAGTTCCTCGCCGCAACAATTAGTCAACATGCTGTCACCAAGGCGAGGGAAAAGGGAAAGCAGAGGGTTGCCTTCTGAGCTTGTACGTGAAATGCATTTTGAAGGAGATTTGTTTTTGTAGTTAGTTAGCAAAAGGCATGATGAATGCTGAGTTGGCCTGCTCAATAACACACCCAAGACTGCTGATGCCTGACCACCTGGATTGTTTCTATCATCAGCAAATAATTCAAGCATTTCTTCACAGCTAAGACAGTATGTCCAAGAAGATCATATTGGGAGGCCCCTTTCAATGAAAATGAAAGGTTAAGAAAGTGAATTTGAAAATTTTCTGGTGCTAATGGGAAAGGGATAGGATGTAGAACATGAGATAATAAAAATCTTTTAGGTATGACTTCTGATTCAGGAATGTTATACGGAATAGTTTAATTTCCTTAACCTGATGTCTCTAGAACTGTTGAAGCTACATCTCCAGATTTCCCAGGTAATATAGCCAATCTTTATGCTAGGTAACAATTCTGAGAGCATTTGCCCAATTAAATTTTGGAAACAAGATAACTGTTTCTTTAAATTAATTTTTTATTAAAGAACGGGTTTTTTTGCAGAATAAAATCAATATAAATTTAAAGAAAAAAGAGAGTACAAGAAAGGGATAAGTAGAAAGGAGATAAAAAAACAGAAAAAGGAAAAAGATATAAAGAATTGTCTTCTGATCTTTATCATCTTTACAGTAGCTATAAATGCATTTATACATTACGCTCTTGAAGGTTATGTCATAGTTCCTTTCTTGCCATACTTTAGCCATTCCATTCATCAAGCCCCTAAAGTTATTTTTTTCTGTTTTAAACAAAAAAACCCAACAACTATAAAGAGTTTCCAGTCACTAACTAATGTAGTTATTGTCTTTTCCTTAATCAACCCAAACAATGTTGCCATCTCTGTGAATTCTGTCATTTTCACCAAACTTTGTAGGCCTTTCAGTGTCTTTCCATAACTTGTACAAGATAACTTGTAAAAATTTACAGATTGGATACTGGTACATGGTATATGATAATAACCTTCCAAATATTCCAAATTGTTGGAGAGATCATTTTTAATTTTGAGAACAAATCTTTTTTTTTAAAAAACCCTGACCTATTTATGCCAGTGTGGAATTATTTGAAACACAGAGGCTTCTTCTTCACTGTTTCCTGGAAAGGCCATGTGACCACAGAACACTCTGGAAGGTCAGATCGGCATCTTGCAAATCTACTGATAAATTCTTTTCAGTAATAGAGCTAAAACAAACATACTTTAAAAACCACAGAACTAGAAGATCAGGCATTTACTTGATCAGGGACCGAAATCCAAATCTTAATATATGTGTTTTGGGGAAGGAGGAGATATTCAGAAGTCAGCTCCTTAATAGTAATTACAGAATTTGGGCATGTTTATTTGCAAATGTATATGTTGTTGTATAATTATGCAGTCATTTCAAAAGCATAATAACATAATAAGGACCTGAGGGGGGAAAAAGACTTCAATTAAAAATTATTTACAACTATATATAGAGGAATACATACAGAAAACTAAGGCAGCTGCTCCTATCTTGCTTCATTGTCATCAGCTCAGATGGGAAACAAAATTGTTGAATGCAAAGCTCTGCAAAGATTGGTCGGGAAATATTTCTAAGAGAGAAAGTTCTCATTTGAAGCAATTAAAGCATTCAGGAATCCACTGTCTTCTGTTATTCTCATGGATGGGCCATCCTGACACAACTCTCACTGTTCTACAGTAAGAATAACAGAGTAACAGAGTTGGAAGGAACTTCTGGAGGCAAGTTATTCCACTGGTTAATTATTCTAACTGTCAGAAAATCTCTCCTTAGTTATCAGTTGGTTCTCTCCTTGATTAGTTTGCATCCATTGCTTCTTGTCCTGCCTTCAGGCACTTTGGAGAATAGCTTGACTCCCTCTTCTTTGTGGCAACCCCTGAGATATTGGAACACAGTGATCATATCACCCCTAGTCCTTCTTTTCATTAAACTAGACATATCCAATTCCAGCAACTGTTTTTAAAATGTTTTAACCTCCAGTCCCCTAGCTATCTTATTGCTCTTCTCTGTAATAGAGTCTCAACATCTTTTTTACATCATGGTGACCAAAACTGAATGCAGTATTCCAAGTGTGATCTTACAAAGACATTATAAAGTGGTATTAGCACTTTACGTGATCTTGATTCTACCCCTATCAATAGATTCTGCCAAAACTATCTCACCTGGAAATTGTCTGGCCATGATTGAAGGGATTGAATGGGTAACCCATGGAGTGCAGACTGTGAATAGCTACTTACCTCTTTTGGTAGCCACTACAGCAAACCTCCCTCCCTTCAACATGCCACTGAATGTAGAAAATCAGTAACATGGCTTTTAAACATTATGAATAGAAAAACAACAAATAGATGCAAACAATCCCCGCCCAAAAAAAGTTTTCCTAAAGAAGAATGTAAGGCTTCTTTCTAATGATGCACCTATATCATTTTTACATTCTCTAAATGCCCTGGAAGCCAAACTAAATTCATGTAATTGAGGTATGGCTTGCCAGAAGATTATCTGTTCCTGTAAGATTCATCATTCCAGTCTAATAGGAAAAATAAGGTCCAGAGAAAGATACATGATTGTTGAGATGGCCATTATTTCCTGAACTGTACAGTTATCACCCTTATGGCACACATGAACAATAAATCTATGACTATACCTTATGTCTCTTGAGCACTCAACACAACATACAGACATTCCAGGCAGACATGCAATAGACTGAAGGCCTAGATAAAGAGATGACATCTCTGTAGACTCTAATCCTCTCATCTATTCTGATGATGAATGGACTGTACAGAACAACATAAATGCAACAGTTGGACCCAGTATATTCATAATCACAGTTTGATTATAGACTTCAAGTTTTCACTCCTACAGAAACATTCACAATATGATCCTTAATAAATGTGGGATTTAATAGAATTAGTAGATCACACGCTGTCAAAGACAACATATTTCTTCTGCAAGAAGTCAAAAGCCAGAAAAAAGGGGTCAGGCATAATAGGCTTTAATAGCTCTTTTTCCCTGCACTTGTAAATATTCCAGTAAAAGCCCCATTATCTCTTCCTACCTAAGCATGACAAACAACTCTCTGCTAAGGCTATTATTGTCTATCCAGCCTAGGACTGTCTATTTTACCAACTCCAACATCTCAAGTAACAGGCTTCTTCAACCTTGCAACTTGAGATAAGAATAAATGAACTTTGGACTTACTTACAGGCAATGCATGTAAAGTGCTTACCTTTAAGCCATCTCCTTTCCCAAAACAAAGCTACTACTAATGTATTCCCGTGATTTTAGAGATACTCTGGACCTTTGCACCAATGATTTGACATGCCATTCATATGTTTCCAGAAGATTCATTCCCAAAGGGTGGTTAAAGGAGAACTTTATTTGTTCTTTATTTGTTCTTTCTTATCAAAATAATTGTAAGAAATTGTTTTAAATAATCATCTAAAATAGTGTCTGTGAACCATGAGCTGAAAATATGGAAGTAATTTTGTGAGAAAATTTTCAGCCTAAATACATTTATTGGGATGTTGGTTCTATCAGAATTATTGGTTTGTATTTTCAAGGCAGTTTATTTAGACTAAGGATATAAAAGTCTTAACATTTATTCACATCACTGGATATTCAACATTCTGCTGATGATGGTTTGTAAGATTCAGATGTTAATTCTGTGGCTTTTGTTTTGGGATGTATACACAATTGTGACTGTAATTTAACATGAGTTTATGTTAAGAAAATATTTAACATTGTATTCCCCTTGGATTCATTAAATAGAACAATTTGAATCTGTATAAATCCTGGGAGGTTTACTGTTTGATTAGAAACATCTTCCTATTCCATATGCTGTTGGGAAATACATTTCTCCAAGGGTTAATTAACAGCCTTTACATGTTCTGTATTTAGCAAAGGGTACAAAGCCAAAAATATAAATAATGTCTCAAGCGGAAACAGAAGGTGCAGATGGTTTTTAACTTTGGGTCTTAGTTCATTGAAATGAACCAGTAATATATGTTGCAGGCAACTGAAAATATGCCTTTGGAGGTAGTCTGAAGTAAAAAGTGTACTTATACTAAACATTAACAAAATAAAATAAAATATTGATCCCCTTTGCAGTTGTCAATGCATTTTTCCATTGTAAGTATTGCAGTTATATAGAGGTACTGAGTTTGCTGAAAAGAATATCTATAGCTTTCTGATATTTATTTATGTATTTATTCAATTGAAAAGAGCTCTATTAACATAATAACCCTGGAAGGCTTACAAATAAGAAAATAAAAGAAATTATATCAACAAAAAGACCAGGAGACAGAACAAAACACCAAACAGAAAAAAAGCACATCAAAGCTGCTCAACCATAATAAAAAAACAATCCAGTTTTTCACTGTTTGTGGAAACAATTGGAGAAGTTATAAAATAGGCTAAATATGTTTTCTAAAACAAAACCTTCCCCAATCAAATAATAGCCAAAAGGAAGTTTATTATGGGTGGTAAATCTCTGCACATCTCACAGGTTTGCTCCATCCCAACTCTTCATCTCCATCGTCCAAGTTCAATTTCCACTCTTAGAGTAGAAGACCTTCTCATCCTGCAAAGATCATCTCAGAAGTCCTTGGCCTTGTGGAACAATCATAATGTTTGGTGCCCTCCAGATGATTTAGTTAGGGATTCTGAGAGTTTTAATCTAAAACGTATGTAGGATGCCAGATTATGTAATTCTAAATTAGATGGATCTACATTGAAGTACCCTCTAACTACCCTTTTCAATCTGCTCCACTAGATTCTATTCCCCTCCTGAATAGGAATTTATTTTGCAATCCCACTATGCACTGAAGATGTTACCTAGTTGGGTAGTGAAATATCTGCAATAAAATAATCAAGCTCAGAGAGCACCAAGGGATCCACAAATCCTACTTTCTCTGCAACTTCAAGATGATTTATGTATCTTCTCAGGACTGTCTAATGCAGCCTTGAAGTAAGCTCACAAATGAAAGAGGCCTGCTATAAGTTCATTCCTCTGCAGCAGCCAGTTTTATTTCTGTGCTCGCCATGATGGTAGCTCAAGTGTCTGAGAAGATGCACCTGTTCCATCTGTCCTTCAGCAACCTTTTTACTTGCCAACATGAAACATCTTCTTGCCTATGGTTACTAAATGACTGCTTGACTACAAGGCTGATTGAAATTGTCAACTACTTAAATATTTACTATCATAATGTTAAGTTCAGCCTAGATAATATTAATGATAAATCTGAATATAAATCAACAATTTCCTTGGTTGATAATGATGATTTGAAATGATTTCATTTCCTATCCATGTAAAAAATGTACACATTTGTTTTTGATTATCATACTCAATTTACTTCTCGAATTGTTGGTGGGCATTCAGATATAATCATGTTATGTCTGGCAGGATTCTTCCAAAACAAATTCATAGCATCTATTTAACATAATAACAAAGCTATTTCCACAAAGAAGCACCCTCTAATGTTAGGGTTTGCTGATGTTCACCACTAAATCTTATTCAATAACTGAACACTACAAGTAACATATTGCTGAAATGCTGCTGTAGAGGAAAAAATGGAACTGCAAAATTACTGAGAAGGGCTGGAGAAGGAATGGAAAAACTGCTGATTTTCAATATTTTAGTCTGTATAAGACATGTAATTTAACCGTGACACAGATTAATAATGGCTAACCTTTCACCTCAACCTGACCCAAGACATTTAAAATACAGTATAATCTTGAGTATTAAGTTTCCACACAGAAAGAAAGACATATCCTCTGGCAGAATGACTGAAGCCCCTAAGATGAAAGGTTAAAGTCCTCAAATCTCCCTCTCCTAAAGCCTCTCACCCTAGATGTTCCTTCTGCTTTGGTTTCCTGCTGCTACTACCTGTTTTCCATGTAATAGCTTACCTAATGACTTGTATTTGTCCTCCATCTACCCTCAGTATGTATGGGACTCTGGTCTCTCATATCCATAACATCCTTCTGGAAAGGTTGTCAGAATAGAGATGTGGGGGCCCTGCAGTAAAGCAGTTCCACTTCTACTTGGATGGGTTTTTCTAGAAGGGGGATTAATCTTCTGCTTTATGGCAATTTGATCATGGAGTCTCTCAGGGCTCCATTTTATTCCCTAAACCAGTGTTTCTCAACCTTGGCAACTTTTTAGATGGGTAAACCTCAACTCTCAGAATTCCCCAACCTGTGTGGAGTTCAACTTCCAGAATTCCCTAGCCAGCATGACACTGCTGGGACAGATCATTCAGATTGTGGTCTGAGAAGCTACCAATACACTGTGTAAGAGTAGACAAATCTATATAGGTCTAAAACTATTTTTATTAGAATACGAAAATTAACAGAACCTTGAAAGTCTGAATATACATCTGCTTCTCCCTCTTTTATCTTCTTGAGAAATAGGGAGGTGCATCTCTGAGGTATTTTGTAAGATTGTCTCTTCATATAGGCTTAACTCAAGTTTATCTGCTTGTTGCCTTATTAATGGATGTTCCCTTTCTCCATAAAGGTCATGATCTACTCCTCCATAGATATGAGGGTGATGCCCAGATCTACCTCTCCTTTTCCTGTAACACAGCTGAGATGGTTGGTATACTGAACCAATGCTTGAGCAGGGTAATGGACTGTATGATGGCCAATCAATTGAGATTTAATCTAGACAAGATACAGATACTGTTTGTGGGTAGTGCATCAGTCCAGTTCAACAGATTCTGCCTATCCAGGAGTGATCCATGTTCACCAAAAGAACAGACTTGGTTCATGATTTGGGGATGCTCCTATGACCAGTACTGTCACTAAAGGTCTAGGTGGCTCAATGGCTTGGAATTATTCTGATCAGCTTGATTAATCAACTGTGGCCTCTGCTGCAGAGGTCTAGTAATTTCCCACTTGGATTATTGCAATGCATTGTGCACAGGGCTTGATCTGGAAAGTATAGTAGATTTTGGTCATGACTGTAAGTACACCTAACCCAAACCCTAACCCTAGATTCATTTTCATTCCAAAGGGATTTTCCCATGTCTTTACTGTGGTACATAAACAACTCCAAAAGAAATGCTGTCAATGTCTTTTTTCTTTTAAAAAATGGTAAACATCTATCCTTAGCATTAGTTTTTGGTCATGACTCCAAGTAGACCTAACCAGAACTTCAACTCTCATCCTAACTCTAAACATAGATTCATTCTCATTGGCAATGGAATTTCCCCATGTATTTTACTATAGTCCCCAGACAACTCTGAATGAAAAGCTGTCAATGCACTTTCCTTAGAAAAACACAAAGAACATATGCCCAGCATAATTTTTTAGCCATAACTCCAAGTAGACCTAACCCTAACCCTCTTTTTTTCATTAGCAATGGGATTTTCCCATTTATTTTACTATAGTCCACAAAGAACTCCAAATGAAAAATTGTCAACATCTCTTTCCTACGAAAACCACTACAAATCTATCCCCACCATTAGTTTTTGGCCATAACTCCAAGTAGACTTACCTCTAACCCTAACTCTAAACCTAGATTAATTTTTATTGGCAATGTGATTTTCTCATGTATTTCACTGTGATCCACAAACAACTCTGAATGAAAAGTTATCAATGTCTCTTTCCTGAGAAAACCACTACGAATCTTTCCCTAGCATTAGTTTTTGGCCATGACTTCAATAAAAGACAATTAGATTTGATTTAGCACAATTGAAAGCATATTTAAAATTATAATGCAAATTCTAGATGCATCTGGTTATCTGTTTCTACCAAAGTACCAATTTTTTGAATCAAAGTTTGTCTGTTAATTTTTTTCTAGATTTCATGAAACTTTGGGAGGAGATTCCACTTTAAGTTGCTGTGGAGGAGAATTTTAAACTTCATGCTTATCCTGCCTTGATTCATAGTCTTCTGCCATTTATTTTTAAGAGCCCCATATTTTCAGAACAATAAATTACTTATAGATGTGGATTCCATTTGAAGCAAGAGATATATGTATCTGAATTATATGGTTTTGTAGTTTTATTGTTGTTGTGACCTGCTCAGAGTTGTGTTCCAGGATGAGCAAAACTTTTAAATGTATGAATGAATTAATTCTGACACCTGGCAAGGGATGCACATGTACACACACATACACACCACACATTTTTGTATTTTTAATTTTTTTTGGACACATTATGCAAAGACCCAGCTCTCTGGAAATGATTCTAAAGCTAGGAAAAGTGGAAGAAAAGAAAAGAGGCCACCAAGCATGCAAAGTGGATGAACTCAAATACAGTGGCAATGAATGCACCATTGGAAGACCTGAAAGATCAGGTTAGGGAAAGATTGTCATGGAGAAGATCTATCTATGTAGTCACTAGAAGTAAAAAATAACTTGCTAGCACATAATCAGATCTTTTTAAACTATGGGAGCAAATGCAGTTGACCATATGAAAGTTTATTCAACCCAACTCCCTTGCTTGCAATATTTTTGCAGATGAAGATCTATGAACAGTGGAGGGTTGTTGATTGTTGGCAATGGCAGAGGATTGCTGCTGTAACTTCAAACAACTTTCTCGCTGTTGTCATTATCTTGTTACTTACTGTACCTTGTTTGGAGAATTTGTTCAGAGCTTTGACCTAGGCTAGAGGTTCTTTGGCTGTTGCTAGAAGAGAGATTGGCAAACTTCACTGGAACTCTTGAAATGTTTGTAATAACTCAATGACCATAATCTTCCTTGAAAGTTACTTGACATTTTGATGTTTTCATGTGAATTAAACATAATCTTCCATAGCCATTTTTAAAAAAACAATGTAACTATATGTCCATCTATATAAAATGGTTTTATAGTTTCCCATGGAATGTGGGCAGATTATAAACTGTTGAAAAGCATTGAATCACATCTTTTGAGATGCTGTTTAAATGGATTGGAATACAGGGTACAAGAAGGGAATGACAAGTGCCAAATGTCCTTAAATATTTTCTCTTACACAGTATATCTTCTATTACAACTCTCTTCCCATGTGTTAAATTTCATCTTTGTCCTTACTTAGGAATTAAAAGCCAAGTTTAATTCACCCATAAGGCAGTACTTTGCATGTAACAATAAAAGAAGATTATGCATTTGAACATTGTTGAAAAAAAAGAATAAATAACATCTGCAGAATGGCAGAAATATCACTTAAGCAAATTTCAGTCTGGAACTTTGGGATGAAGAACAAAAGAAAATCAGATTTTGCAGCTGAATTCTTCATTCTAATGAATAATAATTATAAACTAGGGAGAGGTGATGCTCAGAACACACCATTATTATGTTTCTTGGCTCATCAGTGGTAAAATAAACAGAAGACAGCTCTTCAATTCATGTCCTGGTTATGTGCTCATCCTAACAATACAGGTCTGCCAAGAACATTTTCTACTTTACAATTCTCTTGTGTGTAACCACAGTTTGGTTCTTCCACCCTCACATCACAGGGAAATGGAAAACAATAGCCCCCCAAAGACACCCTGCCATGTAATTCAGCACCACTACAAATGCATGAATGCTAACAGGATGGTGGGAAAATATAACAGCTTCATCAGAAAGGGAGATGATCCCACATATAAGATAACCTTCACAAGGGGAAATAAAGATAGAAAAATATGGCCCATCATATTGCTTTTGAATCTAAGAATATCTTATATGAAGAGGTTTGTCTGTTTGATACTGTGCATAACCCTGGATCTGCAAGGGAACAGGGAAAGGACAATGGCACATTATAGTTTAAACGCTCTTCCCACCCCCCTCCTCAATAAACAACTCCTGCTTTAGAACTTTGTGTGTGTGAATGCAGTGTATTGTGCTGCATCCAATAAATCAGAGTGAAACAAATAATGACTTAGAATCATCTGAGAATCCGCCAAGAGAGGCCCACTCTGTGAACCTCTGTCTGTTTTTTGCTCATTTGGAAGCTAAGGCTCATGAAGTCATGTACAAGAAAGCTTTCACACATCCTTACCATACTTAACGCTATAGATGTGTGAAGGTCGCGCAAAGGCTGAAGGCCCTAAGGGGTTTTATCAGAAGAACTGCCTAACAAATATAAGTATTCTGAATGCCTGAATAGGTCTTTTGTGTCAATTGAAATTACATAAAATCTTAATTAAGTTACATGCAATTATGTTATATTAATAGATCTGCATTTAGATCCTTGGAAATAAATCTCCTTGAACTTGGTGAAAATTTTGAATTAGCAATGCAGAGGATTTTGTTGTCAGTTTTGTCAGCTATTTTCTTATGACTGTGAGATTTTTCACAGAAGTAATTGTTATTTAATATGGATCTAAATTCCTACTGCATTGGGTATATTTAGCTCAGTCTTGGCTCTAGAAAATGTGAACATTTAGGACAGACAGTTTTTGGTTTTGTACCAAGGGCAGCATTCCCTTAGTCAAGTATATATCACAACCAGGCGGGCAGAAGCCAGCCCTGAGTAGGCCTAGGGACAATAGTGGGTAGCACCAATTCCTTTCCCTCTCTTTCATTCTATTCACCCTCCCCCCCACTTTATTTTCTTCTTTTTTCTGTCTGCTCATTTTCCTTGTCAGAATTGTAAATTAACCAGATGCAGAGGGCTTTGGAAAACATAGTGAGAGGGCCATTTGAAATTTGCTTCTGAAAGTGAACTGGGCCTTGAGCTTTTCCAATTTATGCATGCTCCCTGAACAGAAGCATAATTTGACGCGTGAACTCTGTCCCATTCCTGCCACTTGTATCTGTATTAGTTTCTGAACACACAAATAATCTAATTTCTTTTGTTTGTGGTAGTAACATTTGCCACTTTAGGGTTGTTTATTGTTTACTGACAAGAAGATTGTAGCTCAAATCTCTGGCATCCTTTTTGCCTTTCTCCTAGGAATACAGGCACCAGAATATAATTAAAATGTTTTCCTAACTATAACAAGATGGTAGTCAGGGAGGGGTTGGAATATCCTTTTAGTATGTGTTCAGGATTTATGTAAAAGAAAGTTTACATAACTAGATTTTCCTCACAATATTTAATCATCTAGCATATGAGATTTAAGTAAAAGCCAATAATTTGAAATCAGCAATAACAAGACAGTCATATAAACAAATTCTTTCATTTCCTGCAGGGTTTCCTTTGTTTTCTTTGTGCTGTTCTAAGAAAGCAAACATAGTTCTTTTGATCAGATTTAAGATGAAGGATTAAGAAGGCCTAAAATGGCAGGACTTGAGGGAGGGGCAGATGATAAAGTACATTTGACTTGAATCTGGAGACTAGAGGCAAATCTTACCCCCAGGGAAAGAAAAATAAGTCAGGCTATAAAATTTCCATCTAAATAAGCTACGTACAATAAATCTCACTTGGGGATAGCTGCTTCCTATATAGAAGAGAGCATCTTGTCCATTGCTTTAAAGAGAGAAATGTACTTGGTGATCTTATTTTGTGGAAGCTAAGAAGAAAGAGGAGAGTAACTGTCATCGTGATGAGTGAGTTGCTAAAAACAGAACATATGTTTGTACCATTAAATGAGAACTTAATCCTAATTGGTTTATGGAAGTAGGAATGCTAATGGAAGGTCTATAGAATCATAATTGATCCCAGAAATAGTGAGGCCCAATATTCCAAAACAATTTCCATGCCTCATTCCCCATAGTGATATTTTGGTTATAAAAGAAGATGTAAGGAAGAGTGATAAACAAAGGGGATAAAATGAGTAAAGTGAGACCAGTCAATCAATCCTCCATTTCTCAAAACAGTTTGGCGGAGTCAGGTTTCTAAACATGAAATTAGATGAAGTAGATTTTTTTTAAGATTAAATAAAATTATTTCAGTACAGAGACAATTCATCCCTTTCACTGACAAATTTGTGAAGGTCAGATAAAGGCATTCTCAAATTCAAGATTTGACTCCATGAATCTACAGTATGCAATTTTCCTAGCAATGTTACTGATGTCATTTGCACTGTTCTGGAATATTTTTTTATTTCCCAGGTTAGCTTTAGAAATCTTTAGCATTTCTAGACAGTGTCCCACTCAAGTACTTAACAAGAGTTTATTATTTAGTGTATGATGAGAACATGAAGGAAAACAAGTATATATATATATACAGTTCATGTAATTATAAGTTAAACTTCTATGGGGATATGGCAGTGGTCTCACAACTGGATGTCCAATTCAGCAACATCTGGCAATGCTTCACTTAACAAGAGTGATCCTGATCCTGAATCATAGGGTTAGAAGGGACCCTAAAAGTCCAACCCCATGGCAAGGCAAAAAACCTTATAACATCCCAGATAACTGATTTCCAATCTTTTCTTGAAAACCTCCAGTGATGGAGCACATACAGCTCTGGGAGCTTTGATGAGTGCCTCTTCAATACTTCATCTAGGTCATATATGAAGATATAGAAGAGCACTGGGCTAAGAGTATTATTATTATTATTATTATTATTATTATTATTATTATTATTATTATTATTATTATTATTATTATTATTATTATTAAGATAGAACCTTGAGATACCCCACTGAATGCTTCCCTTCACATAGATGTAGTCCATGAGGACCCTACACTGAGTGTGGTTGGTCAGTGAACTGAAAATCTATCTGGTGGTGTCCTTTCTATTCCACATTGTTCTATCTAACCAAGAAACAGATGGTAGTTTACTTTATCAAATGCCTTACTGAAATCTAGTATACAATATCCACAGCATTTCCTTGATCCATTAATTTAGTCCCTTTATCAAAGAAGGCAATAAGATGACCTGCTTTCAATAAACTGATTCTGGCTTCTATTAATCACTTTGTTGATTTCTGAGTGCTCAGAAATCCACTGTTTGACTATCTTTTCCAGGTATTGATGTCTAGCACATTGGTCTGTAGTTTCCTAGATTCCCCCCCTTTTTCCTCTTTGACAATTGGAACCACTTCAGCTCTTTTTCATTCCTCTGACAATTCTCCTATGCTCCAAGACCTATGAAGCCTAGATCAGAAACCATCTAGGTACTGCCATCTGCTAAAGCTAGACTCAAATCAATTGGTGATGCATGCCAATACCTTGTCCCAAAAATGCTTGTTCAGGAGGCACTTTCTTGTTTTTCCTTGAAGACATTTCACTTCTCATCAAGAAGCTTCTTCAGCTCTGACTGGATGGTGGAGAATGGAAGGATTTATATTTCTTGCAGACAGCTGGTCATTTGCATTCTTTTAGAGAGTTGTTCAGGCCATTTGGAGATTTATTTGTGTCCTCAGCATCACCTGAGCAGTGTAAATGTGTGTGGAGCCTTCTTGGCTACAGGATGTTTTCTGCCCTGTGTCCCTTCACTGTTGAAGACAGGCACAGGCTGTTGGGGATGCCCCTGTGTTGTCTGCATCTCAGGGTAAAAGGTAAAGGTAAAGGTTCCCCCGCACATACGTGCTAGTCGTTTCCAACTCTAGGGGCCGGTGCTCATCTCCGTTTCAAAGCCGAAGAGCCAGCGCTTGTCCAAGGACATCTCCGTGGTCATGTGGCCGGCATGACTAGACACCAAAGGCGCACGGAACGCTGTTACCTTCCCACCGTAGTGGTCCTTATTTTTCTACTTGCATTTCTACGTGCTTTCAAACTGCTAGGTTGGCAGAAGCTGGGACAAGTAACAGGAGCTCACTCTGTTACGCGGCACTCGGGATTCGACCCGCCAAACTGCCAACCTTCCGATCGACAAGCTCAGCATCCTAGCCCACTGAGCCACCGCGTCCCTTTCTGCATCTCAAACTGAAGCGCAAATGATTCCTGTAATCTGCAATGTTTTCTGGAAATTCTTCCATTCTCCACCATCCAGTCAGAGCTGAAGAAGCTTCATGGATGAGAAGTAAAACATCTTCAAAGGAAAACAAGAAAGTCCAGTTGCCTCCAGAAAAAGCACCTTTCGGACAACCATGATCTGGATGACTGAGAATTTCCATAGACATGCCAATACCATGCCCAATCCCTACCTGTTCTGGAAATATTTTCCTACCATCTATGTGTGTAGTGTGTAGATGCATAAAACTCATCCATGTGAAGGAGGATTTGGCCCATTCTCTTGGATTTGATAGCAAGGTTTCTTTTATGGAAAAGTATGGTAGATAGAGTAGCAGGGTCTCTGAGCAACTCTGAGAAAATCCCAATCAAAGACAAAAAACTCACCATAAAATCATATTAAAACCAAATTGATTAGAACAATGAGACATTGAAAAAAGTCTATATGGAGTCAAGAATCCCCAAATTATTTTTTAATGTGCAAAAGGTTTAAATTTTTCATGATTGTCAACTGTCACGGGATTTTGGTATTCCCTTCTGAAATCATGGGGAATGTTGGACAAGAATGGCAAAATATTGAGATTTTATAATACAATTCTGTTCTAGTGTCACATCGTATTCAATAATTTTTAAGATCTCCTAGTTAGTCTGGAGAATTCTTTTTTACTTGCTCCCCTAGACCTAGCTTATTCACTTAAATAGGCTCATTAGGACTCTTACACTAATCCTTTAAACTGGAGGTGCCAGAGAGTCATCTTAGCATCCTAAGTATCCAAAGTCCATGTACTACAAGTTATTGAGTTATTGTCACTTTACTGGACAGTCCCTCTGAAGCACCACAGTCAAATTTATCACATTCTCTCATTGCTGTCAAAACTAATCCTATAACAGAAACACTGTTTTGAATTTCTGTCTCTTACTCCATCTTTCAAATCTCCCTTTGCCTCCATTTTTACCTCCACTGCCATCTTTCACCTTAGTTTTCTTCTCTATTGAAACTGACTGAATAAAATCCCTAAGTCAATCCACTCTGAAACATAAGTCATAAATGCTTGAAATACCATAATGTGTTTCTTGGTTTTGCATATAGAAGAAGGAAGCTGAAGCCACCAGCCTGAGGATGACGGATGGGATTTCGTCGAAACGTTGTTTTTACACCTTCAATTCTACGTGGGGAAAAAACCCGAATGACCAAAGATCCATATACACATATACATATACATATACATATACATATACATATACATATACATATACATATACATATACATACATACATACATACATACATACATACATACATACATACATATATATATATATATATATATATATATATATATATATCCTGAAATTGCATACGTGGGTGATAAATGAAGTTGCCATACATGAGAATTGCTTTAACTGAGACAAATCTCAATGGCCTTTGTTAAAATTAGAACTGGCGGATTGGCGTTTTTGACACAATGCAACATTAAACTTTAATTTTGGGAATTAGGAAAAAAGCTAGTCTTATGAATAACTGATACAAGAAACATAAAGATAATTGTTACCTCCTGTAGCTTTATTTGTGCTAAATAAGGCAAAAGTAATTGCCTCTTACAGTAACTGATTTTTACCTCTCTCCTTCAATTACTGTAATTATGCAATATACTAAAAAAACAATGGTCAAAGAAAATTATAATCTGTCTCCCCTGGTAGAATCATAGTATGGTACTATCTATTATGTTGTAGAGATATCTAACAGTTAGGTTCAATTAACCAAGATCAAAGATTCCAGAAAGAAAAGCTATGACTTGATTTTAAATATATCAACTAAAAGGATATCAACTTTTCTGCCTGAAATCAAAAGAGCTTTATTTCTGAAAGCATTTTAAGGCTATTGACTTTACCTATGCAAGGGTAAAGTCCTGTATTATTATATGTGTTGTGTTATGTATGGGGATAAATAAAATACAAGCAGTGGCTCATTGTAACCATCAGGGGGCACTGTGCTGCGACCGGATTGGCTGGGACGCAGCCGGCGGGAAAACCCAAGTAAAGGATTGGCTGCCAGTGCACCTGGCCAGGTATATAAGGGGTACAGGTTACCCCTATTGTTCCGTCCAGCACTACAACCAATAAAGAGCTGCCTTGCTGAGCCCATCGTCTTTGTCTCGCCATGCGGTCAAGACCCACTACTCAATAGTGGCGACGAAGGTGGGATCCTGTTTCTCCTGAGGGGCTGAAGTCATTAAGGATCGGAGGAAAACAATTCCCCGAACCTTCCTTGGCCGGCTAAGCAAGCGCTTGCGGTCGGAAAGCGCAGAAACAGGATAACCATGGCGCAGTATGGACAGGTCCTGCCATTCAATATGCGGCATCCCGAGAGATGGGCTTCACACCTGAGTCAGATAGAAGGGTTCTTGTGGGCTAACCGGATCACTGATGATATCCAGAAAGCTGCATTCCTGACCTGCCTGAGCGGCCCAGTGATCCATGATCTGGCCGTTAACCTGTGCACACCGATGGCAATCGAGGCTGTGTCATACAAGGATGTTGTGGAGAAGCTGAACAACCATTTCAAGCCGTGAATGTCCGAACTGGCATGGCGAGACCAGTTCGACCAGCGGTGCCAGTGGCCAGGTTAGGTGGCTTCTGAATTTATCGCAGCTCTACGGGAAGCCGTGCGCCTGTGCAATTTTATGAATTTAGAAGAAAGGTTGCAGGATCGTTTGGTGTGTGGGCTCCAGGACAAGCAACTACAGCAGTGTCTATACGCCCGGCCGACGATCACACTACAAGATGCTCAGGATGAGATCTTGGGCAGCGAAACCGCTGGGGGAGCAGTAAACTCAACACATCAAACTCGACCCAGCAGCCCAGGCGGTTCCATTCATCATGGAGAGGCTGTAGATGGCGGAAGTGGAGAAGCAGCAGAGGAGGCTGAGATTGATGCCGTGCATCAAAAGCAAGGAAGACAGCAAACGCGGCGTGACAACAATGGAAGCCAGTGGAAGACACCAACGACTAGCAAATGAACAAGCTGCCACTGCAAAGAGACCACTCAAAAATGTGCTAGCTGTGGGGGAAAACATCCGAGAGCAACCTGCAAGTTCAGATCCATTAAGTGTCGGTCCTGCGGTAAGACAGGACACATCGCGGCCGTCTGCCGAAATTGCATGCGGGACAACTTGCATGAACTTCAATCGGTGGACGCATGGCCTAAAGGTACTGAGTCCCCTCTTCTCAATTCTCCTCAGCCCTCTCCAACCAAATTACACGGGAACAAGGTGACCGTGTCACACAAAGACACTCACCGGATTCTCACACCAGAAATCACATTAGAGGTCCAGTTGCAAGGGGTACCTTGAAAGATGGAACTCGACTCTGGATCTGCAGTCTCCATCATTTCTAGCAATACATTTAGAGCAGTTTGCGCCCAGAGCAAACAGTGGGCTCCTTTGAAGCCCACCAACATTCAGTTAGCAGATTTCCAGCATGCACCCATTAAAGTTAAAGGGGTGGCCACCATGTTAGTGGGGTTCAAGAACTTCCAGGGTCCTTTGGATGTCCTGGTAGCCGAGGGCCGGAGGACCAGTTTAGTGGGGCTTAATTGGTTCCAGGCTCTGGGTATAGGGATCTCAGGAATCCATAGCACCCAGACCAAAAGCCTTGAATCCATCTGCAAAACGTTTGCAGATGTATTTGATGGCAAGCTGGGTAAATACACAGGGCCCCCAATTAAGTTTAAATTGAACCCCAACATCCTCCCCGTAAGAATAAAACCCCGTAGAGTCCCCTTCGCTCTCAAGCACAAGATTGAGAGCGAACTCAATAAATTAGTGGATCAAGGGGTGTTAGAACCCATGGACGGTTTTCCCACTCAAAGCCAATGGGAAAGTTAGAATTTGTGTGGATAATAAGGCCACGGTGAACCGGGCCCTAAATCCGCATGCTTACCCGGTTCCGACGGTGAGACACGTCCTCTCTGCACTCCAGGGTGGCGCCATCTTTGCCAAGCTCGATTTGGCGCAAGCATATCAGCAGCTCCCAGTTACCAGGGAGACGGCAGACGCGCAGACGATCATGACACACAGAGGAGCCTTCAGAGTTAACTGTTTACAGTTCGGTGTTTCTGTGGCTTCTGGAATCTTTCAGGAGGTGATGGAGAGGACTCTGAAGGGCATACCTGGAATATGCCCATACTTTGATGATGTCATCATTGCTGGAGATTCTGAGGAGGTCCTGGCTGACAGGTTGCAGGCTGTGTTAAGCAGATTCCGTTCTGCAGGGCTGAAACTTAAGAAGGATAAATGCAGTATTGGAGTGGCATCGACTGAATTCCTGGGGTTCAGAATTGATGCCAAAGGAATTCATCCTACTGATTCAAAGGTAAGAGCAATAAAAATGGCTCCTACCCCAAAAAACAAAGCAGAATTGGAAGCCTTCCTGGGGTTGCTTAATTTCTATCACACTTTCTTACCCCACAAAGCAGCAATTGTTGAGCCGTTACACAGGCTCTTGGACAAGAAAACTCTGTGGAATTGGACCAAGGTCCACGAGCAGAGTTTTAGGAATTTAAAAGACCTATTGTCCTGCAATTCCACTGTTACACATTTTATTGAAACCAAACCCATCTGCATTGCATGCGATGCATCCCCTTATGGAGTGGGTACTGTCCTAAGTCACATAGAGGACAATGGGGAGCAAAGGCCTATCACTTATTACTCCCGGACACTGTCAAGGGCAGAGAGGAATTATGCCCAAATAGATAAGGAGGCCCTGGCAATAGTGACGGGGGTCAAGAAATTTCATGATTACTTATATGGCAGGGAATTCACTATTTTCACGGACCATAAGCCTCTCCAGGGGTTGTTCATAACTGACAAGCAAACCCCACAAATTCTATCTCCCAGAATGATGAGGTGGTCCATATTCCTTTCAGCATATTCGTGCAAACTGGTACACAAAGCAGGAAAGGATATGGGCCATGCAGATGCATTAAGCAGATTACCATTAGCCACTACAGAACTGGATCCAGTGCCTGCTGAACAGATTATGGCAATCCAGAATCTCCCAGAATGCCCGCTCCATGCTAAGGACATCGCTGCCGCTACCACAGCAGATAAGGTCCTCAGCAGAGTACAGGCATGGGTAGTTTCAGGGTGGCAAGAAAGGAGTCCAGGCCCGGAATTCCAGGCATTCTTCACAAGGAGACATGAGCTGTCTTCTCACAAGGGATGCCTATTATGGGGTAGCAGAGTCAGCATTCTGGAGAAACTTAGGGACAAGGTCTTACAGTCACTACACGAGGGACACCATGGCATAGCCTTAGCCTTAGCCAGGAGTTATTTGTGGTGGCCGGACCTGGACAAGGCTATTGAGGAACAGGTAGCGGGTTGTTACACATGCCAAAGATCTACGCCAGAACAGCCACACGCACCAGTACAAAAGTGGAAGGTAACACACAAACCATGGTCCAGAGTCCACATAGATTATGCTGGCCCATTTCAAGGTCAAACTTTCCTAGTAGTAGTAGACAGTTACTCAAAATGGTTAGAGGTAGTACCAGTGACGAATATGACCACAGCCAAAATGGTCCAGGTTCTCAGGGGACTCTTTGCTACACATGGCCTTCCTGATGTGATAGTTTTGGATAATGGCCCACAATTCACATCTGCTGATTTCCAGGATTTCACGAGGGCCAACTTGATTAGACACGTCACCTCTGTGCCCTTTCACCCATCGTCTAATGGGCAAGCCAAATGTATGGTGAGGACAACCAAGGATGCGTTGAGACGCATCATCAGTGGAGACTGGCATCAGAGGTTGGCCCAATTTCTTCTGGCACAACACACCACTCTGTGCACAACCACAGGCAAGAGCCCAGCAGAACTGTGGTGGGGCAGATGTCTCATCACAAAGTTGGACCGACTCCACCCTGACAGAGTGGCCACAGAAACTGAACAACCTTTACCCCCCCAGGGAACTACACACAGGGAACCTGGTTTGGGTCAGGAATTATGGGCTGGGACATGTGTGGATTCAGGGGGAGGTGATCGAAAGAACAGGGCCATTGTCTTACATTGTAGAGGTGGAGTGGGGTCATCAGGTCAGAAGACTCATTAACCAAATCAGGAAGCGGGTTCCTGAAAAGTCTCCGGGCAACCAATCCACCCAACCACAAACAATGGGCCCTGGGGAGGAGGTGGTTCTCCCGGACAGGGTACTGATGCCAGAGACTTTTGGCAGGTTGGAACAGCAGCTGGAACAACTGGCTCTGAATCACCAGGACGATGTGGCTGCCAGAGCCCAGAGACAGGTCTCAACTTATGACTTGGCTGTCCAGGGAGGGGAGCAACCCCTGAGAAGGTCAAGCAGGGCTCATAGGCCACCTGCCTATTTGGAGGACTATGTAAGGTTGTAAGGAGGGACACAACGTGCCTACAATTACACAGAAGCATGTGTTTTTTTTAAAAAAATAAAATTGTTTATTGTTTTTTCTGGGGGAAGGGGTGTTATGTATGGGGATAAATAAAATACAAGCAGTGGCTCATTGTAACCATCAGGGGGCGCTGTGCTGTGACCGGATTGGCTGGGACGCAGCCGGCGGGAAAACCCAAGTAAAGGATTGGCTGCCAGTGTACCTGGCCAAGTATATAAGGGGTACAGGTTACCCCTATTGTTCAATCCAGCACTACAACCAATAAAGAGCTGCCTTGCTGAGTCCATCGTCTTTGTCTCGCCATGCGGTCAAGACCCACTACTCAATATGTTGGTTGACAAGCATTCAAATATGTATCCATGCATGAATTGTTTGGATTTTGAATCACCAGCCACCATTTGAATTAGCATTCTTTTTTAGCAGAAGCAATATGCATGAGATGGAGGATATTTAAAACTCTTGAACTTTGAAATACCACAGTGAGAATTCTATTTAATAAAGTTTAAAAACTTTGGGCAGCAACAAGTGGACTTCCTTTCTCTATAGTACATTATATTCTATAGTCTACAGAATTAAATAAATTCTAGTAAAAGAACAAAGACCACTAATTTAAACCTGTGTTTCTCAAACTGGACAGCTTTAAATTTTGTGAACTTTAACTCCCAGAGTTCCCCAGCCAGCCATTGAAACACTAATCTAGAGGCTGAGACTTGTCCTGGTTCTCTGGAATAGAGAAACATGTATGTTCTTACAGGCTTAGATCTTAAAGTAGCAAATCTAGGAGAAAGAGTACATAGGGCCATTGAACTTCATGACTTTTCTTGTTTCTTCTTACGTTATGTTAAAAATTACAGTTTGGCTGGAAATTTTAGAAGAGCCCTGGGGGCTGCATTCCAAAGAAGCCAAGAGCCATCCTAATCTGACTATTAATTAAATGAGAAGTAATATGTTAGCATATAAACAAAGACTATCCCCAGTGAACCTGTGCTGGTTCAAGTTTAACATTATAGCAAGTGATATGGAAGATTAACCAGAATATGCAAAATGTTAGGCAAAAAGAAGAGGTTCAATCAGGAAGTGATTATGAAGTTTAGATTACAGGTGGCATCCAGCACCCATCAAATATCTTGAATTAGAACTCTGTTACACTCAACATAGCATAGCAATTTCCTGTTATTCTAAAAGGCATGGAAACATAGAATATGCGGCCTGGAAGTGATCAAGAACATAATTTAATCCAGTATTTTTCAAACTTGGAAATTTTTAGGTATGTGGACTTCAGTTCTCAGAATTCCCCAACCAGCTGACAATCCAAGTCTTTGCTAAGTACAGGAATCCATGAGAAAACCATGCAGCCTCTATTTGAACACCAACAGCTTTTATTACTGATTTTTTTATGTCCATCTGAAATTTACTTCTTTTCAATTTAAACTCATTGTTTCTTCAACAAAGGTGGTTAATTTTGTTGTGCCTTTTACATGTCAGTCCTTCAACAGTCTAAAACCTCTAGAGAGGACTTACCTGTGGTATTATACTGAATTCCTGAAGTTGTATTGGAATTGGAAGCATCTGCTGGAGAAAAAAAAACACCATGACTTAATAGAAGAGGTGATATGACATATGTATATTCATATATTCAATTATTACAGGATGATAAATTCCAAAATTAACTTCAGCACTTTTTTCATAGAAATCTTTCAACCCTTGCCAAAACTACTATAAAGGAACATTATTTTCTTAAGACTGATTGAAAGTTATTCAAACTCAGGCTGAGGAAGGTGAAAAACTAAAGATCTGAGTAATGTATGAGAATAGTTGTTGTATTTCTGGTCTCATAACAGAACAACTCCATCTATATAGCTTAAAACATTTATTCAGTCTTCCTAAATCTCTTTTTAATACATTATATAGTGTGAATATTATTGTCTTTAAGTTATGTGAGAAAATACATTCCTGACAAGTTTTTTATATTACAAGGAAAGAAGTTTGAAAACCTATTTGTTCTTTCTAGCTGTTAATGGAGGTTTCATAGTAGCTAGTAGATATTTGAGAAATGCACTTTATCTTAAAACTGCTTATATTAAATATGCTTTCTCTTTTGAAACTCACTACATAAGATCTCACAGGAAGACTGAAATTCTAGAAGACAAGTAAGAAAAAATTTAAATGTACTAAGTATCATATGTAATATAATGCACAAGGGTATTATATATTATATTATACATTATATATTATACAAAATATAATTTCATGTGCATTAAAGAATGAGATGATAGATTGGTTAATACATGTCAGATTTGCTCAAATATGCACGAGAGAGAGAGAGAGAGAGAGAGAGAGAGAGAGAGAGAGAGAGAGAGAGAGAGAGAGAGAGAGAGAGAGAGAGAGAGAGAGAGAGAGATGCCCAAAGCAATTTTCAAACATAAAATCAAACAAGACATAATTCTTTCAAGTAAGATTGATTGTTTAAGGAGCTAATGTTATCCTGAGCCTCTTTCTTTCTCGGTAATAAAAGCAAACTAAAGTTTGTTGTCTGAATAACTTCTATTGTTTTGAAATTGCCTGCCATTTGTGGTTTACCACTAATTGAAGCATTTCAGAATGGTTTTAACACCCTAGAACAATTTCCATATTTACCTCAAAGGAAGATGACCTGCATTTAAGTTAAATCCTCTCCTCCCAAAAAGAAAGAGTGGGGAGGAAAAACTTATAAAACTTATAAAACCAAATTATAATTGGCTCCATCTATAACCTCTTCTAGAGATTCCTTTCCTTCCAGAAATTAGATGCAATTGACACACTTGCATATCCGTGTTCATAGATGAAGTTAGGTATTTGTTGTTGTTAGTTGCGAAGTCGTGTCCGACCCATCGCGACCCTATGGACAACGTTCCTCCAGGCTTTCCTGTCCTCTACCATCTTCTGGAGTCCATTTAAGCTCACACCTACTGCTTCAGTAACTCCATCCAGCCACCTCATTCTCTGTCGTCCACTTCTTCTATTGCCCTCAATCTTTCCAAGCATTAGGCTCTTCTCCAGTGAGTCCTTCCTTCTCATTAGGTGGCCAAAGTATTTGAGTTTCAACTTCAGGATCTGGCCTTCTAAAGAGCAGTCAAGGTTGATCTCCTCTAGGACTGACCGGTTGGATCGCCTTGCGGTCCAAGGGACTTGCAGGAGTCTTCTCCAGCACCATAGTTCAAAGGCCTCAATTCTTTGGCGCTCAGCCTTTCTTATGGTCCAACCTTCACTGCCATACATTGCAACTGGGAAGACCATAGCCTTGACTATACGCACTTTTGTTGACAGGGTGATGTCTCTGCTTTTTAGTGTGCTGTCTAGATTTGCCATGGCTTTCATTCCCAGGAGCAAGCATCTTTTAATTTCTTGGCTACAGTCCCCATCTGCAGTGATCTTGGAGCCCAGGAAAATAAAATCTGTCACTACCTCCATTTCTTCCCCATCTATTTGCCAGGAATTGAGAGGGCCGGATGCCATGATCTTGGTTTTCTTAATGTTTAGTTTCAACCCAACGTTTGCACTCTCCTTCTTCACTCGCAACAAGAGACTCTTCAGTTCCTCTTCACTTTCTGCCATTAGAGTGGTATCATCTGCATATCTTAGGTTGTTGATATTTCTTCCAGCAATCTTAATTCCAACTTTTGATTCATCTAGCCCTGCCTTTCTCATGATGTGCTCTGCATATAAATTAAATAGGCAAGGCGACAGTATACAGCCTTGCCGGACTCCTTTCCCAATTTTGAACCAATCAGTGGTTACGTGTCCAGTTCTCACTGTTGCTTCTTGGTTTCTCAAGAGACAAATAAGATGGTCTGGTACACCCATCTCTTTAAGGACTTGCCACAGTTTGTTATGATCCACACAATCAAAGGTTTTAGCATAGTCAATGAAGCAGAAGTAGATGTTTTTCTGGAACTCTCTAGCTTTCTCCATGATCCAGCGTATGTTGGCAATTTTATCTCTAGTTCCTCTGCCTCTTCGAAATCCTTCCTGTACTTCTGGTAGTTCTCGATTCACATACTGCTGAAGTCTAGCTTTTAGGATTTTAAGCATAACTTTACTAGCATGAGAAATGAGTGCAATGGTGTGATAGTTTGAACATTCTTTGGCACGGCCTTTCTTTGGAATTGGAATGTAAACTGATCTTTTCCAATCCTGTGGCCACTGTTGAGTTTTTCAAATTTGCTGACAAATTGAGTGTAGCACTTTTACTGCATCGTCTTTTAAGATTTTGAATAGCTCAGCTGGAATACTGTCACCTCCACTAGCTTCGTTGTTGCTCAGCTTTTCTAAAGCCCACTTCACTTCACATTCTAGGATGTCTGGCTCGAGGTCAGTGACCACCTCATTGTGATTATCAGGGACGTTAAGCTCATTCTTGTATAGTTCTTCTGTGTAATTTTGCCATCTCTTCTTAATCTCTTCTGCCTCTGTTAGGTCCCTGCCATTTTGGTCCTTTATCATGCCCATTTTTGCATTAAACATTCCCTTTATCTCTCCAATTTTCTTGAAAAGTTCTCTGGTCCTCCCTATTCTATTGTTTTCTTCTATTTCTTTGCACTGTTCATTTAAGAAGGCATTCTTATCTCTTCTAGCTATTCTCTGGAATTCTGCATTCAATTGGACGTATCTTTCTTTTTCTCCCTTGCCTTTCGCTTCCCTCCTTTCCTCAGCTATTTGCAAAGCTTCCTCAGACAGCCATTTTGCTTTCTTGCATTTCTTTTTCTTTGGGATGGTTTTGGTTGCTACCTGTTGTACAATGTTGTGAACCTCTGTCCATAGTTCTTCAGGCACCTTGTCTATCAGATCTAATTCCTTAAATCTATTTGTCACCTCTACTGTATATTCAACAGGGATATGATTTAATTCATACCTGAGTGGCCTAGTGCTTTTTCCTACTTTCTTCAGTTTAAGCCTAAACTTTGCAATGAGAAGCTCATGGTCTGAGCCACAGTCAGCTCCTGGTCTTGTTTTTACTGACTGTATAGAGCTTCTCCATCTTTGGCTGCAGAGCATATAGTCAATCTGATTTCTGTGTTGAACGTCTGGTGATGTCCATGTGTAGATCTGTCTCTTGGGTTGTTGGAAAAGAGTGTTTGCTATGACCATCGTATTCTCTTGACAAAATTCGATCAGCCTGTGCCCTGCTTCATTTTGAACTCCAAGGCCAAACTTGCCTGTTATTCCGGTTATCTTTTGGCTTCCTACTTTAGCATTCCAATCCCCCATGATGATAAGGACATCATTTTTTGGTGTTAGTTCTATAAGGTGCTGTAGGGCTTCATAGAACCGGTCAATTTCATCCAGTGGTTGGGGCGTAGACTTGGACTACTGTGATATTGAATGGTTTGCCTTGGATTCGAACTGAGATCATTCTGTCATTTTGAGGATTGTATCCCAGTATTGCTTTTCCTACTCTTTTATTGACTATGAAGGCTACTCCATTTCTTCTGAGGGATTCTTGCCCGCAGTAGTATACCTGATGGTCATCTGAATTAAATTCACCCATTCCTGTCCATTTTAGTTCGCTGATACCTAAGATGTTGATGTTCAGTCTTGTCATCTCTTGTTTGACCACATCCAGCTTTCCTTGATTCATGGATCTTACATTCCAGGTTCCTATGGAGAAAAAAATCTTTACAGCATCAGACTTTCCTTTCACCACCAGACACATCCACAACTGAGCGTCCTTTCGGCTTTGGCCCAGTAGCTTCATTCTTTCTGGTGCTACTAGTACTAGCCCTCTGCTCTTCCCCAGTAGCATATTGGATGCCTTCCAACCTGAGGGGCTCATCTTCCAGCGTCATATTGTTTTGCCTTTTGGTACTGTCCATAGGGTTTTCATGGCAAAGATACTGGAGTGGGTTGCCATTTCCTTCTCCAGTAGATCACGTTTTGTCAGAACTCTCTGCTATGACCTGTCCGTCTTGGGTGGCCCTGCACGGCATAGCTCATAGCTTCATTGAATTACGCAAGCTCCTTCGCCACGACAAGGCAGTAATCCATGAAAGGGGAAGTTAGGTATATACACCTGCAAACTCCAAAAATAGAAAGTACAGGACAAAAACCACATTCAGATAAAATAAAAAATACCCCATTTATAACATTAATTTCTATGTACACGTATCAACTATTTTGTTTCTTACAGAGAAATTCTTTGTTTTTCATACTTAATGCCATTCTCACACAGAAACATAGAACTATTCACAATTTCCTCAACCCTGGATGAGGAGGAATTGGAAAAGGAAGGAGATAAGAGGAAGGGTGGCTGCACCTGGAGAGGGGAGCAAATTGGATCAAAACTGAATGGAAATAGAATAATGAAAAGAGATATCTAGACATGGAAGGAAAGAAAAGAGAAAATAGCCCAATTGAAACAGCACAAAAAAGGTTAATTCTAACCAGCAAACAGTCCTTTTCAGCAGTTAGTTGCATCCCTCATCATTACTTTGTTTTCAACATTTTTTTATTCCTCAGTGAATGTAAGTGAATTCCACCTACCAAAATAAGGAAATGAAGACACTGTAAGTTGATGTTTGGAATATATGTTCTATTTCTGTATGTTTTCCCTTGACCTCATGTACTCTGCTGTGTCTAAATTTAGTTGTATTTTTTAACTTTACTTGTTTTCCCTTAGCAATAATCTATCTTTTGGGCCATAATTAGTTCATGGTGGCTCAGTGGTTAGAATGCAATATTGCAGGCTGCCTGTGCCCACAGCCAGGAGCTCAATCCTGACTGGCTCAAGATTGACTCAGCTTTCCACCCTTCTTCAGGTCAATAAAATTAATTGTTGGGGGAAATATGGTGACATCTGTAAACTGCTCAGAAAATTCTGTAAAGCACTGTGGAGCAGTATATAAGTCTAAGTGCTATTGGTATTGCTATATTGAGAAAGGAAGGATGACTGTGGTTATTTGTGAATCACAAATAACCTGTTTTCCGGGTGAGATTCAAGGTACTAGTAATGGTGTTTAAAGCCCTACATGGCAGGGGTCCGGAGTACCTTAGGGAACACCTGCTGCCGGCATCAACTTCCCTCCGCCCTGTGCGTTCCCACAGAGAGGGCCTCCTCAGGGTGCCACCGGTCAGAGAATGTAGATTGGTGGCCCCCAGGGGGAGATCTTTCTCTGTGGGCGCCCCAGAATTATGGAACCAGCTACCAGTTGAGCTCCGGACGGCGCCCGATCTCCGCTCCTTCCGCCGCGACCTAAAAACATACTTGTTCGAACAAGCCGGCCTGGCCTGAGGAGGGATTGGGGGAGGTTTTATTATTATTTTATTGGGGTTTTTTATTATGTATTAATTGTTCTTTTAACGGGCATGTATTTAATTACTTTTAACTTTTGTAATTTTGTATTTTATTCTTGCCCTGTACACCGCCCTGAGTCCTTCGGGAGAAGGGCGGTATAGAAATATTAATAAATTAAATTAAATTAAATTAAATTCTGTGATCCAGAAAAAAACTTTTCAAGTGTGTCATATCAGCTGTATCCCCAATACATTGTGCCTGAATGATACACACCACAGAGCACTGATGTTATATTTGACCCTGCTCTTAAAACTGGTGGCATAGTTGATTTTTCCCTGTTCCCAGTATGGGATAAATCTTTGGGAGAAGTTACTCAGAAGCAAATGTATTTTTGTTGCCCACCATTCCCACAGTTCTGGACTTTGTGGATCAATGGAACAGCAGAAGGCTGAAAATTACCATGGCCAATGGTATATTCTCACTCTTTAGAAGACATTTTACAATGTGTTTAGCACAGCAGTCTCTCAAATGGCAGAATCTTTTTTTTAGTAAGAAAAGGGAATGTAAGTGAATGCTTGAATAATAGTCATCACTACTTCAAAAAAATAATAATTTTATGGCTGTACTTTTCTTTCTTTCTTTGCTATATAAGTAGATATTCTAAGAATCCATTAACACATTGAAAGCTTCTCTTTAACATTTAATAATAAAACAGACATGTGCTGAATTAAATGGGAAGGCAAATGTCACATGACAAAGCTATGGGAGATTGTTTCACATAAAAAAATGGAACAAGAACCATTCACATCTGAACCATAAAAGTTAAAAAATATTTACTTTACTTTTATTTGAATCTTGAGAGTATCAAGGGCATATTGTTATCATAGTCTAGAAGCAAAGGAAGCTTAGAGGTACTTTAGTCTGTTTATTATTCTTAGAAAGGTTATGACCCACCTTTCATCATCATGATACCCAGTGCTTTTTTTTGTAAAAGAAAAAGGTGCCAGAACTCACACATGTCATACAACCCACCTTGCCTACCCTACAAGGTTCCATCCAAAAAAGGTGCCGGAACTCCGTTCTGGGCATTCTATGACAAAAAAAGCCCTGATGATACTGTAGTACCACATAGTAATATCTGTACATACATTTAAATGAAATAATATGCACTCAAGCCCCCATTGTCCAGAAATCCTCAGTCTTCTTTATGATGAAGAAGATTAGAATTAGTAGAATTTTCTTCTCTTATGTAATCGGAAGGGAATTGTGAGTTAGAAAGCAATTATGTTGATAGGAAGAAAAGCAAGCCAGTCACCTGTGGTTGCTTTTTCTTGAGGAAGAGGACAGATGGAGCAATGCTTGAGATAAGAGGCCTAGCCTCAGTGGTGGGATTCAGCCAGTTCGCACCATTTCAACAGAACTGGTAGCTATTTTTTTGTTACCCAGGCCCAGAATGGACTTCCAGAAGCGGCATCCACACAGAGAACTGGTATTTGAATATTTGAATCCCACCACTGCCTAGCCTCCCAATGGCTATATATTTGCCCTGTCTAATAGTAGAGCCTTGGGAGTGTTTTGCTTCCATTCTCTAATCTCAGAGCAACTCAAAAATATTATCTCAAAATTTAGAGAATAATCACACATTTATATACTGACGTACAGACCAAATCACTTCACTTTTGGCTCTCAGTGTACTTACAAATTTAGCTTACAAAATTATGCAAGCAAATCCTTTTGATTAATTTCAGAATAGTTCTTTAGTTGAATTTCAAAGGCCAAGCACTTCCATTTAGGTAGTCCATTGGCTGGATTTCCTTCAGTACACTTCAATTACCATGACTAAATGAAACTCTAGTTTTCTCATATAATAACCATTCAGTGTGAAATCCTATTCATTTCCTATTTGAACATTGGAATGTGTGGAGAATGATTTAATTATGCCCAAGAACCAAACTGTTGTTTTCTTCGTTCCTTTTCATGGGAGGAACCTATCAGAACTTTCCAGGTTGATAGAGTGAGAGCAGAAGGTTAGCAATACCTATCTCTTATGCTAAAGGTCCCAGTCTGGCCAATTTGCTTTTAAATAGCCATTCATTCTAATTATTTGAATGGTGTTGTGGCTAATTTGAACCTGAGACAAAGGTATAAACAATATTTAAAGCATTTAAAGTTGTTTTTGTTGGAAATAACTAGCTGGAAAGCATGCTCTTGTACAAACTCCTGAACTTATCCAAGAGGCAGATTTCACATACTTGTGAACTTTTCAGATTTATCTTTTTATTTCTGCTCCTAACATTCTACAAAATTCTTGTATCGATCTATATTAAAATCTGTAATAAAAACATATTACTCCTGAAATGCCACCTAATTCTGCTAAGAAAAAAGGATAAACTATTACAATAAGTAGAAAATAAAGCAGTTAAAATTCCCAAGTACCTGTTTGTATTTCAATCCTGCATTGAATCAGAAGCATCTGAACAATTTAAGTTAAAGTGCTCAATTATTAACCCAAATCTTGTACTCTCTACATATATTCCTGACATATGTCATCCACATGTGTCATTTACAATTTTTAATTGAATGGGTGATATAGGTTTGGGGGAAGCATCATTATAAATTGGAAAGCAGCCATTATTTTACAAGTTCTTCCCTTGTGACTTTTGTCTTTATCTGATTTTGTTTTAACTTGAGACAAAAGAATGGACAGAAACCTTAAAATCTACTTGATTGCCACCAGAACATTGTTTTGTGAAAAGTGGCTGAAGCATGCACTGCTAAACCACATAAAGAACAGAAAGAAGTTAATGAGCTCTTCTGTTAGCCGCTTAGATAAAATCACAATCCATCCTTCCACAATTTGGCACTAGGGTAAGAGCTTAATGAACCAGATCTGTATATGGAAAAAAATAGTGGAATTTTTCAAGCCACTTCTTTGCTTGCAACATTTTTAATCAGGAAAACATTTTAGCTCTTCATGAATCAGTAGTTACATGCAGAGGTCATTGTCCAAGAAAGCCATGTAGGGCTCATAGTAGGAAGGCCAGCAAAATTGTTGGTTTAATGTGAGATGGCTGTGTTAAAGGCACATTCCATTCAGGGATCATTAGGATTGTGACTGAAAACTGGCAATATTGCAACATATATTTTTTTTCATTTCTATATTATGACTTTCCCTCCCCTTTTATCATGCTGAATTAATTTTAATGGGACTCTCCATGGGTTGTCCTTTTATTGTTCCTAGTGCCCCAGTGACTGCTTTGTTCCAGAAAAGTGTGTCACAATAAAATGACACGCACATAGGAAATACAAGTAAAGTTAATTATCTTAAAAATGTTAAATCATATCATTTCCTAAAATGATCAGTGGATAAGAATTGGATGTTAAAAAATACTTTTTTGTATCTATCTATTGCTCATTGTGTTGATTATATTTACAAATGAAAATTATATCCAAGATGTCATTTGATTTGGTTTTTAGTTTGTTAAAAAATAAATCCCCAAACACTGTAAGTGAATCTTGGGACACAGAGTACAGTTTAAGTACTGAACTACTTAAATTCATCTTACATTTTATTAGGGCTTTTATCTAAAAACATATGCAAATTTTCACTTTCTTTTGGAATCCATAATTTCAAATGATTTGTTGTTGATAGTATTCAGATGAGTGCTATTCAAAATATTGCCTTTACACAGATCTTACCAAGTGGAAAGGATTAGGCTAATGTTATGCATCTATGTAAAATTTTGTAAGATAAAATATTTTAATTACTATAAATTATAATTTAGTTATTATTATTTTAATTAAAATAATCCATTAAAGATTGGAATGGAAAGAATAAAGAGGAGTTGGATGTGGCTTTCTATTTTCTTCTAACCAGTTCTTTGATCCTGTTTTTCCCCTTTTCTTTATTAAAGATATTTTATTAAAGATATATGTCTTCTAGTAATTTGCTTATAAGACTTAACATCATAACTCTATGAATTGAAGTTTCCTTCTGTACACTGGAACCAAATAATTTCATAAACAATTTTTTTTTAAAAAAAACAATCATAATTTTTCAAAGGTTTCTCTGTATGTACTATACATAATGGAAAAAATGCCCAAACATACTATTTTATATGTGAATACGTATATATTGATATGCATTTATACTTTATTAATACTATCTTCCCCCTAGAATAAGAGGTTTTTATTTAAGGAAGTCAGCTAAATAAATAAAAAAAAGTTATTTCAAAATAGGGAGCAAGGGATCCTTAGTAGAGATATTATATAGCATTTTATTGCAAATGTATTATATATATATTCACATGATACACCAAACGTTTTTACTCCAGTTGTCACCTTGATTATTTTTCCAGCATGTTTGTAATCCAATTCTAGCAACTTAATAATTTCCTAATGACTTGGTAATTCCCTCTTTTTTTGCTGCAAAGTAATTCAAAAATAATTTCCTTGGAAAAAAATATATATACCAAGCTTAGGAATTAATAGAGCGCTCTTTAAAGAAACATGTTGACCTGCAACTGTTTTTTCTTTTTTATTGAAGGAAATAAAATGAACTTTTGACAGTGTATTTTCAAGAAGGAAAAGGTTCATTAACATAAAATTAACATTTTGTCTGGAATCATTTTGGAAGGTGCATTGATGCTTTTAAATGCAAAGTTAGCTCTTATGTATAGCTCTTTGATTCCCAATGGTGTTTATAGAAAATAAATCCATTCAGGACAGTATGGAATAAAGGTATTTCTCTAGACTGGGGATCTTCCAAGAGAAGGGTTGCAAATAAAATTGTGTTGATGTATCATAATGATATCATGAGGATATGCTGAGGAAGAAATAGGAATCACAGCTTCAACATAGCCACACCTACTTTTCATCTTTCTGGTGTCCAGATATGACATGAAGGAACTTTCTATGTGAACATGAATCTAACTGTCTACCTTCTTCTGAAGTTAGATATGTAGCCAACAGGAGACCTACCCAACATCAACTTAGTAAAAACATAACACAGTTACATAGAATGGGGTCTTTCAATACATAGTTTTGTCCAAATTTAGCAAATTTCCACTTCCCAATTCCTGGCATTTTTCCTATTCATATTTTAGTAGACTAAAGCTATGAGCAAAAATTGCTTGCAAAAAATGCTTGGAATATTTAATGAAGTATTGAAGCAGCAGTTAGCTTCTGTCTTTTAACCGAGAAATATGCTGCAAACTAGCACTTGGTAGAATAGTTATGAAGGCCTTGGAAAAAATAATCAGTTAACATGATGTCAAAGATCAGAATGATGTAGGCAACAGTTTCTTTCGTATGTCAGCCCTACTAAGAGAAAACTACTTTTTAGGAAGGACAAAACTCCTTTTATTGAGATTGGCTATAGTAACAGTATCTTGCAAATCTGATTATGCTGTACCTGCTCCTCCTTCTTACAGTTCAGTGAAGAAGCATTTCCCTAAGCTGTTCTGAATGTTATCTTGCCCTGGAGTTTAAAAATGCTTCAGCCCCTTTTAACTAGAAAACGGATCCTACATATCTCCATCAAGCTCATCCTCCTTACTCTCTACCCTGTGACATTCTATGGAAATGAAAATTGGACTCTGAAAAAGCAGGATAGAAAGAATATTGAAGGTGCTGAATATTGGTGTTGGAGAAATAACACAGATGGCTGAGAAAACAAACAGATCATCAAACAAATCAATCCAGACTTCTTGCTAATCACCAGACTATCCTACACATTATGCAGATTATGCAAAGACCTAGCTCTCTGGAAAATGCTACCATGTGGGAAAGAAGGAAAGAGAAGAATAAAATAATCAGCAGCAAGATGGATGGATTCAATTACAAGGGCATTGGATATACCATTGTTAGACCTGAAAGACTAGATTCTTCAGGCAAGTTCTTGAAGCGTCATGCAGTCCTGGAGAAAATCTTTCTACAAGATTACTAAGAGTCATCAACACTGATTTGATGGTACACAATCTATCAATCATAATAATTTTTTCAGGGCAAAACCTTCTAAAGTAATTGTTGATCTTTTGGTAAGTATTTGCACCAGTTGAAGCTTATTTGATGCTTGTTATCAACAAGTATAAAAATGTTTGGCTGGAGTAAACCATAGACTGAAGCAATTGTCCTATGTGGGTATACACAGTTTTTAATACTTTGCACCCCCATAGATTTCCAGTTTTTATTAACCCTCTTTTTGTGCCTTGCCCAATGTTTTCCAATTTTTATTATTCTTGATAAGCCACTTACTTTAACTGAATAAAGTCTCTAAGAAGCCTTGCCACCTATCATTGCAGATGACTCTGACCAGGGCTTTTTTCTCATAGAACACTCAGAACGGAGTTCCAATATCTTTTTTTGATGGATTTTTTCAACTTTTGCATAAGCTGTGCTACTCCCTCTATTGGCTTTTGAAAGCCAATAGGAATTGCTGCTGAGCGCGCCAAAAGACCTGGCTGGCAAATGTTGCACGTGCAAGTTGTCTGCAACAAAGGTGAGATGGCAGGAACTTTGCTGCCCAAGTACACCATCTCCTAGTTGTAAGTAAGAGAGGACCAGGAGGGGGAGGTGGGGAGCAGCACTTAATTCTGCCTTGGCAAAAAAGCAGAGTCCATGTGCACTTCTGCCTCATGCTCACCCGTGTCAGCCTGGCTCTCCATGCCGCGCTGCAGCATGGAGAGCCTGGCACCGAAGCACAGAAAACATGTGCACGTCTGCCTTGTGCTCACCTCATGTCAGCCAGGCTGACCACAAGTCAGAAGGAGAAAATGCAGTGGCAAAGAACCCCCCCCTCAAATAACTCACATTTGTCAAGTCCACCCTGCACTCTGCAAGACCCTTGGCCCAATGGGGAGGTTAGGCCTGGCGGACACAATTTCTCTCTCCACCTCTTTTTAACAGTAGTCCTGAAGATACCTGGAGGAGATGGGAGCGGCAATGCCACGGTGCTGTGGGAACTGTGGGGCCCACTCTACATGGCAGGGCTGCATGGGGTGGGCGGCAGGGCGGAAGTGGCGCTGGCAGGGTGGCTGCGGGCGCTGTATGCGGAAGTGGCACACATGGGGTGTGGCGGGTAGCTGATCTTCCATGGGCTGGGCTTGCTGGTGACCTACTCAGTGCTGGACCTGTGCCGCCTCCTCCTGACCTTGCACGCCTACGTGGCTGCCTTGGAGCAACTGGCCCATGATCCCTGCTGCTGCCTCAGCCTGCCTGCCACCCTCCCCCTCCCCCCACTCTGGTGTGCATTGTGGGAGACACATCACCTCACACGGATTGGTCCTGAACTGCTGCACTGACTTAACTTGACTTGACCACATCATCCCGTGTGGCCTGGAGGGGCTGAGGGTCACCTCCCTCAGCCAGGAACTGTGTCTCATGACTACTATTTTAGTGGTTATCTGGATTCTTGCAGATTTTGTACGTCTATCTGAAGTGGTAATCTTAAGCATTTTTTTCATAAATTACTTAAGGATATGCAACTATATTTTCTCATATTTATCTAATGTTACTTTTGCATCTACTTTTTTCAATCCATTTTCTTTCTATCATTAATTCCCCAAGAATAAGAAATGTAAATTGTAAGCTCCTCATAGCACAGTTCTATATCATTGTTAAAATACACTGGGCAGTTATGGACATATTCATTCATATTCATAAATAGATTGAATTGTAACACTTTCCTGCTCACCTAAGCTTTTCTCTTGTGTGTATAATTTGAACATAGCCAGGCCATTTTTTATCAGCAGTTGTAAAAAAATAGAAACAAAATGTTTAACTTATGTATTAATAACAATTTCTTTGCAATTCATTATCTTGTCAATAACATGACTCCATCAATTAAACACATATATGTTGAAGGCAGCATATGCACTTGTATTAGATATCTATTATCTCCAACTGCTAGTCCTTCCAAAAGGAACTCAATATATGTCATTGAATCATATTTGGAAACCAGGAGTTTCCAAGCCGCGAGAAAAAGCCGGGCCGGCAGACATTTGACAGTTGACAGCTGTCAAATGGCCGCCCGAAGCAACGACGCATGCGCACCGCCCGGCCGGCCGCCATTCCCGTTGACAGCTGTCAAAAGAGCGGCCGGGGGCCAACGCGCACGCGCCAGATTTGACAGTTCCCGGAACTGTCAAATCCGCAGTCTACAACTCGGTCCTCCGAACTGAGCTAAGCGCTCAGCTGAGAGGAATTCCCTGACAGCCGCCGAGCTGTCAAAGTACCGAGTGTTGATTGGCCGTCCTCCGAACGGCGGGGAAACACAGTTACCTGATTGGTTGAATCGTTTGACAGTTCCCTATATAAACCCGGAGTGTTTTGACAGTCAGCTGCCGGGAGCTGAATCGAATAAACCTTTTGAACCTTGCCTACGGTCTCGCGTCTGTCTTTGTAAAGACAATTCAGTCATACTATATATGCAAAAGTTGTCTCCTCTATTAAAGTGCAACACATCATTTTCCAAGTAGACAAAATATAATATTTCATCTTTACTATACCCACCTGCAGTATATAAACATGGGGGAGCTATCCCACAATTTTTAACCCCTATGGCAGCCTACTATGCTGTCTTCATGATAAATTTGATAAAACAGAACTTAGTGTTCTAAGTTCATCGTGAACTAAGTCTGATGAAAATAACTATTTTGGAAGGGATGAATTAATAGCATGCATTTTGGGTTATAGGAGCATCTCATTCACTTGAACCAATGTGATCATTTCTTTAAAATGGTATGTTCAAGCCATCAATAATGTGGTTGCTAATATAGGTAGGTCCAGCTTATGAGCTGTTTGTATTTAAGGAGATGCTCACAACAAATTCTAGTTTATTTGGTGAATGCCTGAAAGATGCATTACTTCATCTAAGCCAAAAACAGATGAAAAAACTAAAGGCAATTATGAATTAAACTTAGCTCAAATCTCAAAGATTTGCCAGACAAGAATTGGACAAAACTTTGGACTTTACTATGAACATTTGCCTTAAATACAATAAACTAAATTTATGTTAAGAATTGAATATATAATTTTAATTATATAAATAAATATATAAATAAAAGATTAACAAGATGAGAGTTCCGGCACCTTTTTTTTTTTTAGAAAAAAAGCACTGACTCTGACCATGCCTTTATCTACTGCACAAGTGTAAGTGAATAATGAATGTTCACTTGTGGATTGTATGGGACTTATTTCATTTGCCTGTTTTAACCAGAGCAACTAAAACAGAAATGGATTGAAACTTCACCCTGTCTACAATTCTGCTTAAGTGGCCTAATGCAAACTATAATATCTATTGAGAGCAGATGAACAATAGTTTTAATACATCAGCTTATCAATTTATCCAGATCATTAAAATTGAAATATCACCTTAAGAAATATCCAGTAACTGTTCAATAAAGGTGAAGTTAATCCAACATTTATTATGTCCTAATATGATTTCCTGGCCATGTAGGCTTATATAGGTAGGCTTTAGAAGATTAGTCGAATTAAGTCAAATTAAAATTATATTGATAATTTTATATTTAAATAATGAAACTTTAGCAATAATCTGCTGTACAATGAACAATAGCTACAAAAGCTTTGATGACCCTATATGAATAATTAACTATAAGCGTTTCTCTTTTGCTATGCTTTCTCTTAATAAAAAAATTGGCTTTTTAATATTACAGAACTAATAAGAATCCAGCCAAATATTACTGTTTATCACTACAGTGCTAAAGGCTATTTGAATTATGCCAGCCAAGTATCATGTGTTTCATTTCCCACTTTATTAATTAAGCTCCAGTCTTTAGTGCAGACATGTCAAACACAAGGCCCGGGGGCCAAATCCGGCCCACGAAGTGGTTTCATGTTGCCCGCGAAGCCATCCTGGAAACAGTGAGGGAACGGCCCCCACTGCCTTGGCCCTGGCCCAGAGACCCTCTTTCTGCCAGAGACCCTCAGATCTGTCCCACTCCTGCCCAGGCCCCCATAGGCACCCTTGATACGAATTATGTAGAGCTGACCATTCCCACCCAGTAGGCCATATGCACTCTAGCCATGTCCACCCAGTAGGCCATGCCCACCCAGGCCACACCCACCCAGCCCCCTGAGGGCAACCGCAATGCTGATGCGGCCCTCAATGAAATTGAGTTTGACACCCCTGCTTTAGTGTATGTGTGTAAGGGCTGGGGGGTGGGGGTGTCACATAGAAGTCATGTCTAAAAAAATGTGTGCTTTCACATTTCATCTGAACGCTCAGCTTGCAAGCAGCTATCAATGCTCCTGGCTTCAAGACCTAAAAAGGTGTTTGCTTTTGCTAGTGAGGTCTTTTCACAGTTGTTTTTCTTCTGCCATTTCCATCACTCTCACTTAAAGACCAATCTTTTCTATGTGGGTGTGCGCCATATGTTTACATTCCTGTATACTGTTCTTCTTCATTGCATTCCTAATTCATTTCTCAAGTAGAGCTCACTAACGGTCAGAGAATAATTATCAAAGACAAAGTTACTAGTTGCCAACTCTTGTCTTTTCCCCCCCTCTTTCCCCTCATTTCCTTGGAAATTTTCATGTATGAAAAAAGTATTTGGGACTTATTTCATAATGTATAAAGCAGATGAGTAGTCACATTCACTCCCATGGCCTTACTCCAAGGAAAGTATTTTGAAGGCTGTGATTGTGGTGTGAAAAATGATATCATACCATAAAAAAGAGGGGGGGAAAGAAGAAAATCCAGACACCAGAAAGGAAAGACAAAACAACCACACATTCTCTTACAATCGTTTATACAGATCTTGGTTTGAAGGAGGGAATTCTTTTTATAGTGGTTGCCTTCCACTCAGCTTTACTTCCAAGTAAATAAAAATGTGATTGAAGCTGACTTTGCAATGAAAATCCACAAAGTCGAGGTTGGGGGGACGGAGGAAGTGGTTTCAAATCTTGCAAAGAGTTCATTTTTTGCATAACTCGGAGCATATGAGATTGTGGTTTATCTTTTCTGTGTAATTATTAAAAAGGTCTTTGAAGATTTTTTTTAAGTATGTGTGTGTATCTTCATGTATACAATTATATATTAGTATGTGTTGGTTTGGCATTGAAAGAATGACACAGAGAACTGTGCAAGACTCTGTTCTCATAGTATTTTGAAGCTTTCAGGGAGAAGAGACTACTGTAAACATCTAAAGAACATCTGATCTTACAGTTTTTCCAGCCCAGTTTCCAAGCCAAATTGGTCTGGTAAAAGATACTAACTTTGGGATGATGGTTATGGTTGTATAATATCCAGATACATTTTCCAAAGCTTAACAATTTTGACATCTATTTGAAGAGTTAATGAGAGCTCAGTAAGCACTCAATCATTTTGCTTAGCTTTAAAAGGTGGTTCCACAAAGCCAGGTCATGAAATGCTCATGCCTGTGAGCAGTGTTGTTAAAAAAGTGCTCAATTTCTTCACTTCCCCAAAATGCAAATAATGCTCCTTTGAACATGTACCATTTCAAATTCATTCTCATTTGCCAAGTTAGTGATTGGGTTCACACATCATCCTTGTGGTTTGTTTGGGTTTTGGCTTGTTGTGTTATAAGAACCTAGCCATTGTGGTTTGTGAACCATAATTGATGGCTTAGCAGCATTCAAGAATTAATAACCAAAGCATTGGCAGCACGAATAGTCTGGGACTACAGCAAGGTTAGAAACTGATAGCAAGACATTATTTCCAATATTGGTGGTATACAATTTAGAGCTAAAGAACACTGTAGCCACAAAGATTCCACCAATTCACTAGCTGCCAGCATTAACCCCAACATAAAAATTACCCTTGACGAATGATTCTATTTCCAAGCAAGCCCTCTGTCCCCAAAAAATCAGTTCCTCTAGTATTCACTGGCCTATCTGACTTTTCTTGAGACTTTGCCTTGGCCACACTTGAGACTGGGTCTAATTTTAAGTATCCTGAGCCTTCACATACTTTGTAGTATATTCTAATGAGAAGTTCTCCAGAAAAGCACAATTTATGAAGGAAAACAAATAGGCATATGCATTGTTAGGCAATCTCGGCATCTTTCATGCTTGAGTGTGGTTAGGGCAAGTCTGCAGAATTTATGACTGAGCAAGCTGATTGCAGCCCAGTAACCATGTACTGTGGTTCTGCAGGAGATCAACAACCTATCTTTTATTTTTGCCAGCTGGAACAGCAAAAGAAGGAAAGCAGTCAAAGACTTGGCTGAGTGGTGCATGTGACTGGTAAATCTATGCTCAGCCTGATCAGTCAGATGCCAGACAGGACTGTTTAAAGATGCTAAAAGAATATTTACAGCTTGCTCCATTTCATTTAATCATGGGTTTTTAGTAAGCTATAGCCCCAGACTATTTAAAAGCACAAGGCCTCTAAGCATTCTGATGGAACTGCCAATTGTCCTATGCTTAATAATACTTGCACCCAGTGCTTTTTTTGTAAAAGAAAAGTGCTGGAACTCACACATGTCATACAACCCGCCTTGCCTACTCTACAAGGTTCCATCCAAAAAAGGTGCCGGAACTCCGTTCTGAGCGTTCTATGAGAAAAATAGCCCTGCTTGCACCAATGTGCACACTTTGCTTCTAGATTTCTTTCACTTTGATTATCACTCCCCTTTTGGCCATCTTCATGTAGTTGTACAATGTAATCAATGTAGATTTTCCTTTGTGTGATGTATAATACAGAGACTATTTCATTCATTTTTTTCAGGCTTATCCTGTAAATAGTGTCTCCCAACTGCAAGAGCTAGATGCATTGGGCCACAGCTCCCATAAAAAGACTTACCTGCAGATTCTGGAATAGTATTCCATCATATGTGAAGAGCATCAGACTGAAGAAGACTGATCTATTTGCACATGAACCTAGCTGAACTGCCTATGCTCTGGACTCCTGAATACTTTTCTTAAGTACTGTACATGCTTTCGATACTCTTAAAGGCTTCACATTTCAAATGAAAATATTTGGTCACATTGATTAACTGTGAGGTCCAAGTTAAGAACATCAAGTATAAAGGGCCTTTTTAAAATGTGAAAGTGTATCTTTGTGTGGGTCTGCTTTTGATAGAGTCCAGATGGAAATGTGACTCTTAAGGTCAGGTTAGTTGTGACCTAGGCTTGTCTTTTGAAATACCCATTTCCAACCATCAACACCATACATCTCACACTAGACGGCCATCACACTGAAGACAGAGCTGAATTCTCAATCTCTCTCTCTCTCTCTAGGAAATAACATTGAGGATATACTTCCTTGCTATGTTTTTCTCTGAGACTCAAAATGGTAGTGGTTTTCATGAGCTCCATTCCCTTTGCAGGAAATGGACTCTCCTTTTTCATTTTAAGTGCTCCCTCTCCTGCTATTTATTGATTGATTTTTGTTTTACTTGACTTGACAGGAGGAGGCTGTCAAACTTGCACAGCCTAGAAAGGGCTGCAGACACTTGCTTGTACTTGTCACTTGTTGACTAGAGAGAGAAAGAGAGAGAAAGAAAGAGAGGGAAGAAAGACTATATTTAGTTTGAATAAGAACAAATGCCCCACAACTAGCTGATGTCTACTTCAGATAAAACACACATTCATACACACATTCGTGGTTTATACCCTACATCAGATACTTTGTGAACTAATACTATATCTTGAGTGCTACAGTGTGCATTACCCAAATTATTAAGCAGCAAATAAGTTCTCAAAACAAAGCACCAGCTTGGAGCTTGTTCTTTTCTCTAGGGTAACATAAAGTTTTATTTTCAGAAGCTTGATAGAAGTGAATGTGAACCATACACATTCATTCTTACTTGAGGCACAGTCTTGTCCATTTAACTGAGAAGAATTTGAACTTGATTGCTTTGGTGGAATGAATTGGTCTTTGGAGCTTAGAGTTTGGCCACCTGTGTTTTAGATCCTTGCATCTCCAGGCTGATTAACATCACTTGGGAGAAGACATGCAGTTCATCTATGAACACTTCTCTGGGGGCCAGTGTGTGTGTGTTTGCCTTAAAAGAGGTAACTGGCCACATCTATCAGTCCTTCAAGGTAGTCCAAACAGGAAGCCAAAATCATGAGTACTAATGCTACCTTTATTCAGTGACAGATCTTGGAAATCAGAAAGTGCTTCCTCCCTCCCCTCCCTTTACTTTCCAGAGAACTAGGGAGGATCCCTTCTGAGAAGCTTTCTCCGCACCTATTTCTTATTTCGACTTGGATTTCATTTTATCAGACTATTGTCTAGCCCAGGGGTAGGCAACCTTGGCTCTTTTATGACTCATGGACTTCAACTCCCAGAATTCCTGAGCCAGTTCTGGGAGTTGAAGTCCACGAGTCATAAAAGAGCCAAGGTTGCCTACCCCTGGGCTAGCCCATGGCTCTTCCCCCTAGCTCCCAAGATTATTCTCAGTCCAACAGAACAACAAGCCCTAGATGGACTTCACAGATTTGGTCCTGATATTCTTTGGTACAGTCTGGCTGTTCCTTCAGGCATTTGGGCTAGAAGATTAGGCAAGCCCTCCCAAAGAATGCTGTTTTCTTATACATTAGATTTAGCCAGCAACTTTGAAATGTCTTGAAAGTTGGCTTTTGAAATTTCTTCTAAAGAACAAGATAATTTTGATGAAATCCTCAGGGCTGAGTGTGGTGTTCTTGCAGTGATTTAGGGAACTAGCCAATACCTCCAGCAATCTGATGTCATCATTTCTTCTATAGTGATTATTGTTGTCATACTTAGGAACTTTTTTTCTTCTTTCTCTGAAGAAATTTGAAGAAAATAACTATCCATTTTCTGGAACTACAAATTTGGCGGAAATATCTGAAAGAACATTTCTGTCCTTTTGAGGAAAATGCCAACTCCCCATCTGATCTTTAAATGCTTTCCTAATCTTATACATTGGCCTTTTAAGAGGATAAAGGATAGGAAGAGAGGACAAGATTCAGTCTCCTTGAACTGCACAAATGAGCAAAAGTGAAGCCTATGAAAAGCAATCAACAGCCTTTCAAAAATAATAATTTGTAATCCAGCATAGCAGATCTAGTGAAATAATTTAAAATTGAAATGCTAGTTTAATTGACTATATAAGATTTGATAACTAGGAGAATCAAAAGTTTCATTTAAATATTCACAAAAATGGTGTGCATTAGCAATAATTATATATTTTCAAAAAATATGGGGCCAACACCAACAAGGCCCTAGTTGCAGGGCCTGCCAATCTATTCAGACTATGTTCAGTGAGGTAGGTTTATGATGATCCCAGCTGGCTGATGTTTCCATCCTCTGTGAAGCAGATATTTAATGTAAGGAATAATAGGTTTAAGATAAAGAAAAAAAGAACTATTTCTTTATTATGAGGGGAAAATAAATGTAATAGTTTTATTTCTATTTAGGAGATTGAATTAGAATGAATGCTTTTTTAAAAAAAGTTTGCCTAAAGGTATTCTTGGGGTATTCTTCACTTCAAATCACATGTCATGTAATGAGCATACTATATACAAGCAAGTCGCCATATGTATGTGCTCTGAATAACAATAATACAGTAGTAACAGTAACAAAGGTGACAGAATAGTAAGTACTAATTACTCTGTTGCCAATTTTTTGAATTAATTCTTTATTTTACTGGAAGGTTCTTTGTACTTATTCTTTCTGATACTAAATTTATTTTGTTTAAATATCTTTTAAAATGCAAGTTGTTCTGTAAAAATTAAAGATAAGACTTGTTTAGCATGAACTGCTTTTAACAAAGGCAAATTAAGCTACCTAGTTACCTTGAAGTAAAATGGGTGGCCCATCTTACCTCAAGGTAACTCTGGCTAGCTTAATTTGCTTTTGTTAAAAGCAGGTCATGCCAAACAAGTCTTGTCTTATAAATTAAATAAATAAATAAACAAACAAATAATAATAAAAAATTCTCAGCATGTTTAATGCATGGTATTCAGCAAGCAGTACGTCTCTGAGTATCCAGAAGTGAACAAGAAGCTAGCATGGTTTTTTAAAAATTCAGGTCATGCCAAAGAAACCTTATTGGCTTCTTTGATAAAATCACTAAATTAGTGGATCAAGGAAATGCTTGGATATAATATACTTAATACTTCAACAAGCAATTGATAAAGTAAACTATAGTCTGCTTCTTGGTTAGACAGAACAATGTGAGAGGACCACCACCAGATGGATTTACAGTAGGCTGACCAACCACACTTAGCATGTGGTCCTCAATGGAACTACATCTATATGGAGGGAAGCATGCAGTGGGGTTGTCAATGCTGCTAACATCGAATGTTATTGCTTGACAAGAGATGAAGAAGTAGCTGTTTCATATGTTAAACTTGTGTATTGCTTTAAGACATTTAGTTTAAGGTTGGGAGGGGGGATGAGTAGGATTGCACCTTTCAAGGCTATCTCTAACTAAGAAGATAAGACCTTGGCGGGTTTTCTAATGGAAGGGAAATTGATTCTTTAAATTAATTGGAGAATATGATTAATGACAAAATTAGAAAGGTGGAGAATTGTGTTTTAATATATTGTGCAAGGGGCAGAGATTTCAGATTCCAGCTTCCTTCGAGCAAGCATTTGCCGGTGTATTAGGCTAATAAAGGACTTTTAAGGTAAACAATGCCTCAGAGTCACTTGAAAAGCCCATACGTCGGAAACTTGACAGGGGTCTCCCAAGGTTCTGTCTTAGCCCTTAGCTTAGTTCTTCAATATCTTTATAAATGACCTAGATGAGGGATTGAAAGGGCACTCATCAAATATGAAGATAACACTTAGCTGTGGGGAATTGTTAATACTTTGGAAGATAAAGATCTTGGCAGACTTAAGCATTGGGCCCTATCCAACAAGATGCAGTTCAGTGGTGACAAAAGTAGGGTCCTTCACTTAATGCAGAAAAAAAATCAAACGCGCAGGTATAGAATCAGTAGTAATTGACTCAACAGTCGTTCCTGTAAAAAGGATCTGGGTGTCCTGGTGGATCACTTCTTAAATATGAGTCAGCAATGAGCTCCATCTGCCAAAACAGCCTATGCACTCCTAAGCTGCATCAAAAAAGGGATAGCATCAGATCACAGGAAGTGATAGCACCGCCTTAATACTGTACTAGTGAGGCCACACTTGGAATTCTGGTCACTAGTGGTATTCTGTTTTGGTCATCACTATGCAAAAAATATGCTGAGGCCCTAGAAAGAGTGCAAAGAGCAACAAACATAATAGCCATCTTTCAATACTTGAAGGTATATCACAGGGAAAACAGTGCTGATTTGTTCTCCATAGCTACTAAGGGCAGGACATGTAGCAGTGGGTGGAAGCTCATCAGAGGGAGTTCCAACATGGAACTAAGGAGCAATTTCCTGCTAATGAGAACAATTACTGTAATCAATGGAAGAGCTTGCCTCCTGGAGTTGTGGGTACTCCATCACTGGAAGTTTTCAAGAAAATATTGGACAACCATTTTTCTGGGCTGGAATAAAGATTCCTGCCTAGGTCAGGGTGTTAGACTAGAAGACCTCCAAGGTCTCTTTCACCCCTCTGTTTCTAAGTTGTTTCATTCCTGGAGAAGACATTCTGTTTCCCATTTTCATATTTCAGTCTCACCAGATTCTTCAACATATGCTGAATGAATGTCTCAAATTTTGTTTCCAAGGCTCCACGACTATGGGACATCCTGTGACTCCTGAGTCATTTTTCCCCAGCTGAGGGTAGATTTTATTTTGCCAGATATTTCCACTGTTTGTGCAAGTCTAATTCAGCTAGCTATACAAGAGATGTGGCCATCTGCTTGTCTCAGAGCAGGGGGAGAAGGGAAGTTTTCAGGTTTCATTTTCCTCTTCACACTGTGCTTTTTAAGTTTCCAAAACAGTTACTAAGTACTAAACATATGCTTGCTGTGCTTATTTCTGGCAAACAGCACTGAGAGTGGGCAAGGAGTGGTTTGTTGATCTGTAATAAAATGTATCTCAAGGGTCTTCAAAGAGGAGCTTAATGAATTTTGTGTAATTTAGGTTGAGTAAAACGTACATTTCTCCAGGTGCCCCTCCCCCCTGTCTTACTTTAGGTTTGTAAAAATAATAGTCAAACCGCACAATTTTGTGTGAGGGTTCATGAAGTATGGAATGTACTTATCTAGCCTCGTATTAAATAAGATTTATTATACATGTCCACCCATAATAAGATCAAATGAACATAGCAAGGTCTGTTTAACCAAATAAAATAAATAATCCAACCATCTGCACATTTCAAGCAAACTGAACTAGAAATCTAGCACTGAACTCAAGCCATATGCATCACTACAGTAAGCTTTTGTGAATTCTCAGACCTGAAGAATTGGAGATCAGTGATTCATTAACATAGTCTTCTTCAACCACATGTTCGCCAGATGTGAAGAACTATAACTCCTAGAATAATTCCAACTATTATGCTGGCTGAGACTTGTAAGAGTTGAAGTCCAACACATTTGAAGAATCCCATATTTGGGGAGGCTGAAATAGTAGCATGGAAAGTTAACAGAATAACAGATTTGGAAGGGACCTTGGAGGTCTTCTAGTCCAACCCTCTGCTCAAGCAGGAAACTCTGTACATTTGATTGTCCAAGAAGAAATTGATTGTCCAATTTGTTCTTAAAAACCTCCAATATTGGAACACCCAAAACCTCTGGAGGCAAGCCATTCCACTGATTAATTGTTGTAATAGTCAGGAAATTTCTCCTTACTGTTGAGTTGGTTCTCTCCTTCATTAGTTTCCAATCATTGCTTCTTATTCTGCCTTCAGGGGTTGTGGAGAATAGGTTGACCCTGTTTCTTTGTGACTGTCCCTTAGATATTGGAGCACTGTTATCATGTCATCCCTAGTCCTTTTCATTTAACTAGATATATCCTGCAACCTTTCTTCATATGTTTTAGCTTCCAGTCCTCTAATCATCTTTGTTGTTCATCTCTACATTCTTTCTACTATCTCTCCAACCTGAAGCCAGGCCTACAATGTGGTGGAAAACCAAATAGAACTGGTATATGGAATCTCCAGAAAGAAACCTAGGTCTATTGGATCTGGGTTGAAAAAACAATCAGGCACCAGTGTGTTAGTGGCAAAAGCTGGAGCTGTTTATATCTTTTTACTACTAACTCAAACCCTGTTGTCAGGATTTCTGTGGTCTGATATGTCAGTTCTATTTAATCTACCTATTAAAATGGAGAAAAATAGCTCCCTTACACACAAAAAACAGGCCAACATTTCAAACCATTTTTGTTCCACTTATACCATGCCCTCAGCCACCTAAAAAATTCCTGACTAAGCCATATTTTAAAACCACATTTGCTGAGTTCTTACCTCATTCTGAGGCCAGAACCAAACAAACCACAGTATGGCTTTATTTGTACTTGAGGCTCTCATCAGATCAGGCAGATCAGTACAAATGAAACTGGGATATTTTCTAAAATAGCCCAACTTAGATTTGAATTGAATTTCCTGAGCAACATACCCCTTGTTATAATCTTTATATGAAAAAATGGAAAACTCTCAAATAGAGGATGACAAATGCTCAGACAACCCATCAATGGACATACTGTGTGTGTGTAACTGTGGCCACAGGTCCATTCCTTCCCATCATGTTTGGTATAATTTATTTACTTACTTATTTACTTACTTTCCACTCAGATTTTTATGGCACTCCAATTCATCAGGATTCTAAGCAGTTTACTTGCATGAACTGGCTTCAATAATTACCTCATGAAAATGAGCTACTACTGTTTGAAAGTCAAATCATATTCCTATGTTTATACATGAACAATACATTATGGATGGTAAATCATGCCATCACCACTCCCCGTCCAATACAGTACCAAAACAAAAAAAATGTGTAAGAGAACAGTGGCATCTGCAGAGAGATTAAAAACTTCAAAATGGGGCCCAGAACCATTAAAAGAGTGGGGCTTTGATAACATAATCACAAGTGCCATCTTTTTGTCCCCTTCTTCCTATAGAAGGCCCTGGAAGAGGCCATGAGTGGCTTGCAGGAATCTAAAATTTGAACAGGGATCCACAAGAAATGAATCCACTGCAGTATTTTCTTGCAGTTCTTTCTGGATTCTAGATAATTGGAAAACTCATGACATAGTATTTTTTAAAAAAATAGATGAATCAGAAATATAGCAAGCTATGTACTCTCCCCCTTGTCTCTGCCATTCTGAGACTTCTCAGCACTCAGGAAAAACTGTCAAAGATTATTTTCCAAGCCATTCGGCATCCCTTTCCTGCAAACATAGATTATTTTTCCCAGGTGTGAAATTGGTTCAAGCTATGCTTGCTTCTGCCTGGTCCCTCGAGAATGTAATGAGCACAAATGCTACAAGACATTCAACAGAACATTGGCTTAATTATAGTTCTCTTTTCATGCACCCCCTCCCCTTTTTCCCTTTATTTAAAACTGTGCTTTCCAAAGGAAATGTAATAAAAAGTGTGTCTACCCTCCAAAAGCAAAAGTGTTATGCAAACAGACTAGATTTATGTGGTTTGTTTTTTTTTTTAAAGCAAGGCTGGTTGCTACTTTTATGAAGCATGATGTGGCCCTTATTTTGAAAAGGATAACAAAGAGGAAGGTAAAGTTTATTTATTTATTTTATTTAATTTAATTTCTATACCGCCCTTCTCCCGAAGGACTCAGGGCAGTGTACAGGGCAATAAAAATACAACATACAAAAATTAAAAATAAGATTAAATTAATCTAGCCCTAACAATAAATAATTAAAAATTAAAAATTAAAAATACCCCAAACCCATTAGACCAGGCCAGCTTGTTCAAATAAGTAAGTTTTCAGATCACGGCGTAAAGAGCGAAGGTTGGGAGCCATCCGGAGCTCAACCGGTAATTGATTCCAAAGGGCTGGTGCGCCCACAGAGAATGCTCTCCCCCTGGGGGCCGCCAGCCAACACTCTCTGACCGATGGCACCCTGAGGAGGCCCTCTCTGTGGGAGCGCACAGGATGAAGGGAAGTTGACACCAGCAGCAGGTGCTCCCATAAGTAATCCGGACCCATGCCATTTAGGGCGTTATAGGTAATCACCAGCACCTTGAATCTCACCCGGAGGGCAACTGGAAGCCAATGCAGTTGATAGGTATCATAAGTTAATGATAGAGCCTGTTTCCCCAAAACACCACATTCTCGCTAAAACACTTCAAATTGATTGGTATCAAATTCTATCCAAAATTAATTATGCCTATATTCCATAGAAGGGCTTAGAATGGATTTTGGAGTCATTGTACAGATCCCACAAACTGACATAAGATAGCCAAATGTTAGGTTGCACTTCTTCAGATCATGGATGGGAAGTTATAATGATGAATGCTCTCCTATATAAGAATTGCTGATATCCTATCAGATACGTGGAGTATACTAGCTTGGATATGCCATACTTTGGTATGTGTAGACAACTGAAAATATGACAATTCCTCTGCTGCAGGAAGTGGTATAGCTTAATGTCCACAGCATCATTGATTACACATACTGGGGTTGTAGAGATTTCCAATACGTGCATTATTTCAAGCAAAAATTAAAAAAAAGTGCTTTCTAAACTTGTTTTGTGAATGTCTCCCTCACTTCCAAGAATAAAGCAAAGTGCTAGTTACTTTATTTCTCTGCTCCACTGTCCTCTTTGGTACTTGGAAAGGCTTTTGGTCATAGAATCACAGGGTTGGATATCACTGCATAACTTACTCTATGTGGACATAGACCAACTAAAGCAGGGGTGTCAAACTCAATTTCATTGAGGGCCGCATCAGCATTGCAGTTGCCCTCAAGGGGCGAAGTGGGTAGGGCCAGGGTGGGAGTGGCCTGCTGGGTGGGCGTGGCTAGAGTGCATATGCCCTACTCGGTGGGCATGGCCAGCTCTACATCGTTCGCATCAAGGGTGCCTATGGGGGCCTGGGCAGGGGTGGGACAGATCTGAGGGTCTCTTGTATTATATATGTAAACATTCCTTTAATCAATGTATATATATGTTAACAGTACAAATAAGAAGGCATCGCCTAGCATATAAGGTAAAACCGCCTGACAGAAATACACGCGGGAACTTGACAGCTGTCAAAGTTCCTCGCACCACGCAGGCGCCACCACTGACAGCTCGCGGCTGTCAAACGCCGGACTACGAAGAAGCCTGAGCTGTCAAAGCACCCACCGTACAGCGCAGGCGCAACCACTGACAGCTCGCGGCTGTCAAAACACCAAGACACGCGGAAGCCGGAGCTGTCAACAAAAGACGACGCGGATTGGTCCCTGCCTGACAGGGCGCCAAAATGAACACCGCTGATTGGTCCTCGCTACCAGCTGCCGGCTATAAAAGCCGGACAAGTTATTCTATGTTTGCCTTGCTCTTAATAAACCTGTTGTTGAACTAGCCTGTCGTCCCGAGTGGTCCTTCGGCTACTTCACTGGCGACGAGGATGGGATCGCTCCGGAGCTGAAGTCACGGCCGAGGAAGAGAGTTCCCGGCAAGAGCTGTCACGGTAGTTTTAACTTCCATCGGAGCAACCCAGGACCGGACGACATGGCAAACTTCGGCCGTGTGAGGGAGTTTGATACCCGCCATCCCGAGAGATGGCAATCACACCTCGGCCAAGTCGAGGGATTTCTCCTCGTCAGTAAAATCACTGACGACCGAGCAAAGGCCGCCGCTCTGCTGTACATCAGCGGGCCCCCGGTGTACGACGCAGCCGTCGGGCTGTTCAGCCCAGTGCCCATCACGGAAGTCTCCTACGCTGACCTGGTGGACCAGCTGAACAAGTACTACATGCCAGCGCGTTCAGAACTGTACTGGCGGGTGCAATTCGCACAAAAGAAACAACGGCAGGACGAGCCCGCCAACGAATTCATTGCCGGGGTCAGACACGCCGCGCGGAACTGCTCCTTCCCCGACCTGGAAGACCGCATCAGAGACCAGGTGGTGATCGGTCTGAGGGACGAGAAGCTACAGAAGAAACTGACGTCCAAACCCGACATGAACCTGGCAGAGCTGACCAGGGAGATCATGGCATATGAACACAGCCACAAGAAGAAGCCGACGAACACGACCCCAGAGACCCCCGCGACCGTCTACCAGGAAAGCGCAACCTTCAGCGACAGCGGAGAGTCAGTAGACTTCACCGATGGAGAAGCCCTACAGCGCAGGATGGAGCACCGGCAGCCGAGGAGGGGAAAAACGTCGGACCGCCGCGGATCCAGGAACCCACCACCGCCACCACCGCGTTACGAGCCACGGGCCGCCTGTGCCAGCTGCGGGGGCAACCATGCCCGAGGAAGCTGCCGTTTTAGGAACGCGAAATGCCACAACTGCGGGAAGACTGGCCACATCAAGCCGGTGTGCCGCAGCAAGGGCCGGGACAACATCAATGAGGTGGAGGCAAACCCCCCAGGTAGGCCGGCTGCCCAGGCCAGCAGAGAAACCCCACCAGGCCCCCTGGTAGAGACAATTGACAGGGTAAACAGCATAAGCTCCAAAGTTAAGATCTGGGTCAGAATTCAGGGGGTGCCCTGCCACATGGAGGTAGATTCTGGGTCAGCAGTCTCATTAATTTCGCTGACAACCTATCAGGAAATCTGTCAGAAAGGCCGAAGACAAATTCCCCTGAAACAAACTCAGGTACACCTTGCAGACTTCCAGAAAACCCCTATTCCGTTGGAAGGAAAAGCCAAGGTCCTGGTGCAGTATAAGGGGTTCAAGGGTCCCCTGGAGGTTTTAGTTACGCCAGGGAACCGTACCAACTTGATAGGGCTAAACTGGTTCACTCCACTAGGCATCGCTTAACGGGGGTTAATACCATTCAAACACCTAGCCTAGAAGCCGTTTGCGAAAGGTACGCCGACGTTTTCGATGGCACTTTAGGGAAATATACAGGTTCCCCCATTTCCCTGCAACTAAATCCAGCAATTCAACCAATTAAAATAAGAGCTAGGAGGGTACCTTTCGCCCTTAAAGAAAAAATTGAAAACGAGCTTGACCGACTCGTGGGACTAGGGGTACTGGAACCAACAGAAGGGGGAACCTGGGAGACCCCTATTGTCACCCCAATCAAACCTAATGGCGAAGTGAGACTGTGCGCAGACTATAAAGCGACAGTCAACCTAGCCCTCAGCCCCCATGCTTACCCGGTGCCAGCGGTAAGGGACGTATTTGCTTCCATCCGCTCTGGCACCATTTTCGCCAAGCTCGATCTCACACAGGCGTATTTACAGCTGCCTGTCACAGACGACACCGCGGAAGCTCAAACTATTGTCACCCACCGCGGTGCTTTTAAAGTAAAGAGGCTACAATTCGGCATATCTGCAGCCCCGGGTATTTTTCAGGGCATCATGGAAAAGACCCTGAAGGGAATACCCGGGGTCTGCCCCTATTTCGACGATGTTCTCATCGCCGGGGAAAACGAAGCTAGTTTAGCTGACAGGTTGTCAGCTGTGCTGAGCCGGCTCAGAGAAGCCGGTCTCAAACTTAAGCGGGAGAAGTGCTCTATTGGAGTCACTTCTACAGAATTCCTAGGGTATAAAATTGATAGCCAGGGCATCCACCCCACCGCTGAAAAACTAATTGCTATTCAAACCGCACCCAGCCCTAGGAATAAGCAAGAGCTTCAATCCTTTTTGGGGCTGTTAAACTTTTACCATGCCTTCATTCCCCACAAAGCCACTATTGCAGAGCCGCTCCATAGGCTCCTAGACAAAGGTACAACTTGGTCCTGGACCAAGGAACATGAGAACAGTTTCCAATCGTTAAAAAAGCTTATCTGTCACAGCTCAACTATCACCCTTTTCAAGGAAGACACCCCAATATGCATCGCTTGCGATGCCTCTCCCTATGGAATCGGGGCTGTATTAAGTCACACATTCAAGGACGGTACACAAAGACCCATAGCTTTCTATTCACGCACTCTGACCAAAGCTGAAAGAAACTATGCACAAATTGACAGGGAAGCCCTAGCGATAGTGGCAGGGGTCAAAAAATTTCACGATTATCTGTATGGAAGACCATTTACTATATTTACAGATCACAAACCCCTGCTAGGCATATTTACTTGGAATAAAACTACTCCACAAATCCTCTCCCCGAGAATTTTAAGATGGTCAACATTTTTAGCAGCCTATTCTTATCAGCTAATACATAAACCAGGTAAAGAATTGGGCCATGCTGACTGCCTCAGCAGACTGCCCATACAAACCAGGGACTCAGACCCAGCCCCAGCCAGCGGGATTTTAGCAATCTCCCAACTTCCAGAATGCCCCCTGACTGCAAACATTATAGCCAATAATTCAACAAAAGATAAAATACTTGCCAGAGTCCTCAAATGGGCCACAACTGGGTGGCCAACTCAAAACCCACAACCCCAATTCCAACCTTATTATAACAGGAAAAATGAGATTTCAACACACAGAGGTTGCCTGCTATGGGGAAATAGGGTCATCATACCAGAGAAAAACATAGACCAAACATTGCACATTTTACATGAAGGGCACCCTGGAATTGTAAAAATGAAGGCGATGGCCAGAAGTTATGTGTGGTGGCCCGGCATAGATAAACAAATTGAACAGTATGTGGGTGGGTGTTACACCTGTCAGGAGACCAGGAATGAACCACCCCAGGCACCAATCCATAAATGGGAGACTACAAGGAACCCTTGGTCACGTATACATATAGATTTTGCAGGACCTATCCAGGGCCAAAGTTTCTTAATTGTAGTGGACAGCTATTCCAAATGGCTGGAAGTCACACCCCTTAGGAAAACAACGTCCACAGCCACTATTCAAGCCTTACTAAAAATATTCGCAACACACGGCCTACCTGATACCATAGTTTCTGACAATGGACCTCAATTCACCTCTCGTGAATTTCAGATCTTCGCTACGAGGAATTGTATTAGGCTGGTCACGTCGGCGCCGTTCCACCCATCGTCGAACGGAATGGCTGAAATTATGGTACGATACACAAAAGAAGCCTTGAAAAAATTCGTTAAAGGAAACTGGCAAAGGCGACTCAGCCAGTTCCTCTTATCACAACACACAACACCATGCTCTACAACTAGCAAATCACCAGCAGAATTAAGATGGGGGAGGAGGCTAATAACACGTCTCGACAGACTGCACCCTGACACAGCCCCAGAAGAAAAACAGCACCCCCACCCCGGCCGCAAACTCAACCCGGGTCAATTAATATGGGCACGTTCATACACAGATAAAAACAAGTGGGTCCAAGGGACAGTAATAAAACAAACAGGGCCCATCTCATACCTGGTAGCTACGCAAGCACAGGGCAACATACGCCGCCATATTGACCAGCTCAGACCCAGACAACCACCACACGCTTCTGAGCAACCACCCAGTGCCGACTTACAACCCCCACCGGAAATGCGGCCTATCCCAAACCAGGAAGCTGAGCACCAAGACGAAGAACCAGAACCAGAACACCCACCACCCCTTCGCCGCTCAACCAGGAATCGAAGACCACCCACCTACCTAAAAGACTATCAGTGGGCAGGTTCAAACATCCAAGAAGGAAGAAACGAACCAGGGGAGGGGTAAGGGGTGTATTATATATGTAAACATTCCTTTAATCAATGTATATATATGTTAACAGTACAAATAAGAAGGCATCGCCTAGCATATAAGGTAAAACCGCCTGACAGAAATACACGCGGGAACTTGACAGCTGTCAAAGTTCCTCGCACCACGCAGGCGCCACCACTGACAGCTCGCGGCTGTCAAACGCCGGACTACGAAGAAGCCTGAGCTGTCAAAGCACCCACCGTACAGCGCAGGCGCAACCACTGACAGCTCGCGGCTGTCAAAACACCAAGACACGCGGAAGCCGGAGCTGTCAACAAAAGACGACGCGGATTGGTCCCTGCCTGACAGGGCGCCAAAATGAACACCGCTGATTGGTCCTCGCTACCAGCTGCCGGCTATAAAAGCCGGACAAGTTATTCTATGTTTGCCTTGCTCTTAATAAACCTGTTGTTGAACTAGCCTGTCGTCCCGAGTGGTCCTTCGGCTACTTCACTCTGGCAGAAGGAGGGTCTCTGGGCCAGGGCCAAGGCAGTGAGGGCCGTTCCCTCCGTGTTTCCAGGATGGCTTCACGGGCCACAAGAAACCACTTCGCGGGCCGGATCTGGCCCCCGGGCCTTGTGTTTGACATGTCTGAACTAAAGACTATATATTGGCTACAGTTGTAAATCCATCTGGTAGTAAGATAATTAATCCACATAGCTTCAGTTTATCAAGAAAGACACTGCAGTCTACTTTATCAAATGCCCTATGGAAATCTAAGGTACATTACATTCACAGCACACCCTTGGTCCACACATCTAGTCAAACTTTCAAGGATGCAGTAATATTTTTCTGGCATGGCCTGTTTTTAACAAACCCATGTTGGCTTCTGATAACTCTGCTAGTTTCTAATGTGTGCTTGATAATTTTTTTCCAAAAATTATCCAGGTCTCATGTATTTTCATCTCTCTAGAAGCTGGTTGCTCCATTCAACCCTTACATCTCTCAGTAGGTAGCTCTTTGGTATCTGTCCAGGTTAAATGAAATATGTTCCACTTGTTTTCTCCTGTCCACAGTAATGCAAAGCTTTTCCTTATCTTCTCCCCTCCCTGGATGTAGAAATGGAAATTTGGAAATGTAGACACATTGGAATGAAGCTACAACATTTCAGTGAAGTTACTTTGTTTTAATGAAGCTGAAGCAGCAGTTCTTCCTTAGTAGATAGTTTGTGTGGCTCTATAATGGAATGTAGGAATGAAGGAGCAGGCTGTCCTCTTTCCTTTAATCATTAAAACATCAAAGCTAAGATGGCACAGTGAAAGGGAGAAAAAGGAAGACATGATTAGCATTAATGTCAAAGGAGAGAACCTGGGAAAAGGGAATGAAGGAATTCATATGTGCAAACATCTGGAGCAATGGAATAGTAAGGAGAAAACAATCCCTAAAAGAAAAAGGCATGCATTAGGAGATCTGGTCACACAGGACAGGTCCCCCAGGAAGGTTTGTCTTCCTTACATGGATAGGAAGAGCAAGAGGCAGGAGAATGAACTGTTAAGGTCTTCAATGGTCACAGTCTGGACTGAGCACTCTCCCAATTACTTTGCCAATCCACTATAGTCCAGACTAGCATTATTAAACTTGGCTTTAAGAGTAGCCAGGAGCAGCATAAAAAGAGGCTGATTACGTTACCATGTGGAATTGCTCTGTTTTCCTATTGCCACCTAAAACAAAATTTTCCAATTTGATGGCCTTTAGACATATTGATTGAGACTCTCATAATTATCCGTTGAATAGAAATTATGGGTGTTTTAATTCAACACATCTGGAAAATACCAGACTGAGAAAGGCTATTCCAGAGAGCTGATTTCTCAATATGTAGTGTTATGGATTTATAGGCATTAAATTACTGAGCTTGGATGGTTGTATTTTTCCTCCATTAGATAGAAGACCAAGGCTGAAAGACTTTATCCCCTCCCCAAATGTTGAAATTAATATTTGGGAATGAATAATACTATAATATTAAAAATTACAACGGATACACTAGAGCTGTCATCATTTGTGACATGAACTCAGACTTTTTTGTCCTTACTCCGCATAGTTGTTTTTTTTGCTAAAATAAACCTGCAGGATGTTGCAAAACCTGCAAAGCCTGTTTGAGCAAAGATAATTGTGGTCTTGACAAATAGGCTTGTCATGCTATGAATAGTGACAGATATAATATATCAATATTAACTCTTAAAAGCTCCAGTGAAGCTTTCAGGATTGTTGTTTGCTTGTTTTTAAATTTGTTCCAGGTGTTAGAGCTCAAATCTTTAGAAAAGACCTATGCTCTGTGGTGAAGTCAGGATTTTGGATCCTCTGCCAATGCCCAGATCTCATTTTTACTGCCATCCAGAAGATCTGAAAGCATTTTGTCTCTGAGAATCAATGTATGGCTTTTTTAAAATAATTTTTTCCAGGGGTAATTAACCAAATATTTCTATTGCCTCAACTTTGCTTATAAAACCACTCTGCTTGTAACAACATGTAAAGTAGACCGGCACTTTGCTTGAGAGAGAAACTGTTTTCCAGATGGTTCAGTAACAACACCCATTGCTTACAGACAAATGGAAGGATTTACTTAAATCAGTTCCAAATATCAGGGCTCAGAATGAGAACTAGACATCTCCCCCACCCCACTCTCTCTCACTCAGAACAGGAGAGAGGAACAGAACTATCTTTAGCTTCCCAAGTTACAAATGAGTATAAATTTATCAATTATTCATAGTTTGTTGAACAAATCTTTCTATTAAAAAGAGTGCTCAGAACAGATTAAATCCAAACAAGTCTCTGTCAATGGCAAAAAGAAGAGGCAATAGAGGAAACTCTTCCATTCACATGTCTGGGACAGTCCAATGAAAAGTTTAGCTGACCAAATCCCTGCCAGATAGCAAATGTATAGTAGGACAAGATTAAAGATCTCAAATATGGCATGATCATATAGCAGTAGGTTCCTCTCTGACATCTTATCAAATACATCTTACATGAGAGCTATGGGATGGCAAAGACAGTAAAATGTTGAATTGACAGGGAATCTACTGTTTGGGGATCTATACTTTTAATTATTGGCAATTTTCTTGCTATCTTATGGGACATTTGTCAATGCTGAAAGAAAAAGGCCCAAAGGATTTGATCAAAGGTCTATTTACTCAGGGCATCCTATTCCCTTATTCAGAAGCAGGAGAAGAATGAAGTGGGAAGAAACTCAAGCTTCCCTCTAAATAATTGGCATTTTAAGCATTATATAAAGGTAAAAGGTAAAGGTTCCCCCGCACATGCATGCTAGTTGTTTCCGACTCTAGGGGCTGGTGCTCATCTCTGTTTCAAAGCCAAAGAGCCAGCGCTTGTCTGAGGACGTCTCTGTGGTCATGTGGCCGGCATGACTAGACGCCAAAGGCACACAGAACGCTGTTACCTTCTCACCGTAGTGGTCGCTATTTTTCTACTTACAGTTTTACATGCTTCGAACTGCTAGGTTGGCAGAAGCTGGGACGAGTAAGAGGCGCTCACTCTGTTATGTGGCATTTGGGATTCGACCCGCCAAACTGCCAACCTTCTGATCAACAAGCTCAGCGTCCTAACCCACTGAGCCACTGCGTCCCGTAAGCATTATATAGTCCCTGTTTAATATAACATTATTCCAAAAAGAAAAAAGAGATTATTCTAGATCAAAATCTAACAATTTGCCAATTCTTTTAAAGTATTGAGAAGCCTTTGTTGAGACACTTTCCATTCCCATAACCACAATATGAGGAAATAACAACGTTCTCCTTAAGGCTAAATTCAGTGGCAACATGGGGATATATAGAACTCTGCGAGGAATTTCACTAGTGTTGTCAAAATTAAATTCTTCAGATGTTTCGCCCATTTAGGAACTACCATATTTGTTCGAGGCAATCTTTGGGGGCAAATATAACATGTTACAGATTCTCTGGCTCCCTGTGCAATTGCTTTGCGTAAATGACCTGCCATTTCTGAACGTCTAAACAAAACCTGTAGAATTATTGGCATAGAGAGAACATATTTCAGTCTTTCACTATGATGTATGTTAAACCTTCTAAGTCAGTCTTGAAGAGATACACATTTACTCCACTGCTGACATATGGTCTTCATCGCTTCCCTCCACTCTCCTCTCCTTTTCACTCGCTTACAGAAAGAGAAACTCCCCTGTTCGTGCTAAGGCTCCACTGGAGCAGCTTAAAATAAACAAGCTCAAGATAATGCAGCCTTTCTTTCCAGCCAGAAATGCCGGTTTCCTGCTTAAATGCATACCTTTGATGATGGTTCATTGGCAGAATTTGCCTTAGGTAAGAGAAACATAATTATGCAATTTTCAACCTTAGTATTCCCCGCCCCCTCCATATTTCTCTTTTTTTAAAGACAGATGAAACTCACAGTTCTGCCTTCTCATGTTTGCTTGGTTTAGACATTAAGTCTGACTGAGTGGTTTAATCTCACAAATCTTTTTATTGAAAAAACCAGCACACTAGACATGCAAACGTTCAAATAAAACCAGCAAATATAAATGTTCATTTGATATGGGCAAAGAAGAATGTAAACATTTTTTATATTGTCCAGTTTATTAAGTGTTAGACTCATATTTTCATCATTTAATTTCTTGCTTTCCAATCCCATTTTTACACATTAAAAATGTCACTGAAGTTAATGAAGAGGTAGCACTAGCCAGCAAAATAATTCATTGCTAGGAATTGCTGGTGGCTATCGTGAGGCAAATAGGGAATGTTCTTGCCCTTCTTTTTATCCTTTGAAAAAGGCTGTGGGAACAGGAGCTGCTTTACTCCTGTGCTAGTGCACAATTGCTAATTGGACACTGTTCCAAGCATGTACCAGCATTTCTGTTCGGTCAGCAACTGTGCACTATTATGTTTCTGCCTGCCTTAGTTCTTCTCATTTGCTATTATATGTGTAGATAGACATATAATATTCCTATTAGGATCTCTGCTATGCTGAAAGGCAACTGTATGATAGTGCTGATCAGCACACTGATTCAATACATCAGGTTCATTTCACAGATATGTCTTTGACTTTAATTGATTTTTTCCCAAGATTTTAGATAAAAGCAATGTGTCCGATGAGATACAGCCATCAACTTAACAACCTTTCATTTAACAACCGTTTGAAAGTATGATGGCTTTGAAAAAAACTTACAACTTGTTCTCATACCGAACGATCGTCACAGCGTTCCCACAGTCATGTGATCAAAATTTGGGCACTTGGCAACTTATATGTATTTATGACGTGTGGAACATACTGGGATCATATGATCACCCTTTATGGCATTTCCAGGGGGCTTCTGACAAGTAGAGTCAATGGGGGAAGCTGGATTTATGTAATGATCACTTGATTGGTATAACAATCATCTGATTCACTTAGCAACTGTGGCAAAAATGGTAGTAAGAATGCGTGTGATGACTGCATAATTAAGTGATGGAAGTTCTGGTCCCAACTGTAGTCATTTATAAGTCACCAAAGTTTAAAAGTTTAAAGTGGAGAAAAGATCTGGCCACCCATGAAAACCCTGTTCCCACCCTCTATCCCCAATAATTGCAAGCACATTATATTCTGAGATGCTAAACTGGAGTTTAGAATATTTTTTACCCTCTATAGAAAGAACACACACATGCACATACAAACACACATACACACACTCACACAGAGAGACACACATACATACACTGCTAACACTAGCTCTTTTCTTCTTCAGGGATAAACAGCCAAAAATACTCTAGTGCTACTGTGTCCCCTCTCCACTGCTTCCTACCCTCATGTTGCCCAATAACACCAGAAAGGGACAATTGGCAATCTAGCCCCCCCAACCCACTGAACATTTTAGAGAATAACTGATTTCTCCACAGATTGGACAAATCCAAAAATTCATTTGGTTTATTAACTCACATATCAACTTTAAAGGCGATTTTACTTGTGACACGATTCCAATTTTAAAGGAGAAACTCAAAATCTGAGAGTTTTTTTAATGCATAAAATTTAATTTACACTTACTGTTGGTCCAAAAAATATAGATGACATGTTGTCTAGCCCTGTTTACAGGCAATAAATAAGGGAATTTAATTCTACACCCCAACTCCATAGGGAAATCATCTTCTCTGAACTATAATCAACATAACACAGCAAAGGGGTTTTTCACTTCTCCTCCTCCTCAAGCACAAACTTAGACATTTTTTGTATCCATCTGCTTAAGAGAACTTTCCACTCTTTTTGACCAGATGCAGGACATACACAAGACCACTGCAGGCACAAAATCCATTTTTTCAGTTGTCAATTCTCCTGGCAGGTAGACACAGATGGACACAAACAATAGCATATCAATGTTTAACTACTTTGCAAGGCCAAAACTGATGAAATTAGCTAAGTGCCAAATTGCCCTCAAACTATAGCTGAAAATGTATACTTCATATCCACTCTCTAGATTAATAAAATCTTATATCATTATCCAGTCATTGATATGGTGATATACATTCCTAGAATCTAAATAGAAATGGCCACCACTATCCTTATTCATATCCCCAGAGGAAGTTTCCCTCTGGAAACATTAGCTAAGAATTAGCCAAGAATTAGATCAATACTTAAGAATAATTAAATAGGCATTCTAGAAAATAGTGCAGGCTGACCAAATATTTAGTGGTTTACATGTAGTGTCAACATTGTTCTTAGCTTTTACCTCTGCATATTGAGAGTGATTCTTGAATTGCTCAGAGGAACTATGAAAATGAAGTTTCAATTTGTGTCATGAAAATGTCCATCTATTTGTTAAGAATATTATATACTTTGCTGCAATTCAAAGTGCCTACTAAGATCAAGGAAGGAAAACATTTGAAATGTGCCTTTGGTTCTTAATGGATATTAAAAAATCAACAATTTACAGTATCCCATCTGCTGACCTGTTGACTCTCTGATCAAATCTGTAGCCAGGAACCTTCTCCGATGTACACTATGTGTTCCTGGTCACACACAGGATAATTTGATTTATCCCCACCAATGATTTATTAAGAAAATAAACACATTAGGCACAATGTGGCATATGGGACACACCAATAATCAGAGAAGTGCCTGTGTTTGCTCATGACCTTGTCTTGCTCAATTTGTACGCTATGCAATTTGTCTGCATGCATCCCAAATTCCATATTTAATCAATTAACAGAAAGGATTCACATCTCCCTGGGAAGCAAATGATGCCTAGTATAAAAATATAAGAACAACAATCAAAGCTGTATTCCTAAACTCAATTACTAAAGAGAAAACCCTACAGAACAAAGGGAGACTTAGTTCTGAGTAAATGAAGCATCAGAAAAAAGAGTTTACTTTTCTGTTTTACATAATGAAAAAAGAGTGTCCACTTTCTGAACTGGACCTCTGGAGGTATCCTTTATTCTGAATGCACAAGTGATCGGGAGACAATGTTCCCACTGATTTCTGCCTGTTTGCCTGGATAAAAGGACAGAAGCTGGACGAGGATAAAATGTGAGCAGGAAGAGATGGCAGCGGAAGGTGTCAGATTTGCTTTGAAAAGGTCTGCAGGAAGTAACCAGGGAAGCCGTGAATATTCAGGAGAGATCTGTGCAACAGTTAGTATCCTTGTCTGAATGCCTATGAGTGGAATCAGCATATCTGAAACTTTTTTCTGCAGGAACAAGATGCTGAACACATTTCAGCAAGAAATGTTCAAAAGGAATTCTGGGATCACAGTCTCCTGCCTTGTTGTGATAATCTGAGGTTGAAGAAAATGCTGATAGGAAACCCAGACAAGGTTGTTTTATTTTTTTCCAGATAGATAGGATTTCTCACAGGAAGGGATGGTTGAAACCAGTTAAGTACCTGGCAGAAGTTAATACTGTTGGAGTTGAATTTAGAGTGAGCAAGAATAAAAATGGTTAGCAAGCAACAAAAGGAGCAAAAAAAAAATGCTTAGCAAGCCCATTAGTCATGGGCTGCTGAAAAAAGATAGACATTCCTGGGGGATTCATGATCACCAAGGAGGAATCTCTATGGAAGGCAGAGAATCATGCAGTAGGGAATCTATCTATAATGCCCTGATTTACAGAGAAAGAAGAGGAGCCAGAAACACCAAAGAGAAGATCAAACTTGTGCTACTAGCAAGAGGTTGCCAATGAAACCCTTTGATTAACTTTTGGGGGAGTTTAGCAGCAGCTATATTTGAGCAGAAGATGGTAGAGGACAGGAAGGCCTGGAGGAACGTTGTCCATGGGGTCGCGATGGGTCGGATATGACTTCACAACTAACAACAACAACATATTTGAGCAAAAACAAAATTATTGCGGGCTAAGAATAAGTGGTAGAACAGTTAGGCCACAAGGGAATTTGAAGACAGGGGGAGCTTGTATACCTTGTACACCTTATTTGAATGTTGCTTGAACAATTATCTAATTAAATGACTCTCTCAGACAATTTGATATCTTTGTATTCCTGATAATGCTATCACTAAGTCAAAACTGCCCAGAGTCACTGGGAATTGGGCAGCATAAAAAAAGAGACAGATAGGCTGACAAACAAACAAACCAATAGGAAGATTGTTGAGTTCTGTATCTTGTCTGATCATTCCTAAAAATTAACAATGGGTCATATACAATTATAAAATGTAAATATTTTCTATTCAGATTGCAGGAGGGGGCTATGATTATGAGAATATTCAAGTTTACAAGGCTTTTAATCTGGTTCTACTATCTTGGAGTATTGCAAAAAAAATACATTGAGATAAATATAAAACTTAAGATTGTTTTGTGGGTGTCCTTGAAGCTGCTTATAGGAAACCTGATTGGGGAACATAAGATAATGTGACATATGAAAACCAAGGAAACTAGGCATCTGTTTAACAAATAGTGTAATAAATATGCCATGAGACACTTGGAATCATTGCAAGATGTCTGCTCCTGATATTCAGCACTTATTAGTACTCCATCTCTAAATATGGAACCATATTTTACTTTTATGCAAAATGTCTACTGTTATCCTTCATACATTTGTCCAAAGCTGTTGCTGCCGCTGCTCCTTCTCTTTTTCTTTCTTTCCCTTATTTGTAAAGCTGGGTGAATATTTTTAAACCCTGATATATTTGATAGAAAAGATATAGAATGTTAAAATATTTTGAAATTAATATGAGTTGAAGTGTTTAAGACTGAAATCCAATGTATCCTTACTGGGAGTAAATCCTTCCATGATTTAAATGTACAGAATGGACAGTGTAATTGTGACCCAACTCATATAATCTTGAAGGCATTGATTAGCCACAGTAATTAATAATGGACAGCAAATGATAGATGGGATTTGTGTAAATTATTGATGTAATCTAGCCTTAAATAATGGCAACATGGCCAATTATTCCATTTCTGTAAGGGAAGTAATTTTAACTAAATATATTATAAAGAAAAAAAAGATAGAACAAAAGTCAGAAAGGCCAAGAATCTGAATATATCAATATTTATTTACAATCAATAGCAAATAATTTGAAGAATATTTTAATGGGATTAGTCTAGTAGTGTTTCTCAAACTTGACAACTTTAAGAGGGATGAGCTTCAACTCCCAGAATTCCCCAGCCAGCATGAAATCCACTCATCTTAAAGCTGCCAAGTTTGAAAATCAATTAAGGTTGTTCTTAAAATTTGTTCAAAATAAAAAAGTCTGGCTGAAGAAGGTACCTTTTTCAGAAATGGAAAAAAATTGCAACAAGTGTACTCCACAGTTTGGAAATGATGTGAGAAGTGAAGCTTCTGCCATAGACCCAACCACTGGACTTCAGGAAAACCTTTATGAGTGAGTCCCATATAGTTTCAGCGTCTGAACCAAAGTTATTTGTAACTACTGACAAATCCACCAAATCCAATTCAGGATTTACTTCAGCTGTTGTGCTAGAAGATGTAATTGTGTGAATATACATTTTACGATCTCCATACTTGGGAACCCAAGTTTAGCTTGGGGACAAAGAGTATTTCCTTTGGAGATTAAAACAGAATATGCCCTTTTACCATGTATAAAAAAATCTATCCCAATTAGAGTTGTGTTCTGTAGAATTCTAGTTTTGGCTGAACGTAAGTTGGAAGACAGAATTATATGGTATGTAATTGATTTAATATGTTTAGTATTTGTGCAATTAAGGTAAAAGAAGCAAGCAACAGAAACAACTTACATAATTTCCAATGCAAGCTAATATAAGCTGAGTTGAATACTTGCAGCTATAGTTAAATAAAAGCATGACAAAATACCAATCAAATAAAAGCATGTCAATCAAAAGTAAGAAAGAAAAGAGAGGTAATAGTTGTACATTTTTCTCCCTTCAAATTAAACTTGATCCCTGGTGCCTTAATTGATATACCAATATAGTTTCTTTTTTTTTGTAGTTTTTGTGTATTTCTCATCTATCCTATGGTCTCTGTTATTTTCCAGGGACAATCCTGCAGGAACCATTTATAAGTAAGATCTAGAAGTACACAATTTAAAAACAAAACAAAACCAACCTACTCATCCCAGAATGAATGGACCCCCCAAAAATATACATGCCACAGAAATAATAATAATAATAATAATAATAATAATAATAATAATAATAATAATAATAATAATAATAGTAGTAGTAGTAGTAGTAGTAGTAGTAAAGTTGGAAGGGACCTTAGAGGTCATCTAGTCCAACCCCCTGCTCAGGCAGGAAACCCTATACCATTTCAGACAAATGGCTGTCTAGTCTCTTCTTAAAACTTCCAGTGTTGGAGCATTCACCACGTCTGGTAATTGTTCTGTCAGGAAGTTTCTCCTTAGTTCTAGGTTGCTTCTCTCCTTGACTAGTTTCCATCCGTTGCTTCTTGTCCTGCTTTCAGGTGCTTTGGAGAATAGCTTGACTCCCTCTTCTTTGTGGCAGCCCCTGAGATATTGGAACACTACTATCATGTCACCCCTCACCCTTCTCTTTGTTAAACTACACATACCCAATTCCAGCAACCATTCCCTATATGTTTTAGCTTCCAATCCCCCAATCATCTTTGTTGTTCTTCTCTGTACTCTTTCTAGTCTCAACATCTTTTTTACATCATGGTGACCAAAACTGGATGCAGTATTCCAGGTGTGGCCTCACCAAGGCATTGTAAAGTGGTATTAGTACTTCATGTGTTCTTGATTCTATCCCTCTATTAATGCAGCCTAGCACTGTGTTGGCTTTTTTGGCAGCTGCAGCACACTGCTGGCTCATATTGAAATGATTGTCCACTAGGACTCCGAGATCCCTCTCACAGTTACCACTATTTAGTTTAGTTTAGTTTTATTTGATTTTTATACCGCCTTTCTCCCGAAGGACTCAGGGCGGTGTATCCCCCCATCCAAATCGTTGATGAAGATGTTGAAGAGCACTGGGCCCAGAACAGAGCCCTGGGGCACCCCACTACACACTTTCTTCCATGTAGATGCAGTTCCATTGAGGACCACATGGTGAGTATGGCCTATCAGCCAGCTACGAATCCATCTGGTGGTGATGCTATCTAACCCACATTTTTCTATCTTATCAAGTAGTAGGTTGTGATCTACTTTATCAAATGCCTTTCTGAAGTCCAAGTAAATTATATCTACAGCATTCCTCTGGTCCACTAATTTTGTCACTTGGTCAAAGAATGCAATAAGGTTTGTCTGGCAAGATCTGTTTTTGACAAACCCATGTTGGCTTTTAGTGATGACTTTGTTTGCATCAAGGTGTTCGCTGATTTGTTGTTTAAATGTTTGGATGTTTGGATTTTATATAGGATTTGTGCAATGAAAGTACAACAATAGTAAATGGCAATCAAGATGACTGTAGTAGTCCTTGGAAGAATAGCATTCAGTAGGAAAATAACTTTTAAAACATAAAAGTGCTAAGGGAATAGCAGTGAAAAGATGAAGAATATTAACAACATTCTCAATGGCAGATTCAGCACTTAATGGGAAGTGGTAGTGAAGGGGAAAATAGCATGTAATGTAGAAATGCAAGTAGTATTGAAGAAAGAACAATGAACAGTCTCCAGTGTTAGAGCTAATTCTCAAATTGTGACAGTCAATTAGATTTCATACTAGATCAATTTGTTACTAAAACAAAAGGTGGAATCTTGTCACTCCAGTCCAGAAGGAAACCAAGTATTGCATGCAGGGGAGAAAGGGGAACAAGAATTTATACTGAACTTTGATTTCAGTATAAATAGATCTTTGAGCCACGAGACTCCCTGGAATTCTTTCATAATGGCTTCTTTAGCTTTCCACAACAAACTAACTAATCTGAACTTTTGTATCCTTGGAAATGTATTATTGTAGTTTCTTGGCTAGCCAGAAGTCTGACACCCAGTGGCTGGCAACAGGACTTCACACACACTACAGTTTTTAAAGAAAACAGCAAGTGTAGAACATGTTCTTTTCATTACGTTAGAGAGAAAAAGAGAGTTTTGGAAGAAGGAGGACTAGAGTACTATCTATCTTACTAGCTAGAACAGGCAGAATCATGATAAGATATCTAATTTCACTTTATTGTAAAGCTACATTAACAGAATCCTGGAAGTCTGATCTCCTTCCCCCTCTTTTACAGACCAAGAATTAGGAAGAGTCTCCTCTGAACCTCTTGCCCTCCCCACTATCCATTTGCAGGCTACTCAGTCTCTTATCGGACAATTCCTTAGGCAGCCTTTTTCAGCCCTGTTTCCCAAGATCTTTCTCACATTTCATTAGGCCTGGCCTGATGGGGGATTGGTGGGGTTTTTTATTGTTATTTTAATATTTGTATTTACTGTTTTAGTGGGCATATATTTAATCCTTTTTTAACTTTTGTAACTTTGTATTTTTTATTCTTGCCCTGTTCACCGCCCTGAGTCCTTCGGGAGAAGGGCAGTATATAAATAAAATAATAATAATAATAATAATAATAATAATAATAATAATAATAATAATAATAATAATAATAATTATTATTATTATTATTATTATTATTATTATTATTATTATTATTATTACATATACTTTCTTCATCAGGTAGTCCTTTTTCTTGAAGACTACTGGCAGACAGAGTCTGCAGAAGTCCTCAAAAGAAAGTGGTAAAAATAGGAGGCCTCTATCATTAGATGCTGATGGGTGCTGTTTGGCTGGATCTTTCCCTCAGATTCAAAAAAAAAAAACCTATAAAATCTAACTAAGCAGAGTCTGTTCCAAGGGCCTAGGAATCCTGTGCTAAGGAAACAAATGTATTAAGGGGGCTGAAGTATTCCTTTTTCTATATGGTTTGCCAAAAAAATTGGGATCTTTTTACACACCACAGTACAAATAGAATTATACAACTGGTCTGCTGAGATATCCTATCACCCAGGGCTAAATTTGCAAAACAGTTTTCCAGTTCTGATTGCTTACAAATATGTTATCTCTCTCCTGCTGTATGCTCTACCTTGGCAGTTTTATCAGCATTGGTAATAAACCTATACAAAAGGTCATGTTTGCAAGTGGTAGGTGGAGAAATGAGGGAAGGAGGAGTCATCATAGACATTGTCCTGTATTAACTCCGTATTTTCTGTCCTGCCTGACATATTATGAAGGTTTTCTTTCTTGGTACCAGCCTAAAATGATGCAGTGTGTAGGTTTCAGGAGAAGTCTCTCAAGTCAAGCTGAAGGGGAAGGTTTTATGATCAGAATGGGAGTTTCATTACCTCTGTACTCAGTGGAGATCCCCCATACCTGATATTAAATACAAAGATATTAAATTTGGCTTTGGATATCTTCAGGCCCCAGACAAGAACTAGAAGCCATTTACTGGTTGTCTAAATCAGCATTGTTTCTTACTTATTTTTATATTTCTAATTTTATCTTACTTTTCTGCTTATACATTATTTGTTAGCCAGTTAGAGTGAAATGGTGGGGTGGGAGTCAAGAGTCAGACTGTCTCAGGCAGATGCCAGATGTGTCAACAACCAGGAATTGCTCAGCGTCAAGACTAAAAAGGATGTCAAAAGCAATCCCCAGCTATGGGAAATGCGGAGAAGAGCAGCACTAGAACTATAGTGGATATATTAAAAAGAACTGGACCTTTAGGTTAATGAGAACAATCTATGCTTGTTAGGTAGCTTGTCTGAGAGCTTCCACACTCAGGTTCCAGCCAAAAAGCCTAGTCTAACTGGGTTAAGTGAAATACAGGTAGTTTTCATTTAGTCACTACAACTGGAACTGGCAACTGGGTTGTTAAATGAAATGGTTATCAGGTGAAACCACTACTGTATTTATGATCTTATTTCAGTTTACTTTTGCTTTACAGACCTGCAAAGGTTGTAAATATGAGGATTGGTTACAACAGGGGTCTTCAAACTTGGCCCTTTTATGACTTGTGGATTTCAGTTCCCAGAATTCCTCAGCCAGACATGCTGGCTGAGGAATTCTGGGAGTTGAAGTCCCTGGGTTACAAAGTTACTTTTTCAACACTGTAATTGCTAATGGTCACTAAATTAGTGACCAGTTACTAAACAAGGATTTATGTATCTAGTAATTGTTATAGAATTTCTGTCAGTGAACCTGACAAATGCAATACTAAATTATCTTGAAGACCTTTGGTATAGTTCTGTATGTTTGATCTCTCTCTCTCTCTCTCTCTCCCCTCTATTTTCCATCTTTAAAGATGAAAGGAGGGAGCAGCATTTTGCTAAAGTTGAGGGATTCTCAATGTAATACGGGAACATAATAATCTCATTTATTAAACAATTTACCCTGTCCATCATATGTTCAAGTTCAAAAATTTCTACATTCAAATCAATACTTTTCTATCAGGCTACTTCTTATCAGAATGGATAGAACTCAGATTTCTCAAGCATCTTTGGACCACATTAGACGTATCTAACTCTTTGCATACTCCCAATTTAATTCTATAAAGTGCATTCCTTTCACTAAGGACATTCGTAAAAAAAAAGAGATCTCTATTCTCCTACCAAACAACTATAGGTTTGTGAATAACCTGTGAAATGCATCCCTATTTGCACAGTTAATGCAACTACTAACAAAAAAGATACTTTCATCTTGCTTTCATAAGTTGCTATAGACATATGCCAAAAAACTAGCTTGATTTTTCTCTTTCTCATTTAAGGGCTCCTATGCCGATTTAATAGGGTGCATTTTCTAATAGCAACTATCTGTTCATTTTCTTCCCTCCCACATTTACCTGTTATAGTTATACACTTGACATGTTAACATTGTCTCCCAACAGCCAAGAAATCACAACTTGCATAGTGTTGTATACAGAAATGCTGATTTGATGGAGCTCCTTTAATTCTGGTAAAAAAAATACATGCTAGATAAAAAGATGGAGACAGTATTCTAAAGCTAAAACAGTTACTGATTATGATGTGCATACTATCTGGATTTAAATCCCTGTGGAGGAGTATCCAAAGTACACAATACCCTCTGCTCAGGAAGGAGATATCTGTAGCAGCAAAGCAATGGAAGGCTGGGAGGTGGTTATTAACAGATATTTGGGGAGCAGAAGTATGTGTTGCAAAAGAGGCTGACAGCCAATAATCCACAATGAAGGGGGTTTACTCCAAACATGAGATTTTCATTTTTGTCCTATTTGGAAATCTTTTTTCTTAAGGATATTGGAGGGTGTTAAATTTGGTCTTTGGAGTGCTTTCTTTATAACACAAATGGGCCATGTTTTGTGTATCTTATTTTAAGGCCAGAGTTGAAGGCAGAAAGATGGAACATCCCAGCTGTGGTCAAAAAGAAAGATCCCTCTACATTTTACACTTTACCAAAATTGTTCTTAATCCTCAGAAGTCCAGGCCTTTGCTGAGTACTCCTTATCTTGTGTTCTCAGTAACCCTCTGCCAGGTCCTGGCCCACTGTCTGAAGTTCTGATTACTGTAATTATTATTATTTTTTTCCGCTTACATGTTACATAATATGTCTTCAAAGCATTCATCAAGAAAGAAACACAATTATAACTTTGGAGCTTAAGGCATACTTTCTGGTTGGTATAGTTGGCTGCTGAGGGGCAATTTTAACCTGATTATGCTTTGAATGTTCACACATTTGGTTATGTTTGGAAGGGAAAAATTACCGAACATTCTTCTGTACTTCCTAGGAGAATCCTGCACTACATCATTTAAATATGTAAAGACTACATGACAAAGAGTGTGAGGTTTTACATCATTTGACCTTTTATCATCAGAAAAGTCCTCCACTATCATTAAAAACTTCTTGTGCGTTTCACAGGCCCAATGTATCGTAACCCATCTGTCTAAATAGTCTCCCCCTTACAAGCTTTGGCCTAATTTAGGCACCTTCTAAAGTTTCACTCTATTTCTGCCAAAAGGATGACACAAGCTTACTACATAAATATAATTGTAATCCACTTGCTGCCCTTGCAATGAGCACATATGGTTGAAATAACCAGAATGGCCATGTTATAGAAAATACTTAAAACAGAGATGAGATGTAAACTAGGTATGTATAAGTGAATTGAATTTGCAGCCCAACCTGTACCCATGTTTATATAAAGATATGCACACACTTAGACACACAAAACTTATGTTGTGCTAAAAAATATAATTTGTCTAAATTATTCTATGGTCCTGATGTTTCCATTGGTAGACAAAAGTAAGGTACCATTTTAGATATTTCCATTTTCCCCTACAGGCCCTTCATTTCCTACATCAAGCAGAAGAACCAAAGGTTGTTGTAAAGGCTTCTGAGTAAAATGTTCACAACATTCATATTATACTTTGAATTGGGATCAGATGCAATTACTCTGTGGCCAAGGGTCACATGGTGGTTTTACATGACATGTTTTATATTTTAAATTAATCTTTACTGAATTGCCTGATACTTATCCAGATAATCATTTTCTCAGTGATTTCATAATTATTGCTAATTGATACCATCAATGTTTTCTCCCCATATGAAAACCTTGCTCCACTTCATCATGTAAAGCATAAAATCAAATATAATCATAATTTTATTTATATAACACTTTTAAAGTTGAAAAGTTTCCCTAAAAATGAATTATACCAGCCCCTTCAAAGAAAAAAAAAAGGATGGAATGATAAAAAATGCAATTTCCTACTAGTATGCCAAGCTCATTGATTTGAAAACAGTTCTTGCTGAATTAGAACAACTTCTAACTAGTGAAACAAAGATTTCAGCCTCTTTCAAATTTCGGTACATTGTCATTGTACTGGATTGAAAGTGCTGACATGCTGCAACACTAAAAACACTTTTTAGTTTCTGGATATTAGAAGTAAAACATCAGATTAGATGATTTAAAGTAGATAATAAGGGGTAAAATACAGGTGGTCCTCATTTAGAATAGAATAGAATAGAATAGAATAGAATAGAATAGAATAGAATAGAATAGAGTAGAGTAGAGTAGAGTAGAGTAGAGTAGAGTAGAGTAGAGTAGAGTAGAGTAGAGTAGAATAGAATAGAATAGAATAGAATAGAATAGAATAGAATAGAATAGAATAGAATAGAATAGAATAGAATAGAATAACAGAGTTGAAAGGAATCCTGTAGGTCCTAGTCCAATCCACTGCTGAGGTAGGAAATTTAGCAGAAATTTAGCAGTCACTCATTCAAACTTATAACCATGTTGAACAAGTGATACTTGCCACTGGTCCTGAGAGTTTCAGCTACTGCAGCATCCTCACAATCATATGAACATGATCTAGATGTTTGCTGCCCAGTGATGTTGATCTTTTAATCAGTAAATGGTTTAAGAAATTGTTATCCATGGGCTCCTCTCTCCTCCAGTGAACTTGGCAAGATCTTTCCAATGCACAGCTCTAAGTGAAACTTAGGATCTAACTTTTGACCTTCCATATTCAATTATTTCCTTGCTTTAGTTTGAAAATCTTGGAAGATTTAGAGGTTTTATGCACTTTACCTTATACCAAAGATATCCAGGTTGAGGTTAATTTAGTTGTTTTCTTACTCTTTCCTTTTTTGGTCAGAGCTAAATATTTTTTTTCTGAAATTCCTACCTTAATGGTTTGCTCATTTTTTTTTCTCATCGCCAAGGTCAGATCTACACCCCTTTACATAAGTAAGCATAAAAAAAGAAATACCATTATGCACTAAAAGTCACAGAATAGATTTGATAAAACATCAATATCCTAAATTATTTGTATAGTTGCAAATCCGGACATCTCATATGAATGGCTGTTCAGATGAAAGCTAACTGTTTATTGATGGAGGATTTCCAAGCCTCTGAAGTATAGGTTGCTAGGGTTTTTTGTCTTTAAGCTGGTTTTGGATGAGGGAACCATTCACAGAGAATGTCTTTCTCTCTGGATTTGTTGGACTATAAATTTCATAACCAGCAGCATTGATATAGCAGTAATTATGGATTATGCAAAGCTGAAGCAGGGAAACAGAAATATTTACAAGAGTAAACGTGATGACAAGATGGGGGATTTAATCTAATTTAAGTTTTCTAATGTTAGAGTAGGATTTATTATTCTGCAACCATAAAACAATGATATATATTAGTTAATTTTTGGACAAGAAGCCTCCTTACACTCTTTATTCCTAACTCAAAAATTCTGTTTGAAATATGAAAAATATTCCATATTTTAGATGGAACACACTCTAAAGCTGAGGACAGGTGAAGGCAAGACTGACTTGAAGATTTCATATAATGAGGTTTTGGTTTTGCTTATTTTTTAAATAGCCAGATCGCTATAGGGATTTACACTGAAATGCCAGCCACCTGGATTCAGATACCTTCCGATATCCATTCTGAGCAAAATCCAGGAATGTGAATTACTGAAGAATACAGCTGTTCCTTGTGGATTAGGCCCATAATCTGAGTATTTAGACAATAGTAAGCCTTTAAGAAGTTTTTGCATGCATCCAAACCATCTGTTCCTACTCAATAAAACCCTTCTGCGCAGTTTTGAGCTATCTACCATTCTGATCTAGTATAACTTATACTCATGGAACTCTAATAAGTAGACAGAAATCTATTGTAGCCAAGATTTTCCCACTTACTTCAATAGAGAAAACCACTTCTTGAGTACAAAGGTATGTGAATGTGCCTGAGTGTGTGCGTATGTACATATGCTAATGGGAATGGTGTATGTTTAATCCATCAGCCCAAAGATGCCCTTCAATTTGTAAATGAGAATGACACACATATATTCTTTGAAGTCTGAAACACTGCATCTGGAAGCCCAAAACGAATGATAGCACAACCTGCTCTTCACTACAAGCACTGACCCTGCTGGAATATTGTAACAGTCTCTAAGAATGCCCTTGAGAGACAGGAGAAGGAGGAGCCTCAGACTAGGTAATGATCGGATAAGAAGCAGTTGGGAAGGTGGCAAATGTCTCAGAACAGACATTTCCTAGATTCTTGGATTGTAAAAGTGAGGAAGGAAGAGATGTACTTTCATACTTGCAAGATTCTGTTACTGTAACCTTACAGTACCGGTAGTGTTATTATTCATGGTTTGAACTTCTTGTCTTGCTTATCTTAGACAAACACAGAGTGCTGGACATCAGGTAGAATGAGATGAGGAACCTCTGGTCCCTCAGATGTTACAGAGTTTCAGGTCCCCAATATTTACCCAGATCAGCAATGCTTACTGATATTGCTAGGAATAGTAATCTGGAGGGGGCACAGATTCATCAGTTCTGCCTTCCATCCTAATGAGAGGCACAGGTGTAACTTGGAGATATTGCAAGTGCAGTTCCAGACCATCACAATAAAGTGAATATCACAATAAAGCAAGTCACATGAGTGTGTGGATTTCCCAATGCAGATAAAAGTTGTACTTAGATCATACTATAGTCTATTGTCTAAAAACAGTACACAGACTTTAATTAAAAATACTTTATTGCTAATCATAACCTGAGCCTTTAGTGAGTTATAATATTTTTGCTGGAGGAGGTCTTACAAAAAACACAAAAGCTGTGAAGTGTTAATAAAATGAAGTGCAAAAAATGAGATATGTTTGTATTATCTAAAACAGAAGTTCTTGATTACTGTTACACAATATCATGGGGGTTTTCTGTTCTGTATACTGTTGGCTCATTGGATTTTATCATGGTTCATTGCACAATCAACCAGATGTTCAGATAGGATTTGGAATTTTTATCCACCTATTGAACCCATCCTTAGTACCTGGGATAGGCAGATGTTTGATGGTGTTAAAGGTATAGACACAGGATATAAGCTGCTTCAAATAAAGCTGCTTTTTGCAATTGACTGGTGGTGATTTTGTCATGCTGATGGTGTTCAGGTCATGCTCCAGTTGTTTTGGGATTGCACTCAAAGTGCCTATTACTGAATATTGGTACTACCTTTGCTTTTTTCCCCCACAATCTTTTTCCACAATCAAATATTTCTATTCATAGGTCTTTGTATTTTGTTATCTTCTCCAGTTCTTTTTCATCTATTCTTCTGTCTCTAGGTACTGACACATCCACTATTCAGACTTTTTGGTCTTTCTTACAGTTGTTAAGTCTGGAGAGTTATGTGGTAGGTGCACTTAACCTTTTTCATTTTCTATGACCTTCTTTATTTTATGGTCTCACCAGTTCTTGCTTGCAGGCAAATGGTATTTCTTGCAGATCACCATTGTTGCTACTTTGTTGTGTCATTGCTTTTAGCCAATCTGTGTGATCTTCCTGCAGCAGCTAACCAGGGAGTTCATTATTTCTTCAGCTTCTTTGCAGATGTGGCACTTGCTGTCTTTTCACTTCTGGCTTTGTATGCATTTGGTTTTAAGGCTTGATCTTATGCTTTAGCCTTTCTGTTTCTTTTTTCAATTTTCTTGCTATTAACCATTGCCAGGTCATGTTATTATCTGCTTTGCCTGCTATGTTTTAAATGCACTGGCCACGTAATACATTGTCTTTATTATTGTTAATTTTATGTCCAGAAAAATACTGTTGAAAACTTTTGTCAGAAGAAAAAGTTTCTAAATAAAATTAAAATAGTTACTGTATTTTAAATAATTTGTTAGATTAAAATGAAAAAGATTATTGAATCCCATACAATTTGCTCTGAGGGATGCACCTGGTCAGTAACTGGACTTTTCAGATTATGTATAGTTTTGAACTCCACCCTGATGACATCAGAAAAATAGAAGAAAAAATTATAAACTCAGCAATTTTGATAGTTGGTGGCTAAATAAAGTCAGATTTGTTCTTTCTGAAAACAAAGGGGAGGGGAAAGAAACAAATAAAAAAATAATTTTCAGAACATTAAATTAATCTGTTTCAAGTCAGCTATAAATAGTAAGCAGGAAGCAGTGAACAAAAGGCTCTTCCCCCTTGGAAAATTAAATCTGATTCATTCACAAACTGTAAATCAGCCTTGCATTTAAAGCAATAATTAATCAAAGCATTTATCCTAAACAGATGGAGAGGAAAGGGCCACAAGTCAGGAAAATGCTTCTCTTTAAAAACAACATAAAGAAAACTGTAAAACAAAAGCATGAAAGAGTCCTTAAATCACACTCAGAAATGTTTATTTTAGCAACATGTGGTAAAATGCTCCATGACACAATTGGTGTAATGTCTTCACTTTATGTTTCCTAGTACTGTTCCAAAATATGACTCATGTTGAGTAAAATTTCACAGTACATAGCTCCATGATTAAAATGCAACATCTTCTCCAGCTACTTTGGGACCATGATGCATTCACAAGAGAAAGCAACCATAGCAATAAAATATCACCCCTATGTGATTATTTCATGTTAGCTCAAAATGATTTTGTTTACTGAATGTTGAGATATCATTAAAATAAAATAAGGATTGGGCCAGATACCCAGTAAAGAAGGTAAAAAAAGTAGCAGATGACACTCTACCCCCATCCCAAAAGGCAGACCTAATCAACTCTTTCCTTGCTTCAGTTGTCTCTAACAAGTGAATGCGGCTAGGACAGGTGATTGTGAAGACTTGATGGGGGGATTCTAGTTCAAGCTTAATATAAACATGGGAGGAAATATCTGGTGACCTTGAATGAGTTCAAATTACCAGAGCCAGAGAAAAAGAACTCAAAATGACAAACCAGTGCCAGTCTGAGACTGATATCTGGGAAAATCCAGAAGCATGGATTTGACAAGAATAAATCTTGCAAGAAATGTAAGAAGCTTCTTTGATAGATTGAAAATACACTGTGGAGTATGCTGTGGACACTACATATCTTGATTTCAAGGAACTTCTACAAGAACTGAAGACCCAGAGGTTCCTTATTCCTTTCTATTTGATGTCCACTATTTGTCAGCCCTCTGACGTAATTCAAACAAGAATCTCAAACTGACTTCCAACTACCTGCCAGCTTCCCCAATGAGTTTCCTTGTTTGAAGCTGGCAGGAAGCATCAGAAATCCCTTCCTTCCTTCCTTCCTTCCTTCCTTCCTTCCTTCCTTCCTTCCTTCCTTCCTTCCTTCCTTCCTCCCTCCCTCCCTCCCTCCCTCCCTCCCTCCCTCCCTCCCTCCCTTGCTCTTAGGGTACTTTCTCCATCTTGTCAGTTATAATTTGTTTCATATCTGGCATTCTTTCATTAACATCTTTTGGACATAATCCACCCGTAGAAGAAGACATCATTACTGACAGTATTGATATTGCAGTTAATTTCTGGCTTCATTTTTCAACAATTTCCTTTAAGGTTTCCATTGTTATAACATTTTATATCATTTTGTAAATCCCAGTATTAACTGACAAGAATAGATTTTACTTTTTCCCTTCTGTTTACAATATTTGTCATGCACAGTATCCAGTTTCTGAAATCCAAAAAGTAACTTATCTTTCTTTTGACTTACAATGACCAGGGTAGCCAAAATAAGTCTGTTTCTCATGAGAAGTCATTATCTTTTTATTGTTAATTCCAAAATCTTATAGTAAAAGTCAGTATTCTAAATATATCTGGAATTTTAATTTGTTTATAACTTTCCTAGATCAAAATCTTATTTACCTTTTTCAGTTCTTAAGCTTATAATTATTTATTCTTTTGTTCAGAATGGAAGAAAACTCACTTGAATTTTTTTTCTTCCACAGGTCCAATTTATGGTCCAGAGATTTCCTGGTGGTCCACAATCCAGGATCCAGGTTTGCTTAGCTGTTTCAGATCAATCAAATTGGAAGGAAATGGGGTTGGAATTGTGGCACACGTTTCTCTTGAATCTGGTAATGCAAAGGTAGAAGTCACTATAAGTGTGTGCATGTATAAAATAGCAATTAAATAATTAAACAAATTACAACTTCATGGATGTGATTTGGATTACAAGTTCATCTCATCCCCACTTATAATATTTGTGTACAGTAGAGGCCCAATTCCAGATGATCTCTAACATGTTGTGCAAAAAATTTAGTGTAGCCATTACAGTCTCTTGAATTACACCAAGTAGCATTTTCACACTAGCTCTGTCTTTTGGCATTTTGACTAAAATAACTTTCTCCTCTGTCTCCCAGCCTGTTAGCACTGGCTGCTTTCCTTTTTTTACAGAAGAATAATTTGCTGCCCAAATAAGATGCCTATTGTTTTGCTTGGGTTAATAGCTAAGCCATTTAAAAACATTTGTCGGTAGATGTCATGATAAAACATTAAAAGGGCTCAACCCTAACAGGCAGTTGCATATGTATCCCTGTTTGCTTCCTTTGTTTAACAACCCTGAAATGCATATGTGCAACCACATTCTTGCATACCACATTGATAGTTAATATGTAAACAGAATACTGGCAACATTTCTGCAACTGAGATTTTCCGCTCCTTAATCATATCTGTCAATCTTTTCTTGAGAAAAAAAAGGCATTTGATGTACCAGATTAATACATGAGCTATGTTGTTATGCAAAAGGATAAAAAATAGAAATAGAAATGTTTTAATCATGTACAGAATTCCCAAACTCTTCCAATTAAATTACTCTCTACTGTATTTTTTTCACACACAAAAAAAATCAACTGACACTGTGGGCGCGCCTGCCCTTTGGAATCAGCTGCCTGTGGAGCTCTGGATGGCTCCCGACCTTTGCTCTTTTCGCCGTGACCTGAAAACATGGTTATTCGTGCTTGCCGGCCTGGACTGAGGGATTGGGGTTTTAAATTTCATAATTTAATTTATTTTGTTTGGGGCTAAATTTAATTTAATCTATTTTTAACTTTTGTATGTTATATTTTAATTGCCCTGTACACCACCCTGAATCCCTCGGGAGAAGGGCAGTATATAAACCAAATAAATAAATAAATAAATAAATAAATAAATAAATAAATAAATAAATAAATAAACAAACAAACAAACAAAAAACCCACCTCAGTTTACCATATTAGCCTATAATTCCCTCTTTTCAGGTTCATCCAGATCATTACACATGTTTGGGAGTTTTTTTGTCATCTAAACTAAAACTATCAGCATTTTGGGATTTTGGAAACCAAAACTTGTAAATTATTATAAACTTTGGGCAAAAACCTTAGGAAGCCCCAAAAGGCTTATTGGATTCTATGGTAAGCCATAAATCTGATTAATGAAGCCTGTATGTAGTGGGTAAAATGGTGACATATCCACTAGAACTAGTGTGTTATGTGAACATAGGAATATTGCTCAAGTTAAGCAAATGTACAAACATCTGCAGACTGTTCTTTGGCTTCAGAGAACCAAAACTAAGATAGCATGCTTTACAAATAGAAAAAAATACAATATAATAACTTCTAATATAGCCAATGAGGTCAGAGGTTAAGGTGGGCTAGGGGAGACCCAGATTCTAGTCCAGTCTCCACTATAGAAATCCACTAGGGAGACTTCTGGTGGCTGCGCGGCGCCGGAGACAGCCTTCCCGGGCTGCCCGCGGCTCAGCTGAGTGATTTTCGCCCGAAACAGCGCCGATCAGCTGTTCGGGCGAATTTGAAGCCCCGTCCTCGGGAGAAGAGGAGGGGGTGAGGCCCCAGGTAGGGGTCGAGTTCTCCGGAGCCACCTGAGCTTGTAGCTTGGGCGGCTGAAGGATCGAACTCCCCCGTAGCCTGGGTCGCTCCCAGCTGGCCAGCGCCTCTGCTCCTGATTTCTTGGAGCAGAGCCAGGCGTCTGCGACCACCCCTGCCTGAAGGAAGGACTATGGAATAAAAAGAGCAGGCAGAGCGGTACAAGAGGAAAAGGTGAAGAGGATTATTTTATTTTACTCTCGAGCTTGATGGACTTTTTAAACTTAAAGTGAAAGTGCGTCACAATTGAAAGTAAAAGATGGCGGCTAAACCTCCCCCTAAAACTCTTCGGAGTGCTGGAACTTCTCCGGTGCAACAATCATCATTGCAGGCATTGCATCCTCCTGATGTATTGACATCGAAGGACTTACAAGATGCTCTTGAAAAACATACCCAGGTAATTTTGGAATCAATGGGTGATAAATTTGCACAGATGGAGGAGAAATTGGAGAAGTTGGAGGAGAGAATGGAGGAGAGGATGGAACAGAAGTTCAGTGTGATGAAGGTAGACATTTTGTCTTCAGTGTATAAAGTGGCTGAATGTGTGGAAGATTTGGAGGAAAAAGTGGAAGATTTGACTCAAAAGAATGCCATATTAGAAGCAAAAGTATTGGAGAATGAAGATTTAAGAGACAAAATGGATAGAGAATTGAGTCTTGCTCAATATTTCCAGATGCAGTTTGCCATTAGAATCAGAGGTTTAAAGGAGAATATTAAGGAAGATCTAAAGCAGCTGGTTTCTGAGGCTCTCGAAGTGGTATTGAATCAGCCAGCATCTGAAATAAAAGGAGGCATGGATAAAGTGTTTCGTGTGAACTCATGGATTGCTAGACAGAGAAAGTTGCCTAGAGATGTGGTGGTTTATTTTGCAAAAAGGGAAATTAGAGATGAAGTTATACAAGCTGCCTATGATACTAAAGTTGTGATTACTGATCAAGAAGTTCTGGTTCTAAAAGAAATTCCTCCAAAGATTTTAAGGAGAAGGAAGGATTTTACATTTCTTGTGCAAGAGCTCAAGCAACGAGATATAAGGTTCAGATGGGAGATCCCAGCTGGGTTGATGGTGATGCATGAAGGTAAAAGGTACCGTCTGGTTACTGTGATGCAAGCGCGTGATTTTTACAATAATGTTTTAAAAGCAACCCCATTAACACTTCTGGAAGCAGCAAAGGGATCTGGAGAAGGAGAACATCAAGAGGCTGAAGATGGACAGACAGAGGAGAATGGTGCTGGAGGAGATCAAGTTACAACTTCTTTGGATGATCCCAGAGAACAGAGGTTGACGCGTGCTGCTCTAAAACGATCAAAAAAGATAAAAGAACAAGATCAGCAGAAGTCTATGGAACTTTCACAACATACTTACAGCCAAGCAGTGGGAGGTGGGAAAAGATTTGGGTGAGGAATGTAAAATTTACACAAGCTTGAAATCTAAGAGAGAATTTTTACAAAATGTTTTACAGATGGCATTTAGATCTTAAAAAGCTAAGTATGTATCTGAATTATTAGCCTAAATGTTGGAGGTGCGGTGATGAAGACGCAATATATTTTTATATATGGTGGACTTGTAAAAAGGTTAAGGCTTTTTGGATAAAAGTTTGGTGGAACATACAGAAGATTTTTAAACGGAGGTTAAAGTTTTGTCCGCAACTTTTTTTTTTTGTTGGGAATAATTACAGATGCTACAGTTGTGGACACTAAGTTGATGTTGAATTTAATTACGGCAGCAAGACTTTTGATAGGTCAGTACTGGAAGAAAGAGGAACTGCCGACCATAGAAGAGTGGACTTTAGAGGTTTCCGACCTGGTTGAAATGGCGAAGAGTTCGGCCTATTTGAAAGATTACTTGCAAGAATGTTATATTATGGAAGGGAGAAAATGGATTGAGTTTATCCAGAATAAGTATAGGGTTAAGAAGTTTCATGTAGTATTTGAATAAGTCTTCTTTCTTTTTTTCTTTTTCTATCTTAGTTTTTTTTATATATATTTAATATTACTAAGGTTTGTTTTATCCTATATAAGCTAGAGAGTGATAGATTTTAGAGTTTATGGTTGTTAGTATATGGTTGTTTATGATTGTTTTTTTTATATATATACCTTGTATTTAGCTCTGGGAAGTCGGGGGGGAGGGGGGGGAGGGGGGAGAGGGAGGGGGGGAGGGAGAAGGGAGGGGGAGGGGGGATTTTTAAGGGAAAAATTGTATGTTAAAACTTTTCAATAAGAAATCCACTAGGCAAGTTTGGGATAACTGGTCTCTTTCAGCTGGGGTAAATGGGAGGAGTGAGAACTACATATGCCATTTTAAGCTTCTGTATAAAATGTGGGATAGAAATCTAATGAATATATATGCTGGAGTAGTTATTGAAGGACTTGCTGAAAAGTGAAACACCAAAAATGGATCAGATTTTTTCCCCATAAATTGGCAGGCTATTAGGAGGAAGATAGGAAAGAAAGGTGAGACTCACAGTTGGACATGGACTGCATGACAGTTATTCCTAAAAGTAAAGAAGCAGAAACAAAGTAATAGTGAAATTTAGAAATGAATGAGTGAGCTTCTTGCTGGGAGTCTTCTTTACACTATCTTTCAAGATATGATGATTGAGTATAGCATATTTGGACTGCAAAATTTGGACAGCCATTGGCTGGCAACAAAGACTTAAAGCATTCTGTGGCATGGCTGCTGTCTCATGGTCATCCAAGGTTTTGCAACCCAGCTACATTATGTTTGAAATGGTCCCATGAACGTAGGGTGCAAAATTTTATAAAATGCAACAATAGTGGGAACAAAACAATTATAATGCTATGTGCAAATGACCTTGGGAGATTGGGCAGGAGATGGGTGCTGTCTAGAGAATAATCAGATAAGAGAAGGAATAGCCTGCAGATGTATAATGGGGAGAGAAAGAAGCTCAGAAAGAAACCTCCCTAACTAATCAGGCTGTAAAAGAGATGGTGGGAGATTTGTACTATCAAACATGCAAGATTGTGTTCATGTAGCCTTACAATAAGGTAGAATTAGCTCATATGATTATTTTTTCCTGTCTGTTCCACCCAGGCATGCCAGTAACAATAATAATAATAAAGCAATAAAGCAGTGAGAATGACTACCAATAAACCAATAAAATACACACTTGAAGGCAGGAGCAATCTTGGATGATTTTCTGGAGAGATGGGGGCAGGGGGCGGGAGGGGAGATTTAAGGCAGAATCTCAGAATATAAGGGTTGGAAGGCATCTTGGAGGTCATCTGGTCCAACCTCCTTTCCAGTGCAGGTACTGAAGCATCCCTGACAGATGGCCATTTAGTCTTTGTTTAAATACTTCCAGGAAAGTCCACCACTTCCTGAGGCAGTATGTTACATTATTGAACAATTCTAAGTTTTAAGACACTTGTTTTTGTACAACCAAAATCTACTTCCTTATAATTTAAATCCATTGTTTCTTTTCCTGTCTTCCTTTCTTCTGTTCCTTTCAGGCATTTCAAGACAATAATTATATCCCGTACAGTTGTTTATTCTCTAGGCTAAATAAACCAATACCTCAAATAGTCCTCATATTATTCCTTCTAAGCCACTTATCATTTTGATTCTTCTCTTCTGGACAAATTTCAGCTTGTGTTCCTTATTCTAGATCTCTACACCTGTATCCTTGTCTGATTTCTAGTATTTAGGCTATTTTATAGCATCTTTTCTACCTTTTTCACAGGATTCAATTTAAAGTCCTATAAATCAGGTTGACCAGGCGCCTCTCAAATATTGTCTTCCCGGTCCTTGTGCACTTGGCACCCTCCACGTATCCAGTTGTTCATACTCTCTCTCTTCTCTCTCTTGCCCATTCTTTCAAGACAACTCCAGCTGTGTCCCTAACAACTTCATCCTCCTGGCCTGTGGTTTGTCACCCCTTCCAGTATCTCTATTCTTTTGTGTGTGGCTGTTCCCACATGGACCAAAAGACAGAATATTTGTCAGTAGGTTGATGAGCCTGGTGAATCCTTCTGTTACCCCCCTCCCATCAAATGCCCTAGGAACGTAATTCTCTTGATAGGCTCCCTGGATGACCGATTTCTGCTTCAGTCCCTCTCAGTAGGGAGCCTTCAATCACTGCACTCCCCCATTTCCTTCTCTTCAGAGCAGAGGCCTTTTTCTTTATAGATCTTGTAGAGCCTCTTTTCCAGTCCTGGATTTCAGAAACATTAAAATAAACTGAAGTCCTGGAATCTATAACAACTAAGGGTAAGAGTTCTTGTTAGTGGCTTAGAATAGAACGATTCAATAAAAAAGGTGCTATACAAGATAATGCCTGAAATCTTGCTTAACCAAAAAGAAGGACAGGTGATTGTAATAATTTATATATATATCAATTATATATACTCAGTACTTTTTAATTTGTAAATGAGCAATAAGTTTAAAGTATAAAGAGAAGTTAGAATTTGTATAGATGTTAGGTTGCTTTCATAAAGCACCAGAAAGAAGTTGAACATTTAAATATTTCTAGTTGCATCGAAAATGTAAGAGCAAATCTTTCAGAAAATGTTATCTTTCAGGTATTATCTTTAAGAAGAGACTAGACAGCCATTTGTCTGAAATGGTATAGGGTTTCCTGTCTGAGCAGGACCTCCAAGGTCCCTTCCAACATTATTATTATTATTATTATTATTATTATTATTATTATTATTATTATTGTTGTTGTTGTTGTTGTTGTTGTTGTTGTTGTTATAGTTTTTAAAAACTTTGTTTTATCTTTGACGCATAGCACTTTCACAAGAACATTGAAAACAACAATAAAGTCATCTGAAAGAATTAAACTAGCAATAAAAACATTTTTAATCATTTCACTATTTATTATGCTTATGTATCCCTTTTTCTGGAACTTGATTGAATGGTTACTGGTACATGTGACTTAGCCCTCTTCAGTGGTTGAATGCCAAGAGCAAGAGCATTGGACACAAAGGTTTGGTAGAAGGATATGGAAATTGTTTGGATAGGTCCTTTGACCAGGAAGGGTGAAGGTAGGCCATGGGAGAAGGATGCTGGGCTGAGGAAAAGTTTTGAAGACAAATGAAAATGTGATTGTCAGGAGAGATATGATGGGAATCTGAGAGTTGCATATTCAGAGGGACAGGAGAGTTGATGTCTCAGCTCAAACCCACTTTCCACTCCTTAATATTCATCTACAATATTAGGTCACTAGATCCTTGGAGGATCTGGTTTCTGATAGTTGGTATTATATGTCAGACAGCTTTGCAATTAGACCACCCTTATCCATAGATTGGTGATGGAAGAAGCAGCTTCCCTGGATAGGTCTGAGGTATGTGTGTTTGTTTGTGGAGGGGTGTTTTTCCTCTTTGAGTTGTTTCATTGAGTTCTTTTGTGTGTGGCAACAGTTACACTCTCACCCATTCTATTTCCAAGCACCTAAAATATATTGCACAAACTGATGAATTAGCCGTAAAATGTTTCATCCTTTCACTTTCCATATGGAATACTAAGCCATTGCCTAATTGAATTTGACTCTGCTGACTTCATGGTGAATTCTGAGAGAATCTACAAGTGCTTTGCTCTTGTTTATTTCCCAAAATATTTTTTCAACTAGAATGTTTTGATGGTTCAACATCCATTATAGCCCCAAAGCCATCCAACCCTAGAGATTTTTCTGATCAACCAAAGTGTGCCATCTGCTGCTTCTTTTAAAAGCAGTATGTAACAACTTTTGGGCATAGTTTTAATTTTATCACTCAATTCCAAGTTGGCCTCCACTTTAATAGACAATATAACTGTAGATGCAGGCAATTGTCAATACTATATATAAAAAGTTAATCCAATGCAATAGCATAAGATTCCACTAATTCTCATCTAAATTCAAGTTCTCTTTAGATACAAATCATCAACTAATGAAAGAAAGTACAGTTATTACCTGTTTAACAAAACCTATTTGTACACGCTACATTGATTTTTGTAATGAAGCATTAAAGAAATGTAAAACATTATGCCCGGAAACAATTTTTTTCAGAAATGTTAATTTACTCCTCAAGGCAGATTGAAACATATCACCGTCCAGTTGTAGACATAACAATACTGTGTTGCTGTTTTGTTTTATCTTTGGTACAGTGGAAATCAGTTACATATTGCTTTTATTTTCCTCTTAAACAATCAGCAGCAATAATCTTTATTGAATCCAGGTTCAGTCATAAAAACATTGCTGCTCCTTCTAACACAAGGATAAAAATAAAATGCATATCTTCAAGAGATATCAGCCATAATAGCTAAGGAAAGTCTTTATGTTGAGGGACATCTGAATAGTTTCCCAAAGGACTGTTTTCATCCATATTTTGTTTTTGGGCACTCAAGCAGCTTATGGCTGGGTATCTTTGGAAATAGTACCATGGGCTGAAATAAAAAATGAATTTGGAGATTGTTTAGCCCACAACCAAGCTCAATGCATGATGTGCAGAGGCAGATGGAAGAACAGCTTTAATGTGCTTAACATTCATGTGGCTGATCTCAACACAATTTCTCTTAATGCATCCAAAATTGTTATTATTTTTTTTTAAACTGTATCATATTGCTGATTTAGATTCAGGTTGTGATCTAAATTATTTTCAACTATATAAGAGCAAAAATACAGGTGGTCCTTGACATACGACCATAATTATAAGCTTGTTCATTACAGTTGTATATCACGATGATTGTAAAATTTTACAATTTTTGTGGAAAACATTCATTGACTGCAGTGGTTGTTAAGTGAACCAATGGTTCGCTATGAATGCAATTTTGCCAAACAGCCATAACAGCCATAACAGCTTTCAAAGTTCAGTCACATGGCCATGCAGCGTGCCTGACCATTGGATCCTTGGAACTTTGAGTCCAGGTTGCGAGTACCATTGTTTAGATAGGTCACAACTTCAAGCGGTTGTTAGGCAACCAGTCATAAGTCAACTATTACCTTATAGACTTTTCTTATCTTAAAGGAGTGTTCTTTATTTTATTTAATGTTACTTTACATCTAAGTCCAGGAGCTTATATTATCTTCTATCCAATTTTATCTTTTGGATTTCTGCTTATCATGATTCTTCTGATCTAGGATTATGATCTAAATTTACTTCTACATTTATACTGCACACTTTTGTTTAAATATTTAGAAGTTCCTACATGTTATCAATTATAACAAGATATTGTGAGGCAGTTTAGGACATGATTAAATGATGGTCCCAAAGAGGTCCTTGCTGATTTAGGATTCAATAGGATCATAACTTAGTCCAATCCATCAATATACAATAGATCCAATCCAATATACAATAAATCCAGATGTTCTGAATTTGAACTTCTATAATGCTTAGATAGTGTGGTTTTGCCCAAACTGCCTCCCATCTGATAGAGTTCCTCTTATATTTTTAACCTTTGAGGTGGAAGAAGGCTACTGTTGCATATGATGGGAGAGGATGTGATAAATTATGAGTTTCTTCTTCTCCCTTGTGCCAGAAATGGCTAGGAAATAGAATATTTTCTTTTCTTTTTAGTCTGCCTGTAAATTCAGAGGTAGCCTTTACTGAACCTAGTTCCATTTGTTAAAATAATATATTTCCCCTGGCTTGGAGAACGTTCAACAGATGTACTCTGTGTGCCTTGGGAGAAGAACTGAAATGAACGATGGGTATTGAAAAGAGCAAACAAATGGTCTGAAAGGAGACACTTGGCTTTGATGGATGAAAGCAAACTTTGCTATGATTAAAAATATATTGCAAATATTGTACAGAATATGAAAACAAATACATAGTATAACATGGAGACTACATCATAGAAATGTTTGCAGGTGGTTAATAGGATGATATATTACAAGGGGGTGTGTGTTTCAGATGCACACAGACATGTTTATACAGAAAAAATTGTGAAGTATGAGATATATTAGACAGTGGCTCTTAATTTTTCTGCTTAGCTGGTAGCCACCAATTAAGGAACAAGACTTGGTTTGTAATTTAAGAGTGGAAACTGATATCATGGCCCCCAAATAGAGAAGGTTTGGAGGTTATTATTCCCCAAGCAAGCCACCCCAAAAAGGAACCTCATATTGACTTGCCACTCTAGTTGCAATCCAACAGTGGATAGTATTCAGAAACAGCTCCATTTCTGAAAGAATGGAACTATGTTCAAGGTCTTCCAAAGCTGCTTTCCTTGGACAAGTACCCCTATTTCTCTTCCTTATAGCCTTTAATTGTCACTTACAACAGTTTCCTAATTCTGCTGCTCCTCATGATCTTATCAGGTTCTTGGTCCCTCTTTCTTTTGTCCTAGCCCACAATATAGCTGCAAGTCACAAGGCAAGGACTCTTCAAGATGGGAAGAGATGACTCATTAGATACTGCACTTTAATCTCCAGACTCCCCAATGGGAGCAGACAGCACTCCTTTTTGAGTTATTTCTTTATTGATTTATTTTTACCAAAATGTTCTGCACTAAGTCATCTAGTTAATTTTGTGCAGGTGTTCAGATTTTTGACACATAAGCCTACTCCTTTTTCTGTGAAATATATTGTTTTGGAAGCAGTTATATCTTTCAGTTGCTGCATTCCAGGCACAGGAGCTGTCTCAAGTCTCTGCTTTACTGATCAAATTGTGTTTCATTTCTTATACTAGAACTTCAAGTTTATCTTGTTTATTTTTCCCTTACTAAGTGCATTAGAAGATTAGGATAGGTTAGCCTACAAGTGGGAGCAAAGGTTGAGGTTGGCTGTCAATGGATCTTACATGTTTTATTGAAGTAGGGAACCAAGCTGAATTTTAGTAATGCATCTTGGAGAAGTATATGGGAGAACAGTTGCGGGTCACTTTGAAAATGAAACAGCTAATGCTTCTGAGAAATAATGTGAAATCTAAATTACATGGCTTTGTAGGAGGACACAAGAAGAATACATCTGTGCCCTTTCGTATGAGGCTCACTTCAACAATTGTGTCTCATCATATCTTTTTCAGAGTCCATTGGAATTGGGCCGCCAATAAATTTAAAATATTATAATAACAATAATAATAACATTGGACATATTATTTTTAAACTATTTAGCAAACAACCTGCTGGATTGTCTGCTGAGCCACAACTTTAACAAGTTCAAGGGTCCAACTGCAAAAGAGAAACAACTTCTTAAATCAGCAATCTAAGAACAGATTGCTCTTCAATATTTGCAGCCCAAATATTGTCAAATTGCAACTTCCAGTAGTTCCAGTCAGCATGGTTAGCATGTTGAGGTTAGGCAGCCAGAGGTTCCTCACCTCTGCCTTGAACCCCTGTGTAAATATACCTAACTTTTTACTTTAAGCTAATCCAATCTCCTATAAACCAAGAAAATGCTGCATGGTCAAGGATTCTTGGCAATTCATGATAAGAGAAGTGAGGAAGCCTGTTTGTCTTGGTAGAAGATATGATCCACACTGAAGTATATTTCAGATACAAAAGAAGGTTAAACTTCAGAAAACAACAGGAGTAACAAAGGTATGTAGCTCTTGAATAGCATATGAAGGGGATTTTCAGAAAAATATATTGTAAGTGGCTGTAGTAACAGTCTGTATAGACACTTTTTGTAGCTTTTTTATGATGCAATAACTATGGCCACATGACCACGGAGACGTCCTCGGACAAGCGCTGGCTCTTCGGCTTTGAAACGGAGATGAGCACCGGCCCCTAGAGTCGGAAATGACTAGCACGAATGTGCGGGGGAACCTTTACCTTTACCTTTAACTATAGGATCTCTCTCAGGATACTGTTAGAAACCTGGAGCATACAGGTAGGTGGTCTGCTACTGCTGCTGCTCACAGGAAACAGTATACAGGATAGGGGGAGCAGCTGTCCTCTCCCTATCTCGAATGAACAAAATGATTTTCTCTTCTTTGGGCATCACCAAGTATTGGGCAGGGCAAGAAGGTGAAGTTGCAAGCCAGGTAATCCAGAACCAGTGCAACAGAAATCTCGGAGTCTGTGAAAGAATATGATCATTTGCAAAATGTTAAAAGTCCAAGACATCTTCACATTTTTCTTTTGTCATCATTTTGAGAAAGCAGCGTGCTCCTGCAGATGATAGTGACCCACCTTAATGAACTTAAAAGAGAAATATGTTGTTTTGCTGAAGTAAGTGTATGAATCTATGTGGTTGCTAAGAGTCAACAACAGTTTGATGGCATGTAATCAATCAATCAATGTGAATGTATACAGCTATCAACATTTCTGTAACTAATGCACCCACACCTTTTTCCTCTTTCAATGAATCCAGAGAATAAGACCATGGGACTCTTGGCTGTTTAGGTGGCTGCTAGAAGCTTGATAGCCTGCAGGGCTAAGACAAAGAAAATATTTATCTTAATAATAATAATAATAATAAAAATCTTATCATAAGTAAGCAAATTAGAACTCATGGTTACACTTGGTAGACATTCCCAGGATTGGTCTACCACCTTCCAAATATAAAAATAATAGTTTTAAAGGAAAGATATAATCTTTTTCTCTTTCTTTTTTAAAGATCAGTATCTAAAAAGACTCTTTGAATTTCACATTTCTAACAGCTCTGTTTCAAAAATGAAACTTTTATGAATTATGATTACACACTGACTTATGGTATAGTATATTACAAGGTATTTAATATTTGAAGGAGAGGAGAGGAGGAGGCAAAGGGGACAATCCCAGTTAAAGCTGTCAAAAAGTGATTTTCATCTTGTCATAACAACTTTTAAAATCCCCCAGGGTACAAATTATAATGCTATAATAAAATGGAAGCAAACCCAAAGAAAGCATTTAGGTCTAGTCTTAGTTAATTTAAAAACTTTTATTTCTAATTACAACAGCAGGACTTTCTGCATTCCAAATTAGTGACCTGCCAAAACATGTTCGATCTGAAATGAAAGAAAATGATCATTTTGCTCACACAGAAGAGATCTATAATTTTAACAAGCTCACTTAAAAAAATGACAACTGTCTTTATTTAATAGTATCCCCTAGCAGTTTCAAAACTCTTTGTTGTGACTGAAAGTCAGGAATACAAATGAACCAGTTGTTTTTGCTCTGATGCTTACTAATAATTTCTGACTTGGCTTTTAAAATACTGTCATTCTGCAGACATGCATGAGGTAATGGAACTAATTTATCTAAAATGCCACTCTACAAAAGGGCAATACTTTCAAGTCACAATTTACCTAATATCTCAGATCTAGTGGATTACATTTTATTGCAAAATAAACTATAATATTCTAGTATCTACCAACATGAAATAAAAGCCAATAATATAAAGCAGTGCCAACAGCAACAAAAATTTAATTGCAAGCATAGACTATTCAAGTCCCACCACTTGTATAATGAAAAATAAAAAAAATGAAAGATGATTAATCCATTTTTTTTAAAAAATGGTCAGAAAAATAAATATCTGTGCCAGGCAACTAAATGACTTCAATATAAGGCATTGTGGTTGAAGAGGTAACCTCTGTTTAACAAATGATATTAGAACCCCCATGATTAAAAACAGTCTACCTCTCCCTGCTGGAACCTTGAGAGCAAATGGCAGCAAGGAATTTCTTGTTTTCTTATAAAAGCTCTGCTTTGACTTCCTTACTAGATAACTCACTTTTAACCAGTGGTGGAATTCAGCCAGTTCACACCACTTTGACAGAACCGGTAGCTAATTTTTCGTTGCCCAGGCCTAGAATGGACTTCTGGAAGCGGCATCCACACAGAGAACTGGCTATTCACATATCTGAATCCCACCACTGCTTTTAACCCAGGGTGTATGAAGTGTACAGGTATACTAAAGTTTGCAAACTGCAGTGCTGGAGCCTGCTTGCTAAGAGATGTAATCACACAGGAACCAGGAAATGAAGTGAAAATGAAGTGAAGGAGATTTGGCCTGGGGTATTTCAAGGGGTATTTTCAATGGTTAAAAATCAGACAGAAGCTACATAAAAGAAATGGAGCATGAAGCAAAAGCTGCTGCTGAAGCAATGTCCGAACAGCCCCATTATATAATAAGCTACACTGTGTGGTTGCACAAAACAGTACTCCAGAAGAGGAGGGAATATTTGCATCCAATCATGCAGGGGATGAAAGGAAGCTTTTGAGGTGAAAGGAATAATATTACAAATGCTATAAATGTAACCAGCTGAAATTCCAATGGGCTAATCACTTTCTCATGAACATTTACTGCTTAGGGTTGAAAAGGGACATTGCACCTCACTGGTTATAAACAAAATGTTTCTTATTTTATTCTGAAACTTCTAGTTGGCCTGGCTCCCTTCTGACTCTTTCTTAGCAGCTTGTCGTCTCAATAATCTTTGAGAAGATTTGAGGCTTGCTATAATGTCAAGTTTCATTTGCCGTTTAACAGAGTTTGATGGGTGGCACTGGCAATGGTACTTTCCCCCCCCCCTGTAGGTTCGGTTCAGTGCAGGAACTGAATCAAAACACAGATAATCCTAGACTTACAGCCAGCTGCTAGTGACCATTCAAAGTTATGACAGACCCTCCAAAATGACCTGGTTCCTAAGTTATGTCTGTTGCAGCACCCCTGTGGTTGTTTGCTCTTATGACTGACCACTGGGATGCTGCAGCACCCCACATATCTCCTCCATCCCCACTCAACAGGTCTCTGCAGGCCTTGAACCTGCTTCCCACCCCACCAGGCCCCATGCTCTCCTCTTCACTTTTCTTTCAAAGTTCTCCAGTGCTCGGGAGGGTAAGCTGCTTTGTTTCTGAGTCACATGGTGAAATGGTGGAAGCAGTGGCAATTTTTGGAGCACCTGCATTAGATTGTGACTGCTCCAAAAATGGTGCCCATTTCTGGAATCGCATCTCATGGCCTAGGAGCAAACAAGCATGCTCTGCTTTTTTAACATAAGCTGTGGACCATTGCAGAGCTCTCATTGCTTCAGCAATCATAGCAGTCACCAGTGTGTAACATAGTCCACCATGTTGCAAGTCAGCTTTTATTCCAAACCTCAAGTCAGATGTACTACATATATGAAACTCATTCTGATTTGTATTACTTACACTGTAGAAGAGATAGACTAGTCTAGTGGCAGACAGATCTAAATTCAAATCTTGCTCAGATATGGTCCCTGATGGATAATGTTGGATGGGTTGCACGCTCTTGGGCCCAACCAACCTCAAAATCAGCCATCATGACGAAACTGTTTGTGTTGTAAATATAAAGCATGAACCTTTCATTCAAGTCTGGGAAATATTATTTATTTATTTAAGTCTGGGTATGTTTTGTATTCAATATTTAAATATTACCATTTCTTTTATATATTTTATTGTTTGCTGTTGTATTTGTTATGTTTTCTTTTTGCATCATTGGTCTTGAGTTGTACTTTAATTTTGCATAGTGAAGAATATGTACATGTGGGGATATTTTATGAGGCACTGCTGTATTTCACTGCTAGTGAAGTGAATTGGAGATATAAGAGGTGGACTTTTAATTCCTTTGTTCTTGTCAAATGTTCAGGCTTTATAATATAAAATCCTGCATATTATTTTTAATAAGGCCATAGTCCAAAGGAAAAAACAAACAAAAAAAACCCTTAATATACCCCATTCTTTGAAAAATAAGAGAAATACCTTCAGACTAGTTATTCAACCTTTCACCTTGTCTTTGTACACTCCTTTGTATACACAGCCTTATATTTAAACACTTTCAGGTTTGTTCTTCTATTTTTGTATGACTGGTGAAAGCATAGTTATGCTTGCATTGCCTTTGCTGGAAGAAAGAATTGCCATAATCTCTTATTTATCTCTTCCATTGTTTGCTGTCTTGGAAAATAAGATGTTGGAACAGGTGGGGCCTGACCTTTAGCTTTTTAACTCTTAGATTTCAACTTAGGTGGTAATTATGTTGGAACTGAGAAAAAAGGGAGGGGGATTAGGAAAAGTAGCCATTTTGGGGAAACACACACACTGATGCACAGGATATCCTAAAGGCTGACGACAATCTCACAAGTCTGACATTTGTCAATTTGGAGGAGGCAACCTTTGGGGGCTGAGGGTGCTTTTAGACTTCTGAGAGCATGGGGTGGCCACACTTACAAAATGGCTTTAGTAGACATTTTGTCTAATCAGAAAATGGCTCTTAAACTGTCCATTTTCTACTACTGAAGACAGGTCAGGCAATGCTGGAATCCAATTGAATGTGGAAAATGGAGATGGAATAAACCTAGAATAACAGACTACAGTTAGTTGTATCTGAATTTGAAATTCTGATTTGAAAGCCAACAGAAATGTATTTTTCCCCCAAAAATATTATCTTTCTTTTCCTGAGCTACCTTCTTCTCTGTTAATGTTTTTTTTAAAAAATAAAAAAATAAATAAATCCACTGGTACATTGCCTCATGATTTTTCAAGTCACCTGAGGTAGAAATGTTGCCTGTCAGCTCCCTTCATGGCAAAGAAACAAGCAGGTAGCTCAGGCAGGGAAAACAGTAATAAAAATTATTTTTGTTGCATGTGGCTGTTCAGCATGTCAAGCAACCACTTTCCACTGAACACGACTTGCCATAATAGAAGTTACAGCAGACCTTCTAGAGAAAAGCTGGAAAATCAGATGAGAGGACATTTTTATCTCCACTGAATAGCTCAGTGTTTATCAACCTTGGCAACTTTAGGTTATGTGGACTTTAATTCCTTGAATTTCTCAGCCAGCATCAGAGTACCTTGAAGCAAATAAAGTGTGGCAACAAAACGGAACAATAACATCTGAGCTCACACAAGCCAGAAAACATTATTTAGGATTTAAACCATGAATATATGAGTAGAGGTCACTTTTACTGTGGACTAGACTAGAGCAGTGTTCCTCAACCTTGGCCATTTTAACATGTTCAGACTTCAATATGGTTAATTTTGGCAGTTGAAGTCTGCACATGCTTAAAGAGACTAAATGAAAAACACTGGTTAGAGGAAAGTAGATGACAATACACTGTATGTTGCTGCTTTCTAGAAACTTTTGGTGGTACAGACTGATGACAAGGCAACTGGGCAGTATGGAAGTGCCCTCAGTTGATGAAAAATTTCTTGGAGCACTTTTTGAAGATTGCAGAAAAATATGACTTCTCTCTAAGAATCTCTTTCAAGAATGGAACAGATCTCTCCAGCTCTACTGAATCTGAGGGAAAATTTGGAAATATTTTAGCATATTTTAAACTTGTTATTCTGAAACATTATTATTCAGCCAAAATTATGAATTAAATTAATAAGTTGATAAAGGCAATGAATTTGCTTTTTCAAGTAAAAAGAGAAAACACAATATTTGAAAGGTCCTCTAAATGAAATGGATCTTTTCATGGCCCATTTTGATGGACTAAACTTTTGAAGTTGGCAGATTTTTGTGGAAGAGAATTCTTTAATACTGTAGTTCTTCCCTAAACATTACAGGCTTGTTCATTTTTTAATCCAGACTTCCTGAAAATACACACCATACATGAATTATTTCCTGATGCATAACTGAATTATTCCCTTGAAGCAAAAGCACTGAGTCTTGTGGTATTTTAAAGACAAACCAATTGTAGCTAAAGTTTCTGTCAAACTTAATCCACTGATTAATAAGTAGGGAGGATCATCTATATTTAATGGGTGAATTTAAAGTGACATTCTAAATGCTGGCTTTTTCATTTGTTTCCATCTGAGAAAAAGGGGTGTCTCCAGTTTTCCAATGCAGACATGACCCACTTTCTTTTATTAATTGGTGTGTTGATCATTCTTGAGACTAGCTAGAAAGAGGACATTGTTTCAAAACCAGGCCAAGCTCTGACCTTACTAAAACAGCAATTTGATTTTTTATAAAAAGCCAGTCACAAGTAGCAAACTACATCACAAAGGTCTCCATGAGAGTCGTGGAAATAGTGTAGTGGGTTGAAAGGGGAGGCATCAAGAAAAACTGTCACAATCAACAAAAGCTGAGAATGTTTTTCAGTCTAATTAAACTGTTAAATTGTTCTTGATGGATCACTGTTCCATTATGGTAGTACCTCCCAAACATTGGTTAAGTAAGTTTGTATTGATGATTTTACAAAAAAAAAACTATTTGTTTTTTTAGGGAAAACAAGAAAAAAATGTAATTTTGAATTTTTTGTCTTGATCCTGAATGCATGAGCTTGGACGTAATTATATGGAGTTTTACCCAAATATAATCTTGACTGTTTTTCAACAAACTACATATAACCTCTATGAGTATAATTTGAGTTCACCAATTTTTTGATTGATTTTATTTCTTACTGCACACCAACAATGACATAAATAATTAAATAAATAATTAAATAACACAATAAACAAAAACCTAGAATTAAAGAGAAATTTTCTAACAGTGAATGGTTTGCTTTCAAGTCTTGGGTGCTCCATCACTGGAGACTTTTAAGAAGAGATTGGACAGCCATTTGTTTGGAATGGCATAGAGTTTCCTGCTTGTGCAGGAAGGTCCAAGGTCCCTTCCAACTCTGTTATTCTGTTATTTTGTTAAATTAGGAATTATTATTTCATATTATTTGCCATTCAAGCAGGATGAAATATATAAAAGAAGAGATAACAGGCAGAGCATAATACTGTGTGGTTTTTAATGTACCAACCTAAAGCATTTTAGGATCTTAGTAGCATAATCAAAAAAAAAAAAAGATATTGCCAGTTTGAAATACATTATGTTGTCTTACAGTGAGTTGTAACAACTGCCTATCTATCCTAATAGCCACCTGTACTAGCCTTCCTAAACATGCTACCAGTCACATGGATACCTAAGGACTTTTTTAGGGTTCCCCAAAAGTCAAGATGGTGCAGCAACCATGTGATTAAAACCCCATTCTTCCAGATCTTTATGAAAGATATGAAACTTTGATTGCATGATTGTGGGTTCTATTTAACTGCTTTGATTCCCCTTGCCCCAAATACCATTGCACCTACATATAATGGGCCAATTACACCCTTTCCTGGACCAGGAGGCCTTGTTCACAGTCACTCATTCCTTGGTCACTTTGTGTTTAGATTGCTCCAATATATTCTACATAGGACTGCCCTTGAAGACCACCCAGAAACTCCAACTGGTGCAGAATGCAGCAGTGTGCACAGTAATGGGGGTGAGGTAGTTTTGGCCATGTAACATATTTGTTGCATGACCTGCACTGGTTTCCAGTTTCTTTTTGGGTGCAATTCTAGGTGCTGGTCATCGTCTTTAAAGCCCTATATAGCATATGGCCAAGTTACCAGTGGGATTGCCTTTCCCTAAGGAGATCTATCTATCCTTTTAGTTCATATAGGGTGGGTACACTGCTAGTCAAAATACTTAAGACATATCTCTCCTGCCTCTTCCCTCCCCGATGCAGCTAACAAAGTGAGAAAGAGCCTGTGGCCTAGAGGTTAAAACAACTGCCTAATGTGCAATCAGCCTAGGTTCGAATCTCAGAAGGGTCTGGCTGACTGATGAGAACAAATAAGTTTGAAATAGCTATATCAGTCTCCCTTTAATTCTTTGTTAGCAATCCAAAAAATGTATACACACAGACACACACACAGACACAAACACAAACATATGTATATGTTAATGTATATATATATATATACATTAATATAATGTATATATATATATATATATATATATATATATATATATATATATATATGTATGTATGTATGTATGTATGTATGTATGTATGTATCTATCTATCTATCTATCTATCTATCTATCTATCTATATATATATATATATATTGTGGGTTCGGATTTGCTTTTTGGATGGTTGTGTGGGGGTGATGTCCTGTGGTGTTATCATGAGTTTGGGTCTGGTATCATTCTTGGTGGTTGGGACTCGTCTGTCAATCAAGGCGGGTTTCCAAATATATATGGTATGTTAGAATAAACTTGCAGGACAGGAGGAACAACTTCAATCAAGATAACAATCACATAAATAAAAATTGAATCTAAAACAAAAATGTAATTTGAGAAAATGTTTCAGATTTGACGCTCCCTAATTCTCTTGTAGATAAAAGGAGGGAGGGAATTATATCCTGACATGCAAGATTCTGTTACTGTAACCTTGTAATAAAAGTACTGTTAATAGCCATAACTTTGGTATGCAAGTCTTGTCTATCTCAAAGGCCTGACACCATAGGAACCTGGGTGAAGAAGACTGGCACAGCCTCAATAGCATCAACTCTCTAGAGCATTTTATGGAAGTCATTTATCATTTATCACCAACTGAGGCTAAATATATTTACAAAGCGGATACTTCATTATGGTGTCCTCCCTTGTCTTTATTTTAAGATGGATTAGATAATGAGGTTGGAAAAGAAAAGAGCATAATTAGGCACCACAATAGAGTTGGTAAGTTTAGACTGGAATGCAAGTAACCTGATCCAGATAGAAACTTGTTAGGAAGAATAGGTCTTAGTCTTAATTAGATACACACAAATTGCACTGCTCAAGTTTTAATCCTGTATTGTTGAAGGTAGGTTCATGTACTACATTGGCCTGTCTTTTGAGTAACACTTTTTGTATTCTGCAATAAAGAAGAGACAAAATGAAAATGTCAGTTTTTATATGTAATATAAAAAGAGGTAATGTTCAGGATTGCTAAGAAACTTTATAATTCAGTCGTAATATTTCATGTGAAAGGTACTGCTTAATTTGATACCTACTCTATAATAAAAAAAATCTGGATGTTTATTGAATCTAATAAAGACCAATTTATTTTGTTCTTTACTGTAAAAGAACAAATGTTATGAAGCAATTCACCTCACCTCATTTTGAATGTTCAGTAGCTTTGTCATAGAGGAAGAGGTCAAGAGGGTTAAGGTTTTTTTTCAGGAAAAAAATATGTATTGATAGTTATGTTGCCAAGCCCTTCCCCCACCCAAATACTGGAAGCATTCCTGATAATGTGTGTCAGTAAATTCTGCATATACTTTTGTGTTCTGGAAATGAGTGTAAAGCTACAATTGTCCTTACTGTGTCTTCATTGGCCTGGCAAAGGCATTTAACACCATAAACAGGCAGGCTCTGTGGATCATTCTGACACGTTATTGATGCCTGAGGAAATTTGTGAAGTTGATTCAGCTACTCTGTGATGGAATGATAGGACAAATTCTTTACAATAGTGATACATCAGCTGCATTTATCATTTTCAATGAGGCAAAACAGGGTTGTGTGCTAACCCAATCCTATTCAATCTCTTCTTTGCTTGCATGTTATGTGCTATTCAAGATTTGAAGGAATATACATCAGGTACTGATTGAATAGCTGTCTCTTTGTCCTCTAAGTGCCTCCATACAATCATTTAAAAAATCTTCTTTGCTAATGACTATGCATTCCTCACTCACATGGACAGTGACCTACAGTTGATGCTGAACAAATTATCAGATTCCTCTCTGTTCTTCAGTCTGACTATTAGCCTGAATAGGACTGAAATATGTTATGAGTCTATGCCAAAGTCTACACCAAATATCAAGCCCTCAGAACCAAAAATCATTGTTAATGAGATTCAGCTGATATAGTATAGTATACAAAAGGTAAAGGTTCCCCCGCACATGCGTGCTAGTCGTTTCTGACTCTAGGGGCCGGTGCTCATCTCCGTTTCAAAGCCGAAGAGCCAGTGCTTGTCCGAGGACGTCTCCGTGGTCATGTGGCCGGCATGACTAGATGCCAAAGGTGCACAGAACGCTGTTACCTTCCCACCGTAGTGGTCCCTATTTTTCTACTTGCATTTTTATGTGCTTTCAAACTGCTAGATTGGCAGAAGCTGGGATGAGTAACAGGCACTCACTCTGTTACGCGGCACTCGGGATTCGACTCACCAAACTGCTGACCTTTTGATCAACAAGCTCAGCGTCCTAACCCACTGAGCCACCGCGTCCCTTTAGTATAGTATAAACAGCTTCAAGTTCTTGGGAACCATAATCTCAAGTGATGGGTCTTTGGACAAAGAAATTGACTCCAGGGTCAGTAAGTTTAGCTAGCTGTGTACTAGAGTGCTCAATCAATACAACATCCATGTCTACTCAAAGGTGAAGGTTTACAGAGCTGAGGTTATCCTGTCTCTATTAAATGGATGTGAGTCCTAGGTTCTACAGTGAAGACACATCGAACAACTGGAGAAATTTTACATGTACATTCTCAGTTCCATTCTTGAAATTTGTTGACAAGATAATATGTCCAGTCTCCAAATCTTGGATCACATGAGTCCACCATTACTGAGTCCTAGAGCCCAGATGAGAAGAACATATCATCAGAATGGATGACTACTATATGCCTCACCATTTGCTCTACAGTGTGCTGGAATCTGGGAGGAGACCTCAAAACCCACCATGCAAACACTACAGAGATACTTTGAAAGAAACACTATTCCAATGTGACATCCCACCAAGAGAACTAGAAGCTGCAGTTGCTGACAGAATCCACTGGTGAGCCTTGTACTATGAAGCCTCCACCAGCTTTAAGATAGGTGCTGCCAAAAATCGATAGAAACTGAAAATGGTGTCACAGAATAACACCTATGCCCACTACAATGGACTTTCAGTGCTCCCATTGTACTAGACTCTGCATTTTCAGATTAGGACTGCAGAGTCACCTCCATGTCTGCAGATTAACTGCACAACAGCATGTCTTCTTTGACCCTGAAGGACTACCATATACTACCATATACACAGGTCCTTCTCTGTGGGCGCGCCGGATTTATGGAATTGTTTGCCGGTCGAGCTCTGGATGGCACCCGACCTTCGCTCCTTCCGACGCGATCTGAAGACCTACTTGTTCGAACAAGCTAGCCTGGCCTGATGGGCAGGGCTTTTTTTCTCATAGAATGCTCAGAACGGAGTTCCGGCACCTTTTTTGGATGGAACCTTGTAGGGTAGGCAAGGCAGGTTGTATGACATGTGTGAGTTCCGGCACCTTTTTCTTTTACAAAAAAAGCACTGCTGATGGGTGTTGGGTTTGGGTTTTATTATTGTTTTAAAGTATTTTAACTTATTGTTGTAAGCTTTTGGGCATCTTGTTTAATCTCTTTTAATTTTTGTATTCTTGTATTTTTATATGTTTGCCCTGTTCACCACCCTGAGTCCTTCGGGAGAAGGGCGGTATACAAATAAAATTATTATTAAATTATTATTATTATTATATGAATTAGTGCAATGCACACAGAGTGTTCAGATACTAAAGAGGCTTGTTAGAGCTAGAAGCAGAATGTTTACTATTTTTAAGGAGTTTAGGATAGAGTCCAAGAGAAGATTTATTGCTGATTTTATTTTGGCTTTGAGATCAAACATGAGTTAGCTGCTGTATTTTAGATGCCAAACTACCTTATTTTCTTAGTAGGAACTTACATTCCAGTGTGTTTCTTGTTAATGAGGATGATATGTTTAATTTTGCCATGTTTTATGCTCTTAAAAATTATACTAACATCAAAGGGCTTTCATGTTCTCTAGTCTATATTTAGAATCTTTAATTTATAATCCTGGGAAACCTGAGAGATATTAGTGTATATTTGATGCCAAGGGAATAATATGTATTTTGAAAAATGAAAATGAAAGCAAGGAATTTTTGAAGTGGTTATCCACAATTTTTCCTCTAAACATGCCAGGAATAATGGTAGTATTTCTTTCACAATCTGTAATCCAACTCAGGTTTCCACCAAAAATCCCAAGAGAAGCAAACACACAGCACTTGTGACACTACAAATGTTCTTTCATTTCAATCATTCTCTGAAAACCCGAGGGCTAATCCTAGATAAAGTTTTGTTCCTTAAGAAGATGACAGCATAACATAAATCCATCTTTGTCAACCCAGACCATCTCAATCAAATCTATTATGGGTATTTGTGGAAGTGGTTTTATGAGACTGCTGTGGAACAGATCATAGCATTGAATGGGGGCTATTAACACCTTCCTTTTTCTGGCCCCAAATTTGCACAAATCCAAACAATCATTTATGATAATGTATCAGGAAATGAATGTGCATTTATGAAAGTTGTAACAATCAAGAATATTATGTAAAGGTAAGTGACATAAGGGAAATGTGTGTGGATTTATTGTTTAAGTTCATAACCATAAACTTTGCCTGCTAGTTTACTTGCCTGCTTTCATGGTTTTACATTGTTAAGACTGATTTTAATATTCTCTAATGAACTCTTTTGGATGCTTTGGAAGAAAGAATAGTAGCAATAATGATTATTATATGAAACATTTCCATTGATAAAGGAAAATTGTGAACAACTGTAGGGTGTTTTTAAAAAAAGACTGTAAAATAACAGCAATGAATGGACCAAAGTACTAACTTACAATATTCATATTGACCTGCATATGTTAATTTTCAATTGCTAAGAAAGAAAAAGAAAAGAATTTAGAGCTAGAATTACTATCTCATCTCCTTTGTTTTTCAGCCTTATGCCATAAGTCTTCTGGTGAATGCAATCTTCATGCTGTAGTTTGAAATATTGGCTATTTCCTGTGTCCATTATTACAAATTAGTAATGTTATTTCAACATGAAAGTTTCTTTAACCTTTACTTCATCTATAAATAGTACTGCTTCTTTTAAGAAAGCAAATCATGGACTAAGCAATTGTATAGTTATGTCACTGGGGCTAAATTTCAGTGAAAAAATTAGAAGTTCAAAAGTGTACAGAGAAGAGCAACAAAGATGATTAGGGGACTGGAGGCTAAAACATATAAGGAACAGTTGCTGGAATTGGGTATGTGTAGTTTAATGAAGAGAAGGGCGAAGGGTGACATGATAGCAGTCTTCCAATATCTCAGGGGCTGCCACAAAGAAGAGGGAGTCAAACTATTCTCCAAAGTGCCTGAAGGCAGGACAAGAAGCAACAGATGGAAACTAGTCAAGGAGAGAAGCAACTTTGAACTAAGGAGAAACTTCCTGACAGTTAGAACAATTAACCAGTGGAACAACCTGCCTCCAGAGGTGGTGAATGCTCCAACACTGGAGGTTTTTAAGAAGAGACTGGACAGCCATTTGTCTGAAATGGCATAGGGTTTCCTGTCTGAGCAGGGGGTTGGTCTAGATGACCTCCAAAGTACCTTCCAACATTATTATTATTATTATTATTATTATTATTATTATTATTATTATTATTATTATTATTATTATTATTATTATTATTATTATTATTACAGATCATTTTAGGGCTACATGCCAATGTTCATGTGTCTCCACTATATAGCATATATTTGAAATGCAAGATTGCAAGGTTGATTAATTTTGGCTCAAATTAACTGTTGTCGTTTTTTTTTTCATTGCAAATTTATAGACCAAATCAGTTTCTTGATATTATGGTCAAAGCTCATGTTATAAATCAGACGTTTTCAACCACTGTACTGTGGCATACAGGTGGGCAGTGAAAAGTAGGCAGATGTGCCACACTAGTTACCCACAAGTAAATGACAGGCAGTGCTATGCAGTTGTGCAGCCAGAACCCTGCTTCCATAACATCATCAAGAATGATCACCTCCATTTCTCCTCCTGATTCCCTGTAATATCATAGAACCTCTGGTTTCATGATGTGGAAGTCCCATCTATGAGACTGTGACATGAAAAAGATTGAAAACTACTATTATAAATTGTTGGATATTCATCTAACTCCCTTTTAGTGGCAATTCTTTATGACAGAACATCACATTTTCCATATAATTAATAAAGTTATAAATTAATATCTGTATAACATATAAAACAAAGCATCTATACAAACATTTCCTTCAGATTATCAGCAAACCCAAGAAGTTACCATAATGGGATGAGGCAAAGTGAGGCAGGTGCTGGGGCAGGGGTGGTGCCATGCCATGGCCCGTGTGTGCTCAGCCCCCACCATAAAACCTCATCCTACAACTCTTCCACACACACGGGATGAGCCTCCTGCCTGGCACACCATCTGTGATGGCCCCAGTGAGCAGGAAGGACACAGAGCCACTGCCCCATGAGGCAGCCTCCACAGAGCAGGTGGGTCTGAGCACTGTGGCCACTGGCCAGCCCTCCAAGCAGCAGGCAGAGGCATGCAGTGGCGTAGCGTGGGTTGTCAGCACCCGGGGCAAGGCAAGCACCGCACCGCACACCTGGCACCCCCCCTCCACAGTGGGTGGCGACCCGGCGGCTCGGATCGGATTCGCACAGCCAGCACTGCAGTGAGAGAGAGTGAGTGAGCCAGGCAGGGGCAGAGAGCTGTGAGTGCGAGCGCGCCCCCCCCGATGTTGCGCCCGGTGCGGCTGGGCCCCCCTGCACCCCCCACGCTATGCCACTGGAGGCATGGGGAGAATTTATGTGATCTGCCCTGCTGAATGTACTGTCTGGTCCCAGCCCTGGTGGCCAGTGGCAAGCAAAGCAGACAGTGGGGCCACAGCGAGGCAGCCCAGCTGGTCACCATCACTACCACACTGTGGCCCCTGTGGGGCCCCTGTGGGGCCAGGCCACAGAGTCCCAGTGCCCCAGGAGCTCAAAGGCTGGGCTGGGCACCCACCACCTAGGGCTGAGGTGCCTATGCTGCCATCCAGGGGGTCCTGCATGGCCCATGGTGGTCCCTGAGGCTCCTCCAGTGGATCAGGCCCTGGTACCTGCCCTGGTCCCACCCCCCTCTGCCAGAGACCCCTGGACCCCTCATCCCCACTGGGACCCACAGGTGCCCCTGACATGAGCAAAGTCGAGCTGGCTATGCCCACCTTTGCCATGCCCACCCAGCACTCCGAGGGCAACCACAATGCTGATGCAGCTCCAATGAAATCGAGTTCAACACCCCTGCATTATAACATAGAAGAGCTATGAGTTAACACTATGTCGAACTATATCTTGTGGTGTCTTAAAACATTTCCTTCCTTCCAGAAAGGCTTCTGTTTATCTATCTTATTCCCAGAGCTCTTGAGATTTGTGTGTCAACTTTCAAAATGAACCTGGCTGTAGCCATTTTCTATTGTTCTCAGTTGCCACATAGGTTGCAAAGGGGGGGGGTGAAGGTATCACTAGACATAACACAGAAAGATCCCAGGGAAACCTAGGTGTGAGAAACCAGAGGGGGAGTGTCAAAGAGCCCCTCATTGGGTAGTATGATCTCTGGCATTGCAGGGGAGTATTACTTTTAGTTACTGTACATTGAATCTGTGAGAGAATTTTAGAGTTGGTTTCACTTTTGATTATGCCAATATTATGTATCCAATAAACATGTTCTTTGAGGAATCTCAAGCCTTGGAGTTCTGATTTGTTTGGATTCATTAGTCGGAAACTTGACATTATGTCTCTCGAGTTTTTGTGAATTTACTTTATTGTTACATGGGGTAATGGTGCTTTCAGGGGTTTTTTTTTCCATATCTGTTCATCATTCTGAAGCTTCCCTGTCTGCCCACACTTCTCAATCTATGGTTCCCTTACGAAACTTTCCTTTGGAAATTCATAGACGTATGGACAGAAGGGATTGTACAATGAAATACAAAACATTCACACATAGACAACCTTGGCCAGCTCTTTCAAGCCATAAGAATGTTCTCTTCTACCTTGGAAGAAACATTGAAAGCAAACTCTCATCAGAGATGAAGAAGAAATGTGGGGGGGGGACCCCAAATACAGGAGAATGTTTCTGCATGACAGGTTTTCTTTTTCCAATCCAGGGCTTTATATATAGGGCAGAGTTTGCTAGAGGGCCATAATCCATGGATTCATCAGCATTGGGTGGAAGATATTGATCTTCCCATCACCCATTAACTGACCTTTTTAGCAATTCTAATAATTCTGTATCAATCTGGTTAACAGCAGGTCTGCCTTGTGATACTGCCACATTCCTCTACTGGCTGTGTAAAACATGGAGTAGGAAACAGGATAGTAGAGTTGCAAGGCATAAGAAGGGATTCAGAGATTGAGGGTGTAAAAAGCAGACATATGGAATAAATGAAAATCAATCTCTGTCTGGCATATAATGTTTCCTTTTAGTCCCACGGCTCTGTTTACTCAGAAAACACACATTGCAACAGAATGGGCTTTTCCAGTTTGAAATATATAAAAGGAATAGCATTTTAGAACTATGTTGGAATTCTACCTCTTACCCTGCAAATAACATCAGGGGAATGGGGGGAGGGAGGGGAGGAGAGAGGGGGCAGATGTTGAAAAAAACCCAAGGTGGCAATAAAAAATCATGTTTGAAGCCACACCTATTTTTTTTAGCATACATTGCATCTGTAACACATGCACAAAGGAGTTTCAATCAGATGGTCACAGTTACCATCTCAACTTCTTTTAATTGTTTTAAAATAATGGCAGAGGGGAAAAACAGGAAAAGAACAAAGACACATAAAAAGTGCTTTACCATCTTGACTTCTCTCTCTCTCTCTCTCTCTCTCTCTCTCTCTCTCTCTCTCTCTCTCTCTCTCTCTCTCTCTCTCTCTCTCTCACACACACACACACACACACACACACACACAGACACACACACACACCACACACCTCCAGAATGGATGCCCTGGGGATTATACTAGGCCAGAATCCTTTTTTTTCACCCGCTCTTCATTTCATGGCACTTAATATTTACCAATTTTGTGTGTTTTTTTAAAAAAAGCATTTACAACCCACCCCTTCAGTCTGGAAAACTGCCAAAGCAGCTTATATAATAATGAATCAAAGAACCTCCTCCCTCAGCTTTCAAGTCTTTGCACAAAAATCAAAGAAGGAGCAGTGGTGGAGATACTCTATCATTTTGAAAATGGCTAGCTCTGAGGAAAGCAGGCTGCTCAAGGAAGCCCAGAGGATACATCAGCTGCTCAGCAGACAGTTCTGTTTTTTTTTTCTTCCCTGCAAGAATACTTACATAGGTCATTTGGCCTTTCTCAAGAGCAACTCTCTCCCCCAATCCCAGCCCAGCTGTTCTTAGCAATGGATGGAGATGCTCCCTGTTAGTTTCTTCCTGACCAAGGTACACACTACTGAAACATTTTTGACTATGTGACTTGACAAAGAGATTAAACCAGATCTTCTATTTGAAACTTGGCAAGGTTGAAACTTGCCTTCCAGCCTTGTAATTAAATTCCAACCCACTAAAGGATCTCCTGTCAACTTGCAATCTGATTGCACCTTACTCCTACCTTCCCTTGTCAAATTCAGAACAGGTAGTCTTTATTTAATGACTACCTATTTTAGCGACTAACTGCTAAGCCACTTTGTGACCAATCCTCACATATTAGATTTTTGCAGACATTGTAAAGCAAAGGAAAACTGAAGTAAGAAAGTAAGCAGTCATGATTTCACTTAGCAGTCTCTTTGCTTAACAACCAAATTACGTAGCTGCTAAACAAAGACTACCTGGGTGATTTGCAGATATCGGGGCAAGTTGCCGAAGCCTGAGAGTCTGAAGCTTGAGGATGACGGATGAGATTCATCGAAACGTTGCTCTTATACCTTCAATTCTACGTGGGGAAAAAACCCGAATGACCAAAGATATATATGCTGCAAGGTCAGAGTACCTGTGGGTGGCCTTTTGGACTGTGTACTTGCAAAAAATGGGAAAGGGGACTTAAGCAGCAGGGATATCATGCATCATTTCCTTTTGTCTTCAAATTTTCATATTATCTACTTTTTTTCCTGTTTCTTCATTTTGGAAAAAAAACTTTCCAGCCAGTTACCTTTCAGGAACAATAGATGCAATAGATGCAATGCAAGAGAAATCTTTTAAAACTATGAATGGAAATGCCCCTCCAAATCCAAGATCATACAGGCCTCATCAAATTAGTCCAGGTTTTGATAAAAAAGGGAACACTTTCTTATCCTAAATTATAATATTTCCCCAGTTGCCCAAATTATAACTAGATTGAGAACAAAACTTCCTTATTCTGCAATATTTTTGATAATGGCAAAAGCCAACTAATAATGTTATTCAAGTTACAATGAAGGAGCAACATGGAGAGGAGAGAGAGGAGAGGAGGGAGAGGAGAGGAGAGGAGAAGAGAAGAGAAGAGAAGAGAAGAGAAGAGAAGAGAAGAGAAGAGAAGAGAAGAGAAGAGAAGAGAAGAGAAGAGAAGAGAAGAGAAGCATTGGCTCATGAACTAGTTCTTTAAAGAACTAATTCTTTTTTTTTTATTGAAAAGTTTTAAAATACAATTTTCCTTTGAAAAACCCCCCTTCCCCCTCCCTCCTCCCCTCCCTACCTCCCCCCTATCTCCCCCCCTCCCCCTCTCCCTCCTCCCTCCCCTGCCTCCCACCCCTCTACTTCCCCTCCTCCCCCCCTCCCCCCCCGACTTCCCAGAGCAAAATACAAGGTATATATCTAAAAAGCAATCATAAACAATCATATACTAACAATTATAAACTCTAAAATCCATCACTCTCTAGCTTATATAGAGTAAACCAATCCTTAACAATACTAAATATGTATAAAGAACTAAAATAAAAGAAAACTAGCATCATTCCCATCTATGTTCTTCCACAATTCACTATTACCTAGACATATTCTCACTTAGACATCACAAGCACCTATCCCTATTAACCTCTCTAGCCAAAATAGGCTATAATAGATAGTTCTTACACAAATTAACCCGCATTAACCCACAAAACTTTCTTCCTCTTCCTCTGTAGTAAATTGTCCATTAATTCCAAATTGAACATTCTGTTACCATACATATCATCCCAAAACTCTTAAAAACACAACTACCACTTGACTATAAGTATATTGTGGAAGTTCCATAGATTTCTACTGGTCTTATTTTTTAATCTTTTTTGAGCGTTTTAAGGCAGCACGCGTCACCCTCTGTTCTCTAGGATCATCCAAAAGAGTTGCAGCTTGATCTCCTCCTGTACCCTTCTCGTCTATCTGTCCATCTTCATCCTCTTGATGTTCTCCTTCTCCAGATCCCTCTGCAGCTTCCAGAAGTGTTGATGGGGTTGCTTTTAAAACATTGTTGTAAAAATCATGCGCTTGCTTCACAGTACCCAAACAGTACCTTTTGCCATCATATATGAAGCTCAACCCAGCTGGGATCTCCCATCTGAACCTTATATCTCTTTGCTTGAGCTCTTGCACAAGAAATATAAAGTCCTTCCTTCTCTTTAAAATCTTTGGAGGAATTTCTTTTAGAACCAAAACTTCTTGACCAGCAATCACAACTTTAGTATCATAGGCAGCTTGTATAACTTCATCTCTAATTTCCCTTTTTACAAAATAAACCACCACATCTCTAGGCAACTTTCTCTGCTTAGCAATCCACGAATTCACACGAAACACATTGTCCATGCCTTGTTTTATTTCAGATGCTGGATGGTTCAATACCCCCTCAAAAGCCTCAGAAACCAGCTGCTTTAAATCTTCCTTAATATTCTCTTTTAGGCCTCTAATTCTAACAGCAAACTGCATCTGGTAAAATTGAGCCAAACTCTGTTCGCTATCCATTTTGTCTTTTAAATCTTCAATTTCCAATACTTTTGCTTCTAATATAGCATTCTTTTGAGTCAAGTCTTCCACTTGATCATCCAGCACCTCCACACATTTAGCTACTTTATGCACTGAGGACAAAATGTCTACCTTCATCTCTCTAAGTTTCTGCTCCATCCTTTCTTCCATTCTCTGCTCCAATTTCTCCAATTTCTCCTCCATCTGTGCAAATTTAACACCCATTGACTCCAAAATTAACTGGGTATGTTTTTCAAGATCCTTCGATGTCAATACATCAGGAGAATGCAACGCCTGCAGTAATGATTGTTGTTGCACCGGAGAATTTCCAGCACTCCGAAAAGTTCTAGGGGGAGGTTTAGCCGCCATCTTTTACTTACAATTGTGACGCACTTTCACTTTAAGTTTTAAGCATAGTCCATCAAGCTTGAGAGTAAAATAAAATAATCCTCTTCATCTCTCCACCTTTTCCTCTTGTACCGCTCTGCCTGCTCCTTTAAATCATAGTCCTTTCTTCAGGCAGGGATGGTTCGCAGACGCCTGGCTCTGCTCCAGGAAGTTCGGAGCAGAGACGACGGCCAGCTGGGAGCAACCCAGGCTTCGGGGGAGTTCGATCCTTCAGCCGCCCAAGCTCAAAGCTCAGGCGGCCTCGGAGAACTCTACCCCTACCTGGGGCCTCACCCCCTCCTCTTCTCCCGAGGAGGGGGCTTCAATTTCGCCCGAACAGCTGATCGACGCTGTTTCGGGCGAAAAAACAAACAGCTGAGCCGCGGGCAGCCAGGGGAGGCTGTCTTCGGCGCCGCGCCGCCAGCGGAAGTCAAAGAACTAATTCTTTAGTTCATGACAAATTTGAAGATACCTTTCTTCTACTAAATTGTACCAATAAATACAAAGTTACTAACCGTCAAGTACATTCATTAACTGCTATCAGCAGGAGTATCATAGTGTAGATCATAATCTTGTTGTCCAATTTAGAACATACATCTTCCAAATGATGGCTCAAATATGTTTACAGAGTGAATTAAACCACATACCCCCACTTTAACTGCTCTTCCAGGGCCACAAGCAATCTCAACAGCTTCCAGATTTTTTTAAACTTTTATTATTTAGTATATAAAATATAAAATACAAAGAAAAAATAAAAATAGGGGATTAAGGGAAGGAAAAGGAAAGGGGAAGAGAAGGTGTGAGGTACAAGGGGAAAGGAAAAAAAGGTGTTGACTTTCGACTCTTTTTAGCACAGTATAAAGTAAAAACCCTCTAACCTCAACTCATTGTTTTTACACATTGTTATACAATGAGCCATTTCTATAACAGCAAAACTATCTAATCGACAAAACCAAATTCAAAAATACATTTTTTTTCATCACAAGCACAAAATCCAGAAGTGGTATCCAAATGAAAAGCATACCCAAGTATATTCTCCTCTTTAAATGATCAATTTAACCATTCCTACTTTACCTTGCTGTGGAAATAGTATATGTTTCTATTTGCCCCTACTAATCTTTGTAGACTTTCACCGTTTCTGTTAACAAAATTCACTGTATACTTTCTCCAATTCTTTGACATTACTGGAAAAAGTACTTTTTCCCCACCCCACCCACCCCCTTTTAAAAGAAAAATGCTAAACTTTCTTTAAGTACTTTTCTAAAATCAAAACTTTCTAATACTTGTTTTCCCTTAGCTTCTTAACATACAGCAGACATGTCAAACACAAGGCCCGGGGGCCAGATCCGGCCCGCGAAGTGGTTTCATGTGGCCCGCGAATCCATCCTGGAAACAGTGAGGGAACGGCCCCCACTGCCTTGGCCCTGGCCCAGAGACCCTCCTTCTGCCAGAGACCCTCAGATCTGTCCCACTCCTGCCCAGGCCCTCATAGGCACCCTTGATGCGAAGGTTGTAGAGCTGGCCATGCCCACCCAGTAGGCCATACGCACTCTGGCCACGCCCACCCAGTAGGCCACGCCCACCCTGGCCATACCCACCCGGCCCCCTGAGGGCAACCGCAATGCTGATGCGGCCCTCAATGAAATTGAGTCTGACACCCCTGACATACAGGCTTCCAGATTCCTAATTGTTTGTTTCAAGTGCCATTGTTTTACTTGAAGTCAGTTACAGTCAATAACTGAGCACTTATTGGTTAAATGTCAACTTCATTCACTTCTTAGCCAAAGATAGCATATTGTGATGGGCTGTTTGTTCTCAGCAGATGCTACAGACCCACATAACTTCAATATATTTAATTCCTCCTAGAATAAACAGTGTATCTCTTGGGAGTTTACCTTGATTCCATTCTTCCACTGAAAGCATAGGTTGCTTCAATTACTGTACAAGGAGAGTGAATGATCCGTCAGCTATGAACCTACCTGGATCAGTATAGCTGACTCAGGAATTCTGGGAGTTGAAGTCCATGAGTCATAAAAGAACCAAGGTTGCCTGCCCCTGGACTAGCCCCAGTAATCTATCCCTAGTAACCTCATGGTTGGATTAGTGCAATGCACTCTGCATAAGACTTTTCTTGAAAATGTCTGGAAACTGAACTATTAAATAGAATAGCTAAGTGCAGTATGTGAAATAAAACCTTTTAAGTCGCAGTGTCCCAATTATGTTATGGAGCTGTCTTCCTGAAGTAAGGGCTAGTCTCCACGCCATCTTCTTTTCATTAGCAGCTGAAGGATCAGGTCCATAGACACCAGAATGTCTACTAGACTGTCTGTTATATTACTTTCCTTTTTAAAAATAATTACAATTTTGTGTTCATGGCTTCTTAAAGATTGTTGATATAATTATTTAATAATTTCATATTTTCTTGTAAACCACTCTGGCCTCCAGCAGAAAGTAGGAAGACCAGAATGGATGCATTCATTCATTTATTCTGTTTCTAATACACTGAATAACTGAATTTCTCTGCATAGATTATGAGGTCACTTTCTAAAATGATTTTTAAAAAAAAAAAAAAAGTATTAAGTTCTCATGGTTAGTGATCGTTCAATTCTTATCCTGTATGTCTAATAATTTAGATTCTCTAATTAACTAAGATTTATCCATTCAAGGTTGATTCAGCCTTCCATCCTTCCGAGGTAGGTAAAATGAGGACCCAGATTGTTGGGGGCAATAAGCTGACTTTGTAATAATGCCGCTTAGGGGGTGTGTGAAAGCCCTAACAAGCAGGCATATACATAGAATGTAGGCTACTGCTAAGCTTGTAATCCGCCCTGAGTCTTCGGAGAAGGGCGGGGTATAAATGTAATAAAAAAAATACAGAATGGGAAGATCAGAATAAAACTTACATATCTGTGTCTATTGGTAGAATAAAGAATTTAGCTTTAGAATCCACATTTTAAACTTCCATTTCCATAATGTGTCTTCCCTGCTTTTAATGGCAAGAAATTTGTACTTATGGTGAAAGGAGACATCTGTTTATAATTTGTTTTTCTATAAACAGTAAAGATAAGGCTTTCTGATTTAATGACAAAAAAGCTGCAATTTCCCCCAGTTCTGTTAAGGATATCTGTGATTAACTAAATATAATTTTGCTTTCCTTCAGAAGATTAACACTCTGAATTCATTGTGAAGGGTGTGGACAGTGCATCGTTCTCCAGAGAGTATTTAGTAAAAGATTTCCATTATGTGAATTCAATTTTTATTCATATGTTTTTTGTCAGGTGCACACTGGATGTTTTGTCATTAAGGAAGTATCAAGAACATTGGCTTGGGAAGAATATCACTATCAGTCGCATGGGACCAGTTATAACAGGAACCAACCTTGTTTAGAAAAAGCTAACATCCAGAGTCTTTGTGAAGTTTGAATCTCCTTGTTTTAATTTATTTTACATTTATAGCTATTGTTTGCCTGACCAAAAATACAGAAACTCAACACTCTGAGGACAATAGAGAACATTTAGCATTTTAACAAAATATTTATCCAGACTTCATAGTTAGGTATGAGGTACAGTTTTATTAATAACATTGGGAAAAGATTGTCTGTGAGACATCTTAGAATAACATGAGAGAAATTAGTGCCTGCCATATATTTTCAGAGTATAAAGAAGATATAGAAATGTTTCATGATTTCTTACCTCATTCACTATGCTTAACTTGCAGTATTAGTGTTTTATAGTTTCATATGACAGGAAACTGGACATTACAACTTAGCTACAGACTTCATAATATATAAGCTTAGGTAATACATTTCTCTGAGAGGTAGTCTATCTCAAAAAGCTACTGCAAGAGTAATGTCAATAAATGCACTGATTTATGTGGATGCGAATGAAAGCAACATGCTAAAAATTATTAATGGCTCAGAAATCCACATCTCTTTCCTGACAATGTTTAATTCATGTATGTTATTACCTGGGAAGTGTTTTTTTAACAATTTGCAGGTTGCCTTAATTATTAGAGTGATTTGATATAAATTAAACATTTAATAAAATAAGGAACTTATAAAGCATATATTGTAGTTATTATTAAAGTTTTTCTTGTCCAGTTCCATTCAAAGTAACAAATATCTTAAGGACAAGGAGCATGACTTGAAATAAAACAGTATGAATGTTTAATTACAGTAATTTAATCTCATGTTTTGCCTATGGACTGTTTCTGCTTTTCAACTTCAATTTTCTTATTTTTCTCTGTGCTTTTGGTCTTCCTCCTCAGCTGCTTAAAGTGATCCATTTGGACATCATCAGGAGGCTGGATTCAGATATAATGGCATAGCATGAAAGAGCCATAGTTAACATTCAACAGGTATGCTTGCTTGTCCCAAAACTTTACTTTTCCCAAATGTGAGAAAGTATAATACATTGTACACTGGTTTGTACTGGCCTTCTCTTGAAAATTGTTCAGAAGCTACAGCTGGTGCAGAATACAATTATGCAGACAGTAATAAGCATAACTCAGTATGTCCATGAGGAATATGGTGGGTCGCGTGGTTAGGACACTGGGTTGACAAGCAGAAAGCCCACATTTGAGACCTGAATGCTGCCTTGGGGTGGGGTGAATTCCTGTCATTTACTCCAGCTCCCACCAGGAACATAAAAAGATCCCTCAAATGGGTATTCCCTTGGCAATGGTAATGTCACCAACTAAACCTTTCAACTAAGAAGCACCTCAGTGTTTCCAACACAAGTCCAATGCAATGCAATGTGAGTATGTTCATGTAACATGACTCACCCCTAAACTACAGTAGGGTTTTGTTTTGGCTTCCAGATACAAATCAAAGTGCCGCTTACCACCTTTGTAACATAGGCCCGTATCTGAAGGAACACAATTTCTGCTTATCCTATATGATTGCACAGAGTGGGAATACTCTAGGTCCCATGTTACTTGAGAGGATCCAGGAACTGGTGTTTTTTTATCACTATATCTGCCATCTGGAATAATGTCCCCCCTCCCCCAATCAATATCTATAGTCTCTACTCTGGTTGGGTTTAAAAGAAAATATTTGTTGATCCCCAGACATTGGGTTAAGGGGGATGGTGAGCCTTTTATAGGATTATATTGGTTTCCTGAAATGTTTCCTTTTCTGGAATACATTGTTCTTTTGTTTGTATATTTGTTCTGACTGTTTTTAAAGTTATATGCCCAGAATTTTTACAGACTTGAGTAAACATCTAAATGTTAATAAATAATAACTCTAACCCCCATCCTGTTTTATCCTTGCTTGATTTCATTGAATATAGTTTAAACAAACTACATTTTACCATGAAGTGGGAACTGTGGTTTGGAAATTGGAAGAGGAATTTAGGTAGAAATAAAGAGGAGTGATGTGAAAGTGTGCTTGCACAAAGCTTTTCATGACCCATTCCCATAGCAGGAATCCAGAAGGAAACAGAAGGGCCTTCAAAATACAGTGTAAAAATAAACACACATGTCAGTTCATCAAGGACTATGAAGCATGGAGGACACTTTTGAACACTGGTGCCACAGACATGAATCCTCTGTTGAGTAAGTAATGTGAGACAAAATGGCCCCTTAGACTGCCAGGCCTCAGACTCTTCAGCATTTTTTTGTTGTTGATTGTGATGAACTCTCCCATTGTACCATTGCTAAAGGCATTTCAATTCTCCTCATATTTTCCTAGAATGTTAAACATCAACATCCATAGGTAATCCATTGTTAAATGTTTCAGCCTTACCCTCAGAACAAATGTTGCTTCCATCAGAGGCAATGACAGAAATCCTTTATAATGATCCCTTTGCAGGACAGCTTGATGCACGGGGGCCTTTAATTCTCAGTGCCGATCATGCTTTTCAGAAGCTGGCCTGCTGCAGTATCCTGTTTATACAATGTCCTCCTTTTAATCATTTCAGGAGTGCACTCAATTTATTTTCACATCATTCTTTGCCATGAAATGTACCATTTATAAACATCTTTAAACTACAGTTGCCCTTTCCAAGGTCAGATAGGGCAAGCAGCCCATCAGCCGCACCTCCAACTATAAAGTAGCTCAGATGTGTCATCTGACTTAAACCAATAAATAATAAAGATGGATGAAAGCAGCTCTTAAGGGAACCTTCACAATATGTTACATTTGCACAGTTGCCTTAATGATTGGCCATTAAGAAGAGAAACAAAGACAATTTATTTTAGCATGCATTCAGCTGCACTTGGTATCTGCCAAATATTAACTTTCTCTTGTTCTTTCGCAATATCTGCAAGGTAGTTCTGGCTGTTGAAACCATGGGCTACTTTATGGTTTTGCTTTGCAACTTGCCCATGGATATGCTTAGTTCACTGTCCAGTTTAAAAACTAAAAAAAAAACAACCTTTATTTTTTTTACTCCAAAATGGGCCACTTCTCTGTAGATTTAAAATAAGAAATGTAGAATATTCTTGATGGAAAAGAAGTGTATTTACAGTTATGTGTAATTATCCAACCCATTTACTTCCCTGGGTTATGTTTGAATGATATAACGCTAAACTGCAAATCAAGCACCATTTTGAGGCTATAAGAGCTAATTCCAGTAATTCAGCCACACTGTTCCTGTATGACGTTTCATTTCTTTTCAAATATATATTCTGAGCCTGATAAAAATGTCATTCACCTTTTTTAAATTACAGTGGAGATGAAAGTAATACATTTTCTACAATAAAAAATAAAATCAAAGGCATTGTGTATCCAATTATTACTGTTGCTACTGTTAGAATAATGGTAGTATACTGGTATACTAGTGATAAGGACTTTCCAAAGAGTGCAAATGTATATATGCTCTAGGGATGGGAAAGAAATTCACTCAGTTATATTTTATTTCTGACTTAACTAATTTTACACTTTCGAACTAATGTGTGAAAATGCAATTATAGAAAATGTTATTTTTCTTTTTATTACAAACTTTTTCAAAGCTTACAATGCAATTCTCCAGTTTAAAAAGTTATACAAGCCTTTTGTCATATCTTAGGGGGCATGAGGGGAAAGAATACAGGTAAGAATGAAAGTCTGTAAATATATAAAGGTAAAGGTTTCTGTCCAGTCATGTCTGACTCTAGGGGGAGGTGCTTATCTCCGTTTCTTAGCTGATGGAGCCAATATTATCTGAAGACAATTTCCGTGATCATGTGGCTAGCAGGTTTATACACTGAGGGGTATGAAATGCTGTTACTTTCCCACCAAAATGGTACCTATTTATCTACTCACATTTGCATGCTTTCGAACTGCTAGGTTGGCAGAAGCTAGTGCAAGCAATTGAAGCTCACCGCATTGCATGGAGCCTGCATCTTGAACTCAGGCTGACGAGCTTGGTATCTTTAACCATTGAGCCATCACACATTCCTGTAAATATATAAATGTGCTTTTCACTAGGAGGAAAACTGATTACCCAAAAAATGTTACTTAGGCAAAACTGTACACCAAAAATCGTATGCAAAAAACTGTACATAGATATCTGTGAATTGTTTTGGTGAGAGGAAAACATTTTAAAAACACTCTCATGTGGATGTAGAGTCAGGACAAAACAAATATAAGAAAAATGAAAATGGTAATATATTTGTGAAATCACTGCAATCACAGTAAACACTGGTGCATAGGTATGCATAACAATAAACATAACAGTCTTCTAAACAAATCACCATTATAGAAATTAAATTAATAATAAATAATAAATAAAATTATAATAAATACAGCAAAAGGAACGAATACGAGAACAACTGACATATTTGTCCATGCCGTCATATGAGCAGTAACAAACATACCAGTTGTAGCTTCCATTTCTGATTTGCAGTTTGTTCTTTATTATAACATTAATTACTTTTTCATGTGCCACCTTTGTTCTTGCAGCTCTTCTCATGTTATTTACATGGAGACAGAATGCTCATCTGTCTTTGATATTCTGTGCCGTAATTCTTCTCTCCTTTGCTGATACTTCTGAGTTTTTCCTCAGCTTCCTGGAATAAAAAAGGTAAGTGACTTCATGTCTACCATGTGACAGTTATAACTGTCTACATGCAGATAAAGTAAGTTGATGGATGTGCTGCTTGTTGCCACAACAGCCCCTCATTTTATACTGACAAAACCTTTTCATATTGTTATGTTTAGGGGTTGAGACATTTGGCATTTCCTTTCATTCTCCAAGGTGAAAGGTCAAATGCTCCATAATACATTTTTGTGCTCTGTCAGTATTATGAAATCTTTCATTTCTATGGGTGAGGAATTGGCAGAGAGGAAGAGGTTGGTTTTGTGTTTTTGAAGCTGACTATATAAACTTTCAGTTGGAGGAAGGTGCCAAAGTCTGATGATCATAGTCACAGCTCAGGAGATGAGTGATGGAGTTTCTGTATAATACAATGGGATTTTGTATGAGTGTGTGCAATAAAATTCAGCTGGATTGTTTGAATGGTGATGGCCTTTGCTGGATGAGTTTGAACATTTGTTTAAAATTAACAGGGTATTGGTAAATGAATTAACCAGAATATACTGCTGTACATATTGTTTTTCTAGGAGATGCCTTACATTTTAAAAATTAAATACTGATATGCCCCCAATGTAGCTTATTGAATATTTAAAGGTAAAGTAAAGTTTCCCCCGCACATGCATGCTAGTCGTTTCCAACTCTAGGGGCCGGTGCTCATCTCAGTTTCAAAGCCGAAGAGCCAGCGCTTGTCCGAGGACATCTCCGCGGTCATATGGCCGGCATGACTAGACACCAAAGGCGCACGGAACGCTGTTACCTTCCCACCGTAGTGGTCCCTTTTTTTAATTGAAAAGTTTTATAAAAGTTACAATATTATCCCATCCCCAAGCCCCCCCTAAAACCCCCTCCCCTCCCCCACTTCCCAAAGCTGGTTACAGGGTTACAAATACATAGTAATCATAATCTAACATTAATCAACTATATAAATAACCAAATACATAATACACTTTAACCCGCCTATAACATAATTACAAAACCTCTAAAAATATCCAACCTATAAAAAAAATAAATTATAACAATCTAAAATTTATTCATAAGCTAAATGGAACTTTTTACTCCCATATTTTTTCTGAATATAATCTATCATAATCAAATTTTGTTGATATGTTTCTTTACCTTTATATTCTATTTTCTCTATAGTAGTGGTCCCTATTTTTCTACTTGCATTTTTACGTGCTTTTGGACAGCTAGGTTGGCAGAAGCTGGGACAAGTAACAGGCGCTCACTCTGCTACGCGGCACTCAGGATTCGACCCGCCAAACTGCCGACCTTCTGATCGACTAGCTCAGCGTCCTAACCTACTGAGCCACCGTGTCCCTTAATTGAATATTTACATATATGTAAAAAACAAATCAAACCTGCACATATCATTAAGGTATTTCATACAAGAATAATTGAGGCACAAGTTAACTTAACTAGATGGGTAGTAAGCCAGAAAAGAGTAATGTCTGGAAGCAAGTGAGAAATAACAAAGCAAATACAGTAAAACAACAAAGCAAATACAGCAGAATTACTGATAGTGAAAGATTATGACCCTCAGGATTAACAACCTAATTTCCATATTGATAGGCCCCAGGTTGTGCGAGTAGGAAAGAAAGTTTCCAATTTCATCTCCTTGAGTACAGGTTCCCCACAGGGCTGTGTCTGAGTCTGCTACTGTTCACCTTGATGATCCACGACTTCTGTGCAAAATCTGCTACGAATCATATTTGAATGATAAAACTTTTATTCATAAAACATGAAACTCAGTCAACTGAACACTCAAATTGACTGGCACTAATGGTTGACACAGGTTGCTGCCAGCATCCTAGGTATCAACCAGGTATCTCCTTAAAATGTAAGATGCTCCGAGTAGTGCAGTTTTTTGTAGCTTTGCTGGAGTTATTGCAGGAAGCTTCAATTTCTTGATGTGTTTTGCAAAGTTTTTGGACATAGATCCCAGTGACACGATGACAATAGGTATCACTGTTACACGTTTCATCCATAATCGCACAGTTTTGATGGCCAGGTCGCGGTATTTTGTAATTTTCCCCAGTTCTTTTTCTTCGACTCTGGCATCTCCTGGTACAGTGATATCAATCAGCTGTATGCTTTGGTTCTCTCCAATTATTGCTATTGTTGTTGTGATGATGATGATGATGATGATGATGATGATGATGATGATGATGATGATGATGATGACACAGCAGTGGTGGGGTCGTATCCAGGATGAGAATGAAGATGTTTATAGGAAAGAGGTGAAGGCTCTGCTGGACTGGTGCAACAAAAGTAACTTGGTTCTAAATGTTGATAAAACAAAGGAGATCATTGTAGATTTCAGAAAGAGCTGGCATAGTCATACTCCACTCAGTATCAAGGATGCAGCTGAAGAGGTGGTCAACAGTATTAAGTATCTGGGGATGCAGATAACTAACAAGCTGAATTGGTCTCTAAACACATCATCCTTAGTGAAGCATGCAAACCAGCATCTGCATTTCCTGCGTTGGATAAGGAGAGCATATTTTTCTCCTTCTGTCCTGGCCACTTTTTACAGAGGCATGATTGAAAACATTTTAAGAAACAGCATCGCTGTATAGTTTGGTGGCAGAGTGTCTCAGATAGAAAGTCCATACAAAGAATGGTAAGGGCAACTGAGAAGATCATAGAAAGTTTGCTCCCTGGTATTCAGGATGCTGCTTATAAGCACTATATGCTTAGAGGTCAAAGCATTGTTAGAGACCCCACACACCCACTTTACAGTCTTTTTCTGTTGCTCCCCTCTGGGAGGAGGTTTCGAAGTATTTTCTAGCAGGACTACCCAATTCTGTAATAGCTTTGTTCCCTATGCCATCCATCTGATGAAATCACAAGATTCGTTTTTCTCGCCATGTATATGTATACATAACCCGAACTAGACTGTTGTTTCTCTGTACATTCAAAGTAACAATAAAGTTATTCTATTCTATTCTATTCTATTCTATTCTATTCTATTCTATTCTATTCTATTCTATTCTATTCTATTCTATTCTATTCTATTCTATTCTATTCTATTCTATTCTATTCCATTCCATTCCATTCCATTCCATTCCATTCCATTCCATTCCCCAGTTTTACATGGTTTCATTTTATTTCACTTCATTTTGTGGGGTTTGTGTGGGAGTTGATCCCACTTGACGCATCTTAATATCAGGAAATGTTGGTCTGTAATCACTTATCAATCAGTTGAAACAGCTTTTGAGTTTGCTATTCTGTAATGTATTTCCCTGATTACTAAGAATTTATTAGGCTGCTAATTTTCTGTTGACTATTTTTCCCCATCTGTCACTTGCATGGGAAGTGCTATTGTAAAGTACAATAACATGTATTATAACACACTACTTACAGAAAGACATTTCATTCAATGCCATTATTTAATAAAATTGACAAACAGGAAGCCTGATTCACTAGACACTAAAGTGTATAGACCTGTTAAATTAGCAGTAAAAGGAACCTCATGTTGAAAGTATAAATTATTAAGGTTATCTGCCAAAGGGTATATCCTGACTTTGTGCCCAAAATCTTGACAAATATTCCATGAAGAGTTGAATTCCTTGAGCTCATTAGGCCAAATATTATGCGAAATAGAAAACTGGAAACATTTTCAGCACATAAAATGTAAATGTTCTTCTACAGTTATGAACACATGGACTTTTATTTTTCTATTGGCATTGCACTGAAAGTACCGTATAATTACTTCAAATTATTTTGAAAAAAAGCTGGTCTATCTGGTCCACTGTATCAGAGCTAGCAGCAGAGCCCTGTGTGAAGTGAACAATGCTGCTGCCATTATTACTACTGAGAAAATGACTATCAGGATTATATTATGAATTTGGTTAATTGTATATTATGCATAATTTTTATTTAGAATATGATTATTGTAACTATAATCCTGTATTTAGCTCTGGGAAGTGGGGGGAGAGTGGGTGGGTTTGGGGTGGAAGGGATTTGGGGATATATTGTAAAATTTTGTTTTTGTAAAACTCTTTAATAAAAAAAAGGATTATATTCCCATGTGGTATTTCTCTAAACAGTGTCATAGTTACCTCAAGAAATATTTCAAAATATGGGATGCTGACTTGAAATATTAGCCAAGTTAATCCTCTGAAACACATGTTGAGTGAGGGTTATATTTTAAAATGGTCTATTAAAACATTTAACACTGGAATCCTTCACCAAGATAAGGTTTTCTTGATAAGTTTGATAAAACGCTATCAAACTAAGGAGTGGAGGATTTAAAGAAGAGGAAAGAAAGTAATGGCAAGTATATGCATAGATCAGGCAATTTAATCTCTATAGGCCTGATATATATATATATATATATATATATATATATATATATATATATATATATATATATATATATATATATATATATATATATATATATATATATATATATATATATATCCATCGTGACCCCATGGACAATGTTCCTCCAGCCCTTCCTGTCCTCTACCATCTTCTGGAGTCCATTTAAGCTCACACCTACTGCTTCAGTGACTCCATCCAGCCACCTCATTCTCTGTCGTCCACTTCTTCTATTGCCCTCAATCTTTCCCAGCATTAGGCTCTTCTCCAGTGAGTCCTTCCTTCTCATTAGGTGGCCAAATTATTTGAGTTTCAACTTCAGGATCTGGCCTGCTAAAGAGCAGTCAAGGTTGATCTCCTCTAGGACTGACCGGTTTGATCACCTTGCAGTCCAAGGGACTTGCAGGAGTCTTCCCTAGCACCATAGTTCAAAGGCCTCAATTCTTTGGTGCTCAGCTTTTCTTATGGTCCAACTTTCAGAGCCATACATTGCAACTGGGAAGATCATAGCCCTGACTATACAGTATCTGATTTACTACATATAAATAGAATTAATAATTTTTAGATGTTTAATGTTTATAGTAGAGAAAATGAATGCATATGTGTCTAATTTGCTATGATGAAAATACCAGCACTTTGTTCTAGAAAAATGATGTAATTGCACTTGACTTCTTATACATTGTGTTAGTATTGAAAATAATCCCCTGGAGAGAGAGACAAATGGAGTGATCTTGATGGTGAGATATGTACATCTGTTTATAAAATATTAATGACTACTGTAAGGGATAAAAAAAGTTGTGTGCATCTAACATGGGGTTAGATTCATTGATAAGGGTTTCTTTTCCATAAACTGAGTGTCATGTATGTGAGAGTGAATTATTGGACAATTACTAATATGATACTTACATGAATTTAATATTTTTTGTTTCTTTCTATTCTTCCTATTATTAATTGGCAACTATTGAACAATTAGCCAATGGAACAGCTTGCTCAAGTTGTGGCTGGTTCATTGCTGGAGGTTTTTAAGAAAAGATTGGATAACCATTGGTTTGGGATGGAATAAGAACTCCTGTCTGGTCAGCAGCTTGAACTACAACACCTTCAAAGTCCCTTTCAGCTCTATGATTGTATGATTCTATTATAACATTTTTATAATGCAACTCTGATTGTGGAATTCCAACAGCTCTATTTTATTAATAGTATTTTATTATTAATAATGAAATGAATATTAATACTCATGAATATTTATATTAAATTTATCATAATCAAAACAAATGTATACCCTTATTTCTTACAATTGCTTTTTTCTAGTATGCTTGCATCTATTACAAACAATATAAATGAACCAGCAGAACTAAAAGTTACAACAGACTAAGGACGCCTGAATTTTAATAGTAAAATAGTGATAGCAAAGAAGTAATGGGCAAACATATGACCATTTCACTAAATTGGAAGCTAATTATGAAAAGGCTGCCTATTGGATTAGCATACTTAGGAAGTCCATCAAATAAACTGGTGTATCAGTATCTGGTGTAATAAATAAGAACAAAATGTATAGTTTAGATCAGGGGTAGGCAACCTCGGCTCTTTTATGACTCATGGACCTCAACTCCCAGAATTCCTGAGCCAGCTTGGCTGGCTCAGGAATTCTGGGAGTTGAAGTCCATGAGTCATAAAAGAGCTGAGGTTGCCTACCGCTGGTTTAGATGAAAGAGGATATAAAGAGGTGGGTAAAAATAGTTTAAGGTTTTCAGGAAAGAATTTAATGTTGGTTAATTAATTAGTTCTGTCAGTGGGCCTGGGAACCCAACTAGTATGAGTTTATTTGCTCTGCCTTGGGGCAGGGAGATAGAGTTTTATGTTGTGAATTTTTAATGTTCCAAGCTGCCCAGAGTCACTGTGTGTGAATTGGTGATCATATAAATTTGTTTAAGAAATAAATAATAAAAATGAAGTGAAAATGAACTTTTTATCAAGACTGAGGTCTGTTCTGACACCAATGTTTATGTGGATTCAGCTTAAAATTTGAAATATATAGTTGACTTAATGGTTAATTTTTACTCAAGGACCAAAGGTCCAGCATCATTTTCTTAAAGTTATGTCACTTTCATAATGATATTGTTTTAAATTTTCTAATTTTAGATGTTACTAGAGGACTTATTTGCTAACTTCAGTCACATATTGGAATGGAAACAACACTTACTTGTTGCTATTGTTGGCTCAACTTGAAAGTTACAATTTAGTTCCCTTGCAATCCTGGCAAGTTTGGTGTTCCAGAAACAGTAGCAATTTTGTTGTTTCCAGTGCGGAAGCCAATTGGGCATGAAACTTAAGTTTGGTTTTCCCCTCTTGAGAAATGAACATTTTAAATGGTAACACATTTGTTTTGGAAAATATGTATCTATAATAGGTTCATTACCACCCAAACTGTCAATTAATTATATATTTTAAACCTTTGAGTTTCTGCCAGAGAAATACCAGGTTGAACAGTAATATACACAATTAAAACTCTTGCTCTGTACATTGTTATGTCCCAATGGCTTCATGGCTTCTAAAATCCTAGAGGCATTGAGTATCCTAGAAAAAGGTTTTTACTAAGATTGACTGACAGTGTACTGCAATTTTTTTTGGAAAAAAAATACATTTGAAAAATATATAAGAAATTTGGAGTAGATGTTGGAATATCCTATATTCTATACAGCCCAATGACTTCAGAATTTAGATGTGTTTTAATATATTTAAAGCAGCTTTGGTAAATACGTTATGGAAATGTCTACTTGAAATCCCTTATTTATTAGACATTATTAATACGATAAACATTTTCTTGGAAGACCAAAGATACTAACTTGACATAAATTTATATTCCTCAAAGTTGGAATCTTTCAATTTATGAAGAAGCTGTGGGGAGAAGAAAATTTAAATTTATACATGTTGATTTAAAGATACTGATGTAAATTTAAAATTATTACATTATTTGAACAGAAATATATTTCTTAACTGTAGAATAAATATTATTAAAGTTAGAAGGGACATTGAAGGTCTTCTAGTATAGGATTCACTAAACAATTAGACTACATTTCCCAGAAGCCATCTCTTAAGGAAATAGCTTTAACCCTTTAAATGCTAAACGTTCTAATATACACTTCTCTCAGTGAAACAACATTAACCCTGTAAATGCTAAATATACTAGCACAGTTCTTAGGTATATGCTTTGGCCAGATGGTTACATACTGGTCCAGCACAGTTGACCTACTTTTCTCTGTGACCACCATTCAAGCACTAGAAGACTTCTATCATATCAGCCCTTGTCCTTCTCTTTATTAGACTAGACATACCTAGTTCACTCAATTGTTTATTTAGAACACTTGGTTTAACCTCCATACCTCTTATCTTTGTTGCCCTTCTCTGAACTCTTTCTAGGATCCCAACATTTTTTTGTATCTTGGTGACCAGAATTCAATGCAGTATTCCAAGTGTAATCTCACCACTGCAATATAAAGTATTGGATAGGGTCCAAGGTTCAAATCTGTCAAGATCCTTCTGAATCTTAAGTCTATCTTCTAAAGTGTTAGCTATTCCTCCCAGTTGGTGTTATCTGAAAATTTAATGAGCTTCCCTTGTATCCCCTCATTTAGATCATATATGAAGATGTTGAAGAGTCCTCGGCCTACGACAGAACCTTGAGGTACCCATTTCTTCCATATAGATTCCATTAAGAACTACATGTTGACTGTGGATGGTCAGCCACTTGTGAATCCATCTGGTGGTGGTACTATCTATCTCACATTGATAACCAGTGAACAAAATCTTTTAAAGCACATGGGAACTACCAGAGCACTGGGAAAGAGAAGATATGGTTCTGAGCTACAAAAGGGAGAAAAAAAAGTAAATCCAGGAAACTACAGACCAATCAGCCTGATATCAATACCTGTGAAAATCCTGGAAAAGGTAATTAAGCAACACATGTGTGAGCACCTAGAAACAAGCAAGACCATTACTAGAAGCTTCATGGGTTTGTCAAAACAAGTTCATGTCAGACAAACCTGATTGCCTTTGACTAAATTAGGGGATAATGGCAATGCTGTGGACATAGTTTGTGTAGACTTCAGTAAGATTTCAGTAAGTCATTTGACAAAGTAGACCACAGCCCACTTCTTGATAAAAATAGAACAATGTGGGATAGCCATTTTTATTTACTGTGTTCTCCCTTCTTCAAAGTCTTTATTATGGGATTGTTTGAACAAATAACAGTACCTATCTGATCTGGAAAAATGCTATGCGTGGTTAGACCTTGTTAATACTTAGATGAGAGAGCACCAGGAAATTCAGGACTGTGTGAGAAAATGGGTAGTTAAAAACATCCCGGAACAAGGTCATGGGAAACCACAATCCTATTGCTATAAAAAATAATAATGGAAGAGCATGTCCAGGAAAATAATTATTACAATATTTTAATCTCTTCTACTTTCAGTAAGGAGAGACAGAATGAGAGAAAAGTGTATTTGCCATATACTAAATCAACAGCACTTTACAAGTTGTATTTCCTAAAAGGATATTTCTGAAAATCCATTAACAACAAAACCTAACCCAAAACAATGTAGATAATTTTAATAGGACATGAAAATCAATATAAATAACGTTTGAATACAATAGTCACTGATGTTGGCATTACAATGAATATTCCAAAACATAACAAATGGTTGTCATTTTACATGGAAACTATCCAAGGTTTATCTGCCTCTGCAAACTGTTTTATAGAATGTCAACTTTTTATAGAATGTCAACTTGGCAGTGGCTCAACTCTTCTAAAGCCATTCATTAAATCTTAGAATCTTTCTGTTGTTCCGATAACATTTGATTAAATATACTGCATCTGACCTGAGACCACTTGTTATTCTTTTGGCACAGCAATCATAAAATAATCAGATTAGTTCCATAGGTGAAAACAATTTAAATAAAAAAGAGTGGGTAAAAACATTATAAATATTAAGCATCCAATTTAATTTTATCACTTTTTCCCAGTCATATTTAAGAGGTAAATTTTCTGATCTTCTAGACTAACTTTTGGAGTATGACCATTTACCATTATGATGAGGTCCAATGCTATTAGCTTTTTCACAATTCTCCAAAATAAGTTAGATGCTGCCACCTGCTTGGAAGATGACTACAAAGCAATTTTAATAGAGGTATATTCTTATATATTTTCCATATTGTATTAAATGAATCACAAAAGCATATACCTCTTCAAATAATTAATTTTTATGATATGGAAAAATAAATTAAAATTAACGTGTTTTAATTATAAAATCAATAATTTAATTGAAAAGAGTATTGAATGTTACTTAATCTAATCCTTATCTAATGCAAATAACCTTCCTCACTAAATGGCCAAAGGAGCTTAATAAAAATTATTTTAAAAAATGCCCAAAGGAGCTTGTATTATAAGATGCTAGTAAAAGAGAATTTATCCTATTTTGAGGCATCCTGTTGATTGTTAAATAGCTCATACTATTAGGAATCCCTTTCCAATGCTTGGGGAATGGCATCGACTATTTGAACCTTTTATTCATTTATTTATTTAAAACATTTATATAGCCGCCCATGTTCCAATCAACTCTGAGAGAGTCCCAATCAAAAGATAAAACAATATATAAAGCCATATTAAAACTATAAAACTAATTTTGAAAAAAACTAGTTGTTCAATCTTATCCTAGTGCTTGGGGCAGGTGGGGAAGCCAGGTCTTCAAAGATTTAGGGAAGGATAAGAGTGGAGGCCTGCTGAACTTCAGGGGCAAAATGTTCCATGGGGCAGTGGTGTCCATGGAAAGGCATGCTTTCTTTCTTCCAAAAGAAGGCAATATTTGGGGGGAAGGGACTAGAGTATGCCCACCCTATCTGATCTGGTAGGATGGGTAGATGTCCTTAGGAAAAGACACAAAGCAAAAATCCATAGCCACTCAGTTTTACCAGGTTTGAGTTAAAGCTGGTTCCTCTCCATTTGGACTCTCATAGCCTCAAAGCTCAGTCAGCACAACATCATTTCTCTGTCTAGGGGTGGAGATATATAATTGGGTATCATCAGTATGCTGATGATAATAGACCCCATATCAACACATGAACTCCCCTAGCAGTTGCATGTAGATGTTAAAAAGGAATGGTGAAAGGTTTAACCCCTGGAGCATCCCACATTGCAGGGGCCTAGGGTTCAAGGATCAAGTCCTATACTCTACAATAATAGAAAGCACATTCATTTCAAGGTCATAAGATTTTCGAAGACATCTCAGTATCCCATTATCTCTTAAAAATCTCTAGTTCAAGTTGCCCATTTTTGGACATGTTCCATTGTCTTAATGTTCTTCTGAAACAATAGTATGCAAAGGTCTACAACAGTATATGCAGTGTGATTTAATTACATTTTATTTTGTGGACATTGTTCTTTTGATTATTGTTTTGACTTTCCTTTGCCTTTTTCCTCCTATGTCATATTTCTGTACTCTAGATTATTATACCCCCTCAGTCCTCTTCATCTGATCTGCTATTAAACCCTATACTCTATTTGTACATCTGATTTTATCTAATTAAATGAAGATTTTTTTATTAATTGTGTATAAAGAGAAACATGAAATTATTATCTCACCAAAGTACAATATAGATGTGAATTTCATTCCACATTTATGACAAAAAATACAAAAGCTACTTTCCCATACAATTTTATGTGCTTTTCTAGTCATCTTATGGATTAATAAAATAAAATCTTTGTTGAAGTTAAATACATCCCTCAAAGATTTCCTAATTTCTATCATCCAAGTTATTGTAATTATTCTTGTCATGCTCGTAATGTTCAATAAAACCATAAGATTGTAGCCTAACTTCATTTGCACTATTTTCCTATTTCTATTATCAATGTACTCAGTGTAATGATAATATTTTGCAAAATACAGCATTTATGAAAACCTTACCAGCTACATATAATAGAATCCTGAGGGAATTAAACAGATTACAGAAAATGAAAAAAAAAATATTGTGAGGATACAACTGGAGCCAACATTTCATAAATTTTGATTTAAAAAAAAATAATAATAATTAAAAAAGAATTCCTGATGTTCTCAGCAACACAACTAAGTACATTGGGATTCCAAAACCAGTCAGAAACTAAATTGAAAAAAATTACAAGCTTTCCTTTTTCTACAACAGTGTGAGGCATGAATAGTACATGACCAGACCTAATATTGAATTTATTTATTTTTTTATCCCATTTATATCCCGCCCTTCTCCGAAGACTCAGGGCGGCTTACAATCTAAGAAGCACAAATCAATGTGCTTAGCAATAGCCTTCATTCTATGTATATGCTTGCTTATTAGGGCTTTTGGCCCCCCCAGCGGCATTATTACAAAGTCAGCTTAATTGCCCCCAACAATCTGGGTCCTCATTTTACCTACCTCGGAAGGATGGAAGGCTGAGTCAACCTTGAGCCTGGTGGGACTCGAACATGAACTAATTGCAGGCAGCTGGTGTTACTTAAGGAGGCATCAGCCCACTGCTCCACCAAGGCTCTAGTTATTGAAATAACTATTCTGTTTGTTACATGATAAAAAATATTATCATTTCAAAGTCAGTTTTCTTCCAGTGACCCTTTGTGCACTTCACTATTTATCTATCCTGAACTATCTTTAGGTTCTTTTCTATATATCATGAAGCTTCATGTGCTATTATTTCTTTTTTATTTTTTGTATCTCGTATTTTTTATGTATGCCCTGTTCACCGCCCTGAGTCCTTCGGGAGGAGGGCGGTATACAAATACAATAAAACTAAACTAAACTAAACTTTTGGAGTATCACATGTGAGCCAAACATAATTTCATTTACCTGCCAGCCAGACTAGCATTACTCTAAAAGTCAGACTGGGATTTAAAAAACGTAACAAGAACTGTACTTTGTGAGGTCAAAGAGCCAGTTAGTCCAACATTGTAGCCCTACAATGGCAAATATGGTGCTTCTACACAGTCAATCAGTATAACATGAGAATGGTTCACAACTCCAGCAACTAGATTATTTTATTGTGGGATGCCTGTCTGATATTTTTATGTGTTTATTTTTTCTCTCTAGTTTTTATGTCCAGACTTTGTTGGAGTTGAGTAGTTCATATAATCAAAAAAACAAATAAACTGGTACTCAGAAGTTCTATAGTCATCTCAAAAGCATTATTAACTTAAATCTAAATGTTAGTTTAAATCAAATATATAAATTTAGTCACATTCTACCAATGAAATAGCCTATGGAACAGCCTTGTACTATCAGTCTAATGTCATTGTTTGGAGAGTACAATTCTTTGTGCATTCCGTCCCATGTATTATTGCTGGTGGTCTTTATATCTTCAACTTGAATAGTAAATCATTCAGAATCATAATATTAAATTCTGGCTCTGGGTAGTATCAAAGTATGCCTCCTTAATATGTTTTTTACCTCTCCAAAAGAGGCTTTCAAGCTCAGTCTTAATCTATTGAATTAATGTTCTGACTGCTATTGTTTATTAGATCCTGTGAGATAGCTCAGCTGGTGGAAGCCACTTCCTGCCTAATATAAAGCAGCCCTGGATCATCTTACTTGAAATCCTGAGAAACTCCATGAAATAGAAAACTACAGAAAGTTTTTTCAGTAAAGCCATCATATGCTTGATATACTTATTCTTGCCTCAGATGCATCAGATAAAAGAAAAGGCTTTATCAAGGTGATAAATCCATGCCAGTACCTTCTAATTAATTTACTTCAGAAATCAATTAAAGCAGTTCATGTTTGTTATTAAAAAGTGGCTTATCTTTTAATATGGAAGTTTATGTTCCATAGCAGAAGAGGTATGTACATATAGTCTCCTTCATGGATTACTGCCTTGTCGTGGTGAAGGGGCTTGCATAATTCAGTGAAGCTATGAAGCTATGCCATAGAGGGCCACCCAAGATGGACAGGTCATAGCAGAGAGTTCTGACAAAACGTGATCCACTGGAGAAGGAAATGGCAACCCACTCCAGTATCTTTGCCATTAAAACCCTATGGACAGTACCAAAAGGCAAAATGATATGACGCTGGAAGATGAGCCCCTCAGGTCAGAAGGCATCCAATATGCTACTGGGGAACAGCAGAGGGCTAGTACTAGTAGCGCCAGAAAGAATGAAGCGACTGGGCCAAAGCCGAAAGGACGCTCAGCTGTGGATGTGTGTGGTAGTGAAAGGAACGTCCTATGCTGTAAAGATTTTTTCTCCATAGGAACCTGGAATGTAAGATCCATGAATCAAGGAAAGCTGGACGTGGTCAAAAAAGAGATAACAAGACTGAACATTGACATCTTAGGTATCAGCAAACTTAAATGGACAGGAATGGGTGAATTTAATTCAGATGACCATCAAGTATACTACTGCGGGCAAGAATCCCTCAGAAGAAATGGAGTAGCCTTCATACTCAATAAAACAGTAGGAAAAGCAATACTGGGATACAATCCTCAAAATGACAGAATGATCTCAGTTCGAATCCAAGGCAAACCATTCAATATCACAGTAGTCCAAGTCTATGCCCCAACCACCGCTGCTGAAGAGGATGAAATTGACCGGTTCTATGAAGCCCTACAGCACCTTATAGAATTAACACCAAAAATGATGTCCTTATCATCATGGGGGATTGGAATGCTAAAGTAGGAAGCCAAAAGATAACCGGAATAAAAGGCAAGTTTGGCTTTGGAGTACAAAATGAAGCAGGGCACAGGCTGATAGAATTTTGTCAAGAGAATACGATGGTCATAGCAAACACTCTTTTCCAACAACCCAAGAGATGGCTCTACACATGGACATCACCAGACGGTCAACACAGAAATCAGATTGACTATGTGCTCTGCAGCCAAAGATGGAGAAGCTCTATACAGTCAGTAAAAACAAGACCAGGAGCTGACTGTGGCTCAGGCCATGAGCTTCTCATTGCAAAGTTTAGGCTTAAACTGAAGAAAGTAGGAAAAAGCACTAGGCCACTCAGGTATGAATTAAATCATATCCCTGTTGAATATACAGTAGAGGTGACACATAGATTTAAGGAATTAGATCTGATAGGCAGAGTGCCTGAAGAACTATGGACAGAGGTTCGCAACATTGTACAACAGGTAGCAACCGAAACCATCCCAAAGAAAAAGAAATGCAAGAAAACAAAATGGCTGTCTGAGGAAGCTTTGCAAATAGCTGAGGAAAGGAGGGAACTGAAAGGAAAAGGAGAAAAAAAAGATACGCCCAATTGAATGCAGAATTCCAGAGAATAGCTAGAAGAGATAAGAATGCCTTCTTAAATGAACAGTGCAAAGAAATAGAAGAAAACAATAGAATAGGGAGGACAGAGATCTTTTCAAGAAAATTTGAGAGATGAAGGGAACGTTTAATGCAAAAATGGGCATGATAAAGGACAAAATGGGCACGGGTAGGGGCCTTCGACGTAGACCTAATAAGAGGCCCCTGATTATTTTTTTGTCAAAATTTTTTAGGGAGTTAGGGAGGCGGGAGGGTTCTTTTGGTTGTTTGGACAAGGGGGGCTATCCAACAACCGCTGTTCTGGCTAGTGCCGATGTAGATCGCAGGGGGGAGGAGCGGAGGTCGGTTACCTCCGGGGATCCAGGGCTGGTCGTGGGGCTACCTATTCCCACGACATCAGGGAATGGCAGCAGATGTAGGAGCAGAGGGCCGTATCGATCTCGGGGAAGGCCTCTCCGCTGTTTACAAGCGGTGGGGCACTCCGACCCTCTGGCTCTACCCCAAGGTCCCGGGAGTGAGGGTGTGCAGCCCCCTGAGCTCCGGCTGGTGTATTTGAACGCCAGGTCTGTCTCTAATAAGGCTCCTCTCATCCGTGATCTGGTCGAGGGTGAGCAGGCGGACCTGGCTTGCATCACGGAGACTTGGTTGGGCCCAGAGGGCGGGATTCCTCTGGTTGACCTTTGCCCACCAGGTTTCCGGGTGCTGCACCGGCCTCGGGCTCAGGGTAGGGGTGGGGGTGTGGCTGTTATTATGAGGGAGACCTTATGTCCGCGGGAGGCCACTGTTCCTCAGATAGTCGGGTGTGAGTCTCTCTTTCTGAGATGCGGCCCTGGTGCGCAGTTGGGCTTGCTGCTGGTGTACCTTTCGCCTAGTCACGCAGCAGCAGCCCTGCCTGAGCTGCTCGATGTCCTCTCTGGGCTGGTGGTTGAGTTCCCGAAACTTATAGTTTTGGGGGACTTCAATCTACCATCGCTGGGAGGATCATCTGAGTTGGCTCGGGAGTTCATGGCTTCCATGACGGCCATGGACCTGACGCAAGTAATTTCGGGGCCGACTCATGAGGGAGGCCACACCCTTGACTTAGTTTTCTTATCTGGACGGTGGTTAGATGATCTTGGGGGGGGCTCTCCAATTATTATGCCCCTGTCATGGACCGATCATCATCTCCTGCGGCTGGTCTTCCGTTTTGCCACCCCCCGCCGTGGGTGTTTGGAACCAATTAAATGGTACCGCCCCAGACGCTTAATGGATCCCCAGAGGTTCCAGGCAGCGCTGGGGTCCCCACCTGCCTCCCTTGCTCACGGCTCGGCAGATGCCTTAGTGGAAGCCTGGGAAAGGACGGCCACTGAGGCTCTTGACCGGGTTGTACCCCTGCGGCCCCTGACCCGGTGCAGATCCCGTCGAGCTCCATGGTTCTCTGTGGATCTCCGGGAGATGAAGCGTCGGAGACGGGGCCTAGAGAGCGGTTGGAGGTCCAGCCGATCCGAATCCGACCGATTGCGACTAAGAGCCTACATTAGGTCTTATCTCGCTGCGATAAGGGAGGCGAGGTCAAACTACTTCGCCACCCTTATCGCGTCCGCAGATAATCGCCCGGCCGCCCTGTTTAGGGTGACTCGCTCCCTCCTAAATCAGGAGGTGAGGGAGGATCCCTTGCAGGGTCGTGCCGAGGAGTTTAACCAACATCTGTCGGACAAAATCGCTCGGATTCGGACCGGTCTGGACTCTGACTGGGCAGAGTCTGACGATCAGGACACGGGCGGTCTTGTCAATATCACCTGGGAGGAGTTTGATTCTGTGACTCCGGAGGAAGTGGACAGGATCATGGGGAGGCTGAGCACCACCACATGTTTATTGGACCCGTGCCCTTCCTGGCTGGTCTATGCAGCCCGGGAGAGGACACGCAGCTGGTTCCAGGCAGTTATATCGGCTTCTTTGAGTGAGGGTAGCTTCCCCGCCGTCTTGAAAGAGGCGGTGGTGAGGCCTCTCCTCAAGAAGCCTGCCTTGGACCCAGCTGTATTGAACAACTTTCGTCCTGTCTCCAACCTTCGCTTTCTTGCGAAGGTTGTTGAGAGTGTGGTGGCGCATCAGCTCCCTCTGGTCCTGGATGAAGCGGATTATCTGGACCCGTACCAATCGGGTTTCAGGCCCGGGCACAGCACGGAGACGGCATTGGTCACGCTGGTGAATGATCTCTGGAGGGCTCGGGACAGGGGATATTCCTCTGTTCTAGTCCTATTAGACCTCTCGGCGGCTTTCGATACCATCGACCATGGTATCTTGCTGCGGCGTCTCAGGGGACTGGGAGTGGGAGGCACAGTTTTACAGTGGTTCTCCTCCTATCTCCAGGGACGTTCGCAGTCGGTGTTGGCAGGGGGGCAGAGGTCGACCGCGAGGTCTCTCATTTGTGGAGTTCCTCAGGGGTCGGTCCTCTCGCCTCTCCTGTTCAACATCTACATGAAACCGCTGGGTGAGATCATTCGTGGCTTTGGAGTTGGGTATCATCAGTACGCTGATGATACCCAACTTTTCCTTTCGACCCCAAACCACCCCAGTGATGCCCTCAACGTGATGTCCCGTTGCCTGGAGGCGGTACGGGTCTGGATGGGGAGGAACAGACTTCAACTCAACCCCGACAAGACTGAGTGGCTTTGCATACCTTCATCCCGGGTTTATTCGGACATTCCACCTCTGGCTATGGGGGGTGAACTATTACCCCCCGTAGATAGGGCTCGCAACTTGGGAGTCCTCCTAGATTCACGGCTCACCTTGGAAGACCATATAGGAGCTGTGGCTAGGGGGGCCTTCGCCCAGGTTCGCCTGGTGCGCCAGTTGCGGCCCTATCTTAGCCGGGATGATTTGTGCACGGTCACTCATGCGCTCGTGTCCTCTCGTCTGGACTACTGCAACGCTCTCTACATGGGGCTGCCCTTGAGGACCACCCGGAAGCTCCAACTGGTACAGAATGCAGCCGCGAGAGTTGTGTTGGGAGTCTCCCGATACTCCCACGTTACACCTCTGCTCCGTGAACTGCATTGGTTGCCAGTTGTCTTCCAGGTGAGATTCAAGGTACTGGTAACGGTGTTTAAAGCCCTCCATGGCATGGGGCCGGAGTACCTTAGGGAACATCTGCTGCCGGCATCAAGCTCCCTGCGCCCTGTGCGTTCCCACAGAGAGGGCCTCCTCAGGGTGCCACCGATCAGAGAATGTCGATTGGTGGCCCCCAGGGGGAGATCCTTCTCTGTGGGCACCCCGGAGCTGTGGAATCAGCTACCGGTAGAGCTCCGGATGGCGCACGATCTTCGCTCCTTTCGTCGCGATCTCAAGACGTTTCTGTTTGTTCAAGCCGGCCTAGCCTGATGGGGATTGGTGGGGTTTTTTATTTTTGGTGTCTTAATTTAAACTTGGTGTTTTAGAATTTTATTCTAATTGTTTTAACTTGGGCAATCATTTAATCTCTTTTTAATGTTTGTATTTAGTATTTTATTCTGCCCTGTGAACCGCCCTGAGTCCTCAGGGAGAAGGGCGGTATACAAATATTATTAAATTAAATTAAATTAAATTAAAAATGTCAGGGAACTCAAAGAGGCAGAAGAGATTAAGAAGAGGTGGCAAAATTACACAGAAGAACTATACAAGAATGAGCTTAATGTCCCTGATAATCAGACTGAGGTGGTCCCTGACCTCGAGCCAGACATCCTAGAATGTGAAGTGAAGTGGGCCTTAGAAAAGCTGAGCGACAACAAAGCTAGTGGAGGTGACAGTATTCCAGCTGAGCTATTCAAAATCTTAAAAGACGATGCAGTAAAAGTGCTACACTCAATTTGCCAGCAAATTTGGAAAGCGCAACAGTGGCCACAGGATTGGAAAAGATCAGTTTACGTTCCAATTCCAAAGCAAGGCAGTGCCAAAGAATGTTCAAACTACCGCACCATTGCACTCATTTCTCATCCTAGCAAAGTTATGCTTAAAATCCTACAAGCTAGACTCCAGCAGTATGTGGATCGAGAACTACCAGAAGTACAGGCAGGATTTCGAAGAGGCAGAGGAACTAGAGATCAAATTGCCAACATATGCTGGATCATGGAGAAAGCTAGAGAGTTCCAGAAAAAACATCTACTTCTGCTTCATTGACTATGCTAAAGCCTTTGATTGTGTGGATCACAACAAACTGTGGCAAGTTCTTAAAGAGATGGGTATACCAGACCATCTTATTTATCTCTTGAGAAACCTATATGTGGGGCAAGAAGCAACAGTGAGAACTGGACACGGAACCACTGATTGGTTCAAAATTGGGAAAGGAGTCTGGCAAGGCTGTATACTGTTGCCCTGCCTATTTAACTTATATGCAGAGCACATCATGAGAAAGGCAGGGTTAGAGGAATCAAAAGTTGGAATTAAGATTGCCGGAAGAAATATCAACAACCTAAGATATGCAGATGATACCACTCTAATGGCAGAAAGTGAAGAGGAACTAAAAAGCCTCTTATTTATTTATTTATTTATTTATTTATTTATTTATTTATTTAATTAGATTTATATACCGCCCCTCTCCAAGGACTCGGGGCGGTGTACAGGGCAATTAAAACGCTAACAACACGCAGGGTATAAAAATTAGAATAAGATTAAATCAATAGCCCTAAGTAATAAATACAATCTAAAATTTAAAATTTTTAAAATTTAAACACTAAAATCCAATCCCTCAGTCCAGGCTGGCTTGTTCAAACAACCAAGTCTTCAGGTCGCAGCGAAATGAGCGAAGGTCGGGAGCCATCCGGAGCTCAACCGGAAGCTGATTCCAGAGGACAGGCGCGCCCACAGAGAATGCTCTCCCCCTGGGGGCCACCAGTCGCCACCAATCCGGCCTGAATCTGAGCGATTTTATCTGCCAGATATTGACTAAATTCCTCGGCACGACCCTGCAGGGGCTCCTCCCTCACCTCCTGGTTCAGGAGGGAGTGAGTCACCCCAAAAAGGGTGGCCGGGCGATTATCAGCGGACATGATGAGGGCAGCAAAGTAGCTGGACTTCGCTGCCTCCATCGCTGCGAGATAAGACCTCGTGAAGGTTCTTAGTCGCAATCGATCAGACTCAGACCGGCTGGACCTCCAACAGCTCTCTAGGCTCCGTCTCCAACGCTTCATCTCCCAGAGCTCCATGGAGAACCATGGTGCCCGCCGGGTCAGGAGCTGCATGGGAACAATGCGGTCGAGTGCCTCTGCGGCTGCCCTTTCCCAGGCTTCCACTAAGGCATTGACTGGGCTGTGAGTGAAGATGTTGTGGGTGAAGAAGGAGAGTGAAAACTTGGGTTGAAACTTAACATTAAGAAAACCAAGATCATGGCATCCGACCCTCTCAATTCCTGGCAAATAGATGGGGAAGAAATGGAGGTAGTGACAGATTTTATTTTCCTGGGCTCCAAGATCACTGTAGATGGGAACTGTAGCCAAGAAATTAAAAGACGCTTGCTCCTCGGGAGGAAAGCAATGGCAAATCTAGAAACTCAGTAAAAAGCAGAGACATCACCCTGTCAACAAACATGTGTATAGTCAAGGCTATGGTCTTCCCAGTTGCAATGTATGGCAGTAAAAGCTGGACCATAAAAAAGGATGAGCGCCAAAGAATTGAAGCCTTTGAGCTATGGTGCTGGAGAAGACTCCTGCGAGTCCCTTGGACTGAAAGGTGATCAAACCGGTCAGTCCTAGAGGAGATCAACTCTGACTGCTCTTTAGAAGGCCAGATCCTGAAGCTAAAACTCAAATACTTTGGCCACCTAATGAGAAGGAAAGACTCACTGGAGAAGAGCCTAATGCTGGGAGAGATTGAGGGCAAGAGAAGAATGGGACGACAGAGAATGAGGTGGCTGGATGGAGTCACTGAAGCAGTAGGCATGAGCTTAAATGGGCTCCAGAAGATGGTAGAGGACAGGAAAGCCTGGAGGAACGTTGTCCATAGGGTCGCGACGACTTCGCAGCTAACAACAACAAATTTCAATATCACTTGCAGATTCATTGGGTTATTTTATTATTTATTGTTTTACAATACTGGATGAATACATTGATTCAATAGTTAAGACTCTAGGCAGCATACAGCTTAAGAGGCGAACTTAAAACCAGAAACATAAGCACAAAGTAATTAAACTAAATTTTCATCCTACATCAAAGGTCAACTAAAAAGAAGTAGTCCTTAGTGGCTCCCAAAATGTCATAAAGCTAGGGGCCATGAATATTTCTAGAAGCAGCATGTTCCCCAATGTGGAAACTTCTGCAGAAAAGGTCAACCTTATGGGCTTTACCACATTTACTTAATGTGGAGGACAACCTTAAGCAAGAGCTCTGTTGGTGACCAGACCAAGTGGGCTTAGTCATTTTTATTAAAGAATGTGAGTTGGTATATCCTCCACAAACTGTGAAATAATGCTTTTGATGTTTTGCCAGCTTCTTGATTCACAAATAATTTGTTTCGCTGTCATGGTAGGAACTGCCACTTACACCACAGTAAGGCATTAATGTTATGTGTGCTCACATGTATATTTTCAGGAATTGTGAGTTTTAATGTAATCACAACATATTTATTTTTAAGAAATGAATATGCTTCCTTTGTTTCATGTATTCTGACAATCTCATGATTCTGGACAGCTAACAACATATTACAATATATTCTCTTGTTGCTGATTTAAAATGAAGATGAATAAAAGGAAAAGAGGAAAAGGAAGAGAAATTCTTGGATTAGCTTCTTTATAAAGACCAGAAAGGGAGAAAAATCATTTTTTAGAAATAGATGGGGCAAACAAATTGCAAGAAAAAAATTAATTAAAAAAATCCTGAACTTGATGGCATTTCTGTGCAAGATAGAGTGGTTTGGACAAGTCCTTGACTCCTTCTTGCATGAAAATTGGCAATGATTAGTAAATGACTTGGAAATTATTGCTATAATTATCATGTCTTCAAAGCAGCCATCAGGGATTCACCATGCAGAAGCAGATTAATGAGGATTCATTTATACAACAAAAGCATACAACAATTAACAACGACTTCTCAAATTTAGAGTTCTAAACTCACAAACAGCTTTAGGGGAAGAAAGAAACCACAATGCTATCTTAAATCACATGGGTTAGATCCCACTCTCTGGACTGCAAACGTCACCTTATTGTGAATGCCTGGGAGGATATCTAGTGGATGGGTGTTGGTTTTCACAAACTGAAATTGTAACAAGGACAGAAGGCAGAAACAATGAGGGAGGCGATCTGCACCCAAGAAACAGAACCCCAAATGGGAGACAGGCACATGTGAGAAGGCAGGACAGAGAGAACGAAGGTCCTTTGACTAAATATGATTTACGGTGCAAATAATTACTCAGCCATTGAAAGCTAACTACATACAAACATATAATAACAGTTTATACTTGCTTTATGTGTTGTGCTTTTCTTCTGTTTCTAGTGGAATCAAGTAATTTCTTTTATTCCTGATTTACCTTTCATTTCAATTAACAGCAAAATTAATGTGAGGCCCATGCTATTTAAACCAAGTAAACATACATACAAACAAACCCAACAGATTTGGCATGAATCCTTCAGTTACCCTATTGTTTTCTTCCCTTACAAAGGAGGCCTTTGTTTACTTCCTCATTCTCAAGCGCTTACTCCCCCTCATATATCTTTCCATTATTCTATAGCTTTCCTGCCAGCCTCTGTTTCCAAATATAAGTAGAGCTCATGATTTTTTTCTCTTAGGACAACCAAACTGAAGGAACTAAGGCTGCAGAGATGATCTAAATTATCATCTCTTTGGAAAAGAAACAAAAGGAATTTTATTTCCATCAAACTGAATGAACGCATTAAAAAATCCAGAGGTAAAGTTCTTAATAACAATCAATCACTCAATACTTTATTTATATCTAACAGCTGAAATCCAGTGATGAATGAGAAACTCTATGTGATGCACATATTTGAGGTGTCATTTCTTCTTCAATATGGCTGTAGTATAGTGTTTGCAGGTTTTTATCTTAGAATAGTCTTATTTTTACTACTACATTGCACATTGCCAGAATCTATGGATTTAATGGGAAGTATTTACCAAAACTGTAACAAAAATAAATATGTAAAAATGATGCAAGCACAAGAATTCAAGTCAACAGATTGAAAAGGGTAACAGAGTAGATGTCACCCAAATAATGGGAAAACACTTGGAATAGGTGCAGTAGTCCATCCTGTCTTTTCTAGAAGCGGCTTTCCCAGTTTTTAAGAGGTGGTTCAGTTTTCTGACATGATTTCCTTTACCCTGAGAGAGTCAGAATTCAACCAAGGCAATAGGTAGCAACTTTATTTCTGAAAACAGTATACTTTACCATTGAGCAATGGTCTTTGATATCCACACTGACCCTCCACTTTCTTTCCTGAGGCTTGTTGTTGTTAGTTGCGAAGTCGTGTCTGACCCATCGCAACCCCATGGACAACTTTCCTCCAGGCCTTCCTGTCCTCTATCATCTTTTGGAGTCCATTTAAGCTCATGACTACTGCTTCAGCTTAAATGGACTCCAGAAGATGGTAGAGGACAGGAAGGCCTGGAGGAACATTGTCCATGGGGTCGCGATGGGTCAGACACGACTTTGCAGCTAACAACAACAACTGCTTCAGTGACTCCATCCAGCCACTTCATTCTCTGTCATCCCCTTCTTCTCTTGCCCTCAACCTTTCCTAGCATTAGGCTCTTCTCCAGTGAGTCTTTCCTTCTCATTAGGTGGCCAAAGTATTTGAGTTTCAACTTCAGGATCTGGCCTTCTAAAGAGCAATCAGGGTTGATCTCCCCTAGGACTGACTGGTTTGAACACTTTGCAGTCCAAGGGACTCACAGGAGTCTTCTCCAGCACCGTAGTTCAAAGGCCTCAATTTTTTGGTGCTCAGCCTTTCTTATGGTCCTGAGGCTTAAGATTTCATTTTGTCTGTCTTGAATTCCAAGTCTCTCTGTGGATGAAGCGGCAGTTTGTAGCTGACAGACCAGATCTGAGACGATATTGCTTCTGTAGTCATAACAACAAGGGGACATATAAGAAAATATTCAGTGAACATGGTTAAGATACATTAAATTTAATGTGAAGAAAAACAAGGTTTTACACTTAGGCAGAAAAAAAACAAAGTACAAGTACAGATTAGGTGAAACCTGGCTCAAAAACAAGGACCTTGAAGCCCTAGTGTACAATCACTTAAATATGAGCCAGCAATGTGTGGCAGCAGCCCCAAAAGCTAATACAATCCTTGGTTGTATAAACAAAGGCATAGAATCAAAACCATGTGAAGTATTAGTACCACTTTACTGTATAAAGCTTTAGTAAAGCTACACCTGGAATATTGCATCCAGTTTTGAACACCACATTACAAAAAAGAAGTTGAGACTTTGGGAAAAGTACAAAGAAGAGCAACTAAGATGATTAAAGGCCTGGAGACTAAAGCATATGGAGAACAGTTGCAGGAATTGGATCTGGTTAATCTAGAGAAAAGAAGGATTAGGGTGGGTATGATAACAGTATTCCAGTATTTGTGGGGCTGCTATTTTCCAAAGCACCAGAGGGCAGGACGAGAAACAATGGTTGGAATCTAATCAAGGAGAGAAGCAACCTGGAATTAAGGAGAAACTTCCTAACAGTGAGGACAATTAACCAGTGCAACAGCTTGCTGTCAAAAGTTGTGGGTGCTTCATCACTGGAAGTTTTAAGAAGAGATTGGACAGTCAATTGTCTGAAATGATATAGGGTACTTGAGCAGGGGGATGGATTAGAAGACCTCCAAGGTCCATTCCAGCTCTATTCTGATTGATTGATTGATTGATTGATTGATTGATTGTGGAAATCTGCTGTTGGGCACAGAAATGATTTGGAAACCAATGATGACTAAAAAGGGCACCCATCATATATTTTAGAGGCCAGTGCAGGCCAGTTGGAACTTTGGTTGCCAGATCAGCTAAAATTTTCAGGCCATATTCAAAGACATGCTTCCCACCAACATATGTCCCAATCCTAATATTTTGCTCACTTGCCTGATCTGTGACATATGTTTCACCTTGATTCCCTGACAGCATTTTTCACTCATTACGTTGGATTTGAAGAGATTTGCTCCTAATACACTATTGTTTCATTGGGAGATCATAGCATTTGGTACAGTTTATAAACACAACAAATGTAGCACAAGTTACCTTTAAAGGTTGGCTTGTATCTCCCAGTCAGAACACTATGTGGGTTGTGTGGCCCTTGATTATAAGTGTTTAGCTTTTTGTATTCATTAATGTGTGATTGCAGAAGAGTAATTATATCTTAACAAAATATTGACCTAGCCTCACAACTGAATCAAAAGGATTCCAGTTGCCATGTAGACTTCTCCCTTGTTAGATCAGGTGGAAAAGAATGCAAAAGTTTGCAACTCCATGAAGCAATCAGTGAAACAATGTTGAAACTCTACTAATTGCAGTTTGCAAAAAACTTCATCAGGACAAAGGAGAAAAGTAGTTTTATAGGCTATTGTGTTATGATTGAAAAAGATAGTTTGTCTTTTTCATTGAAAATTACATTTAGTGTAGATAGGTAATTTATACATCAATGATTATAAAATACAGCTTTGCTGGTTTCAGCTGGTCAGATTTAAATTATTTCTGAAGCTGCTTTTGACAGCTGGGGAAGGAGAATAACCCAATAACAAAACTTTTAATTCTTTAAAGATACAATGAATGTTTTTCACACATTGTACTTTCAGATCTCCAAAATCTGAATAAAATATGAAGCATGCAGTGATTGGCTATGAATGCTATTTTTTTTGCATTCATGAAAAAAGGAAAACTTCCTAGCAGAAGTATTTGATTTCATAACATGATAGGACTGTTCAAGAATTACTTTTAGAATCTCCTTTGGAATAAATAGCATATTTTTTTAAAAAAAATTCAGCAATAACACAGTATTTCCTATTTTCTAAATGAGAAACTATTTCCCTCTCCACCCACCCATCCCCACTCCCTGACCCTGATTAAAATAATCGATGTTTCGGAAAACAAAGGAAAGGCATACAGCATGAGCAATATCACTTCATAATTCAGGGAAGGAAATTGATTTCTTTAGTCAATTATAGTTCCTTGACTAGAAGAGAAACGTAAATAAACAAAAGTGAATCTTCTTTTAATTATACAGTTATGAATTTGTGGGCAGGTTTTCCAACTCTGTATAGGCAAACCTTAGATAAGATAAGATGGCTGTCTAGCCTCTGCTTGAAGACCTCCAACAGCTTATTCCAGAGAGGAGGAAAAAAGGGTGGGAAGGAAACATGCCAATATAAATAGGTGAAAAACATTACTTTTCCTTTTTATGATGATGATGATACATAAATGGGATTTGTATATATCCATTATATATGTAAAGGTAAAGGTTCCCCCACACATGCATGCTAGTCGTTTCCAACTCTAGGGGCCAGTGCTCATCTCCGTTTCAAAGCCAAAGAGCCAGTGCTTGTCCAAGGACGTCTCCGTGGTCATGTGGCCAGCATGACTAGACGCCAAAGGCGCACGGAACGCTGTTACCTTCCCACCGTAGCGGTCCCTATTTTTCTACTCGCATTTTTACGTGCTTTCGAACTGCTAGGTTGGCAGAAGCTGGGACGAGTAACAGGCGCTCACTCTGTTACGCGGCACTCGGGATTCAACCCGCCAAACTGCTGACCTTCTGATCGACAAGCTCAGCGTCCTAACCCACTGAGCCACCGCGTCCCTTATCCATTATATAGTTAGCACCATTTAAAAAATAAAACAAAAAACCCTCTATATGTGGTATATAGAACTAGCAGATTAAGCAGAAAAATGTGTGATTGTATACAAATGGATCCATTATATAGTTAGCACCATTTGTATACAATCACACATTTTTCTGCTTAATTTGCTACTGTTCTATATACCACATATAGAGGGTTTTTTGTTTTATTTTTTAAATCATATTGTAGAATATCAGCATTTGAAGGGACTTTGGTGATCACCTGCTGTCCAGTACAGAAATTCACCACTACAGCATCCAGTTAGAGCGTTATCTAGCCTTAGCTTAAATATCTCCACCTCCTCAGGAGTCCACAACTTCCTGATGCAGTCTGTTCTACTGCTGAACAGAGCTTACTGTTAGGAAGCTTTTCCTGAGGTCCAAATCTACTTCCTTGTAATTCAAACCCATTGTTTTCTATTCCGTGCTCTGAATAATTTTGTCTTCCATGTGACAGCTCCTAAAAAAAATTGAAGATATTTATTGTATCTTCCCATATTTTTCTTTTCAGCTGAATAAACAAGCTCAGTGCCTCCACCATGTCTTTGTTGATTTCTTCTAGGTTTTCTTATCATCTTAGTTGTTCTCTTTCAGTTCTTCCTGGTATCCAGAACTAGGTAAATATTCTAAGTGTGTTCTGACCAATGCAAAGAAGAACAATGATTCTTCTGATCTTCAGACTATATTTCTGGTAACACAAAGTAGAATTGCAGTTGGGTTTTTTGTTGTTGTTTTTTTTGTAACTGTGTTATAGTGGCTCGCGTGTAGCTTGTGATCAACCATATTCATTTCACATATATTCCTGCTGAGTCTATCTCATACTCATGCTTTTGATTTTTCCTACCTAAATGTAGCATTCTCTGCATTTGTCCCTGTAGACCTTCATTTTCTGGCTTTTCGTGCATGTTCTGACCAGCCATGTTCCTCCTGAGTCTTGATACTCTCCTCTAAGATATTTGCTATCCCCCCCATTTTTGTATCGTCTGCAAAATAAATATTCATATTTTGTAAAGTTTCATTTAAACATTTACATCTTGAAGAGTCGAGGGCCTTAGAATGGTCCAATTTGACAAAGAACAATGGTTCAATCAGCTCTGCATTCATTATATGACAGCATAATCCAGCCTATATTTTCTCTAGCAGAATTTCATGAGAGACTGTCAAACGTTTTTCTGATGCCAAGAACTGCTGCATTTCAATGGTCAATTAAATAAGCTGGTGTCAAAAAAGGAAAACAGATTGATAGCTTTTTGGTATCACTTGTTCTTAGTAAAACCATACTGGATCCTGTCACGTAATACATTATTACCCAAATTTTGCAAATAATTTATATCATACTGATTCAATATCAAGTCTCCAGTTGCCCAGTTTTTTTTTCTTTCTGGAAAAAAGAAAAAAAAAACATGTGTCCTTTCCTAAACCTCTGGCGCTATGCCAACCCATAATTTTCCAAAGTCACAGAAAAAACTTTGAGATGACATTACAAGCTCCTGTAAGACTTTTGGATGTAATTGGCCTAGTCCTGGAAACTTTATTCATTATGGGCAAGTGCTCCCTAACCATGACCATGGGTTGCCAGTTCCTTTTTGTCAATTACTTTGTAAAGTGGTCTTAGGATCTGATTTTAACTTTTTATGCTTAGCTCTATATGTAAGCCACCCAGAGTTACCCTACGGTAAGATGGGTGGCCAATACATTTTATAAATAATAAATAATAATTTTATTTAAGCTAAAGGAAAGGAAGAAAGGATGCAAAAATGAAAGACAATAACTGAAGAAACATCAGAAATCAATATGCTTATTGTTTCACTATACATTCTGAGAATGTTCTATAACATATCCATTAATGGCTGATACATAAAAAGGTAAAGGTTCCCCCGCACATGCGTGCTAGTCGTTTCCAACTCTAGGGGCCAGTGCTCATCTCTGTTTCAAAGCCGAAGAGCCAGCGTTTGTCCGAGGATATCTCCGTGGTCATGTGGCTGGCATGACTAGATGCCAAAGGCGCACGGAATGCTGTTACCTTCACACCGTAGTGGTCCCTATTTTTCTACTTGCATTTTTACGTGCTTTTGAACTGCTAGGTTGTCAGAAGCTAGGACAAGTAACAGGCGCTCACTCTGTTACGCGGCATTCGGGATTCGACCTGCCAAACTGCCGACCTTCTGATCGACAAGCTCAGCGTCCTAACCCACTGATACATACATACATACATAGATGCTTTTTTGAGACACACTATTGCTCATACAAATGTACAGATGTTTACAGATCTTTTAAATTTTGTGTGCATCTGATTTCAAAAATATCCACTGGAATGTCATGTATGTCTTCAAGAGGGAATGTTTTCAAAACTACTTTCTGTGAGAACAAGTCTCAGGCGGGCTATAAAAAAATAAACAGTATTTTAAAGTAACTCAATTAATTTTCCTTAAGCTCTCCAGTCTGTAAATGGTTGGTAAACAAACTGGGCAAATGCCAAAATAAATATTTATTTGGGGGATCAGAGGCAGCGATAGAACAAACACTAGTTAGTCATCTATGGCCTATGCAGACCCTTTGCTAAAGGGGATTTTGAGTGACTTCGAGCAAATATAATTAAGGTAGCTTTAAGAGGACTACACCAATATCCAAATGTTTTATAGGAATTTGACTGTGACAAAGACCTACCTGGGTAATCTTAATCAGGCATTAAGTCACTGCAGATTTATTAGAGTTAGTTCTTTTAGAAATTCCAGTGAAGCAAATTACAGCAAAAGCTAATTGTCTATGGAGATTCTCAGTCATCCAGGTCATAGAACTGAAGAATCTTCTTAGATGAGAAGTGAAACATCTTCAAAGAAAAACAAGAAAGTCCAGTTGCCTCATGAAAATCATCTTCGGGACAGCCAAAACTACTTCTGACTAGTGTCTAATGTTTGATTAGTAGAAAAGGTATGATTCTAGGAGTGCAATTAACATCCAAATTCTTGCTTGTCATGCTTTTTGTGGTGATGTGTGTCTGTTGTGACCCTTCACTCTAAACCAAGGCCCCAGAAGATAAGCCTTAGGTCCTGGCCAGTGGCCTCATTGGCAGAAATATTTGTTTACCTCTGGTATCAATACGTGGAAACAATCAGCATGTGGCCTTCCTTCCCTTTTGTTTTTCTCCCACTCCGAAACATTAAGGCAGCTTGAGCAGCACTGGACCACAACTGGGATTCCAGCTGTAAAAGACACCTGAATGTGGTGTATACATTGAAAGAAGATCACAGAAGAAGTTGCAAGAAAAAGGAAGAGGAGGGGGTGGCGGCCTGGTCATGGCATGCTGGTGGTAGCACCAGCAGCACTAGGACAAAATGCAGTGAGCAACTGGCAGCAAAGACAAAATGGATTCCAATAAACCAGAATCACAAAACTGATCGAATCAGAGCCCGACAGCCACTGCCCTTCACAGCCAGTAGGGCACCTTTTCCCTCACTTCCATGCTTTGCACAGACTGAAAGCCTCTGCAGCTGTTTGAAACAGCAGCCACTCTTACTGCTCTGAAAATACCAGAAAACCAACCAGCAATATTTATTATTACATGAGGACTATTCCCATTCACCAACATGCCTTTCCCTGTCAACAAAAGTGCGTATAGTCAAGGCTATGGTCTTCCCAGTTGCAATGTATGGCAGTGAAAGCTGGACCATAAGAAAGGATGAGCGCCAAAGAATTGAGGCCTTTGAACTATGGTGCTGGAGAAGACTCCTGCGAGTTCCTTGGACTGCAAGGCGATCAAACCGGTCAGTCCTAGAGGAGATCAAACCTGACGGCTCTTTAGAAGGCCAGATCCTGAAGTTGAAACTCAAATACTTTGGCCACCTAATGAGAAGGAAGGACTCACTGGAGAAGAGCCTAATGCTGGGGAAGATCGAGGGCAATAGAAGAAGGGGACGACAGAGAATGAGGTGGCTGGATGGAGTCACTGAAGCAGTAGGTGCGACCTTAAATGGACTCCAGAAGATGGTAGAGGACAGGAAGGCCTGGAGGAACATTATCCATAGGGTCGCGATGGGTCGGACATGACTTTGCAGCTAACAACAACAACAACAGAATTGGAAGGCACATTTAAACCATCTAGCAAAAGTTGTAATGTACTTTCTTCCTCCTACAACACAAAATAAGAAGACTATGAGAAGCCAAAGCACTATATCAATTTAGAATAGTAGACAAAGCCTCTAAGTGGAAAATATTACAACACCAGCCAGCAACACAGCCAGCTTAAAGACAAGGTGGCTAAAGGGAAGTTAAAGTAGATGTTCTGGCTTGGGCAAACAGAGAGATATGTTAAATAAAGAAATACCTTGATTATGCAATTTTGTAAAATAAAGGAGCCTTGGTGGAGCAGTGGGCTAATGCCTCCTTAAGTAACACCAGCTGCCTGCAATTAGTGCAGGTTCTCATCCCACCAGGCTCAAGGTTGACTCAGCCTTCCATCCTTCCGAGGTAGGTAAAATGAGGACCCAGATTGTTGGGGGCAATAAGCTGACTTTGTAATAATGCTGCTGGGGGGGGGGGCGAAAGCCCTAACAAGCAGGCATATACATAGAATGAAGGCTACTGCTAAGCACATTGGTTTGTGCTTAAATTGTAAGCCGCCCTGAGTCTTCGGAGAAGGGCGGGATATAAATGGGATTAAAATTAAAAAAAATAAAAAAGCCTCCCTAGTACAGTACATAGAATAGAATTTGTCTGTTATCTGTACAATTTCCCCAAAGAATCCATCACAGAATAATAATGGTTGTTCAGAGATCCATATGACTTTCTTCCTAAAAACTCCAGGCATTTGTAGGGCATGGCAATGGGGGACAAGTCAAAATCTTGGGGCTGCAGCTCTACATTCAGGAGGTATGGAAATGTGACTTCCTTCCTGAAATAAAACTTTTTTCCCTATTGAACCTTCTGGAAAAGTCAGAAAAAGTTAAAATAGCTCATATGTGAAAAGAGGCCATCAAATTGCCGGATAACTATTTAATACAGAGTCTTCTGGGCCAAAAAGGGAAGCAAACTTAAAAAGAACAACCAATTTCCTAAAACCATTAAACTTGACTTTGATCGCCACTGGGTGTAGACAGCTGACAAGTCAGTCAAGGAAATATAATTCAGAAAGGTTCCTGTAAGCGTAAGAATAATCCAGAATGTATAATACCTGGTTAAAAGCCTTACTTAAATCTATTTCATTATGACTCATTTATTGGGCATGCAGATCCAAAGATCCTCAGCTAGCATAAATGAATAAACTTGAAATAAATGTAGAGGGGTTTATTTTTCTAGAATGATGGCTATGCCAATCAAGAAAAAATGTGCTATTTAAATTTAGTAGTTCCAATATTAGATTTATTATATTGTTATTATTTAATAATAACTCTGTAGCATAGATTGAAACTGTAGGTTAGAAGGTCATTTCTGTAAAAGACTGCTAGGGAAAAAGAAGAGATTCAGTGACTTTTATACACATGCCTCCTGTGTTAGTGTGAACAATGTATAAAATGATGTCCAAGAATTGCTTCTGGAAGAATTGCTGTCTGCTCCAGCAATTCAAAAAGAAAAGCTTTGCCATGTTACTTGAAGTCCAAAACAAAGGATTTGCACAACACAAATATCCAGACAGTAACAATTTGAGAAAACAAAAATTAATTGACTCTCCAGTAAATATCCAGTGCTTATCTTATCATGAAGCAAGGTGTGCAGCCTCTTCTGTTAGATGAAGATATGATGTTTTTCACAGAATTAATCTATTATGTATGGTAGCGGACAGTTTTTGCAAACATATTCGAGGTTTTTGGTTTTTATGGAATTTATTCCGCCCAGCCATATTCCTAAATCCCCAAACAAATTTAGCCCAATTAAGCTAGCTCTCCTCCCTTCAACTACCAGCAATTCCAACGGGCCTTTGAATTCTTTAAAACAGACTTCTACTGTTGCTTTTCCATTTATTTTAATCGGGGCCCATTGGAAATCTGTTTGCTGAATCAGGGTTGGCTTTAGGTGGATCCTGCGGCCACTCTTCCTCTCAATTTTGGACAACATTTCCCCTGAAATTATTGAGACTGAAGCCCCCGAATCGATCTCCATGTTGCAAGGAATTCCCTGCAACCGGACATCGATCCTGACTTTTGGGCCTAACATTTGGTGAATAGTGGCCTGTTCTGCTAGTCTCTCTCCCCCTCCCTGGTTAGAAGTACGTGTCTGGGGCCGAGGGGGTTCGGTGCTGTGGCACAGGGGTTTTTTTGTACCTGGTGCCCATGCTTCTAGATCATGGAGACTGTCACGGCCCCGGCTCCTGCAAATGGCTTGAATGTGGCCCGGCTTCCCGCAGTTCCAACACTTAGCATTCCGGAGTCTGCAAGATGCCCTGGAGTGGTTTCCCCCGCAGCTCCCGCACCTTTGCTCCGTGTCTTTGCGCCTGTTGAACATGTCTCTCGGAGGGTTTGCAGTTGTGGTTGAAGTTGGTCTTCTTTGTCTGTCTGCTGTGTCTCTGCGGTCGTTTCTAGCAGGTGCCCTTTCAAATCTTTGTGCAACTTCGTCTATCTCCATGTCGTAGTTGTCATCTCCCACCCCACCATGCACAAGGCTTTCTTGGTGGATGGAACCGCTCATGCCATTGCTATTGCAGGGGAAGTCTTGTTGATCGGTTGCCTCATGTGTCATTAGGTCATCCAGGACTTCTTGTAGAGTCCCGCTGGGTTTCGCAATGATTTTGTTCTGTAGTCCCTCGTCTCGGAGTCCCAGGATCACTCTGTCACGGGTGCGGATGTCTAAATTGTCATATTGGCAGCAGCACACGGCTTCTCGCATGGCTGCTACAAAATCAGTTATGGATTTGCCCAGTCTCTGGTTCCGACGCTCGAATATTCACCTCCAAAAGAGTTCGGACCGTTTTGGCATGAAGTGCTGGCTTGATCGTTTATTGAGCTCAGCATAAGACATTGCGGCAACCCCATCTGGTTGGCAGAGCCCCACTGCCACGTGGTATACCGCCGGTCCACTGAGGGACAGTAGAGCCGCCGCCTTCTTACGGTCATCTGTGATGCCATTTACTAGCAAGTATCCTTCGACTTGCCCTACATGAGTCTCCCAATCCTCAGGGTGCCGGGTGTCAAATTCTCTCACAAAGCCTAACTTCACCATGTCCCTCTCCACTTTCAAATTTTCCTGTGGTGCGCAGCCGTCTTCTGCCTTCAGCGGCAGGTGCTGACTGGCTCTTCTGGGTTCTGTTCTAATGCGCTTCACGGGATCCCACCCTCGTCGCCACTATTATGTATGGTAGTGGACCGCGTGGAAACAATGACGAGACGGCATCATATGTAATACCTTTTATTGAATACAAGATGGAACTGGCTATCTTCTCCACTGATGCCCCTTATAGCTATATCCCTATTGCCAGCCAACCCGGTTGCTCCATCTTCCCGCTGGCCAGGTGACACCCAACCCAGTGCCCAGTATTTCCCGCCGGACAGGATGACCAATCCGGCCGCCTGACCTGTGCCACCTGATGTTAAGTGGCATACACAACATAATCTGTGAATCAATCCCCATGAATATTGGGTAATCTAATTGGAATGGCTCGCCAAAAGGGAGGTGTCTGTGTTACTTATGATTATAACTAGGACAGAAACCTGCACATTTCAGGTGGAAGCATGTGTTTAAACACTGAACAAATTATACCTTCTTTTTAAACAATGCCTTTGTTGGTGGCTACTTCTACATATTTCCCTCAAAAGAAAGAAAGTAAGAAAAAGTAAAAAAAAATCAGGAAATGCATAATTCAAAAAGATCAATAAATACTTGTAATGTATAAGGCTGTCTAGAGTTCTTTGTAAAAAAATAATGCCAGGATACAAATAAATAAATGGTTATGGTTATGAATGAATGAACAAACCTTTATTGTCAAAGTACAACCATATATACATTGAGATTGGCTGAGCGTCCCTTCGTGCTCCCCCACAACTCACAGTGAAAACAAACCCACCATCTTCTAACACCATGTGAGCTAATTGCACAACACACTGGCCTCGCAAGTCAATCATACATAAAGTTATTTCCTGTTCAAAAGCCTGACAGCCCATGGATAGAAGCTGTTTTTCAGCCTTTTGGTATGGCTGGCTTTACTCCTGTATCTCCTACCCAATGGTAGGAGAGTAAAGAGGTACCGACCAGGGTGTGAGTTGTCCTGAGAATTTTCTTCACTCTTCCAAGGCAGCGAGACTGGGCGATGTCATTCAGTGGTGTCAGCCCATGATGTTTAGTGCTGTACTCACCACCCTCTGTAATATTTTCCTATCCATGGCTGTCAGGCCAGCATACCAAACCACAATACAATGCGAGAGGAAGCTCTCTATAGTAGACTGGTAAAAGAAGGTCATTAGCTGTTCTACCCTGTTCTTCTGCAAGACCCTGAGGAAGTGGAGTCTCTGTTGGGCCTTTATGGCCACCTGGGTTGTATTGACTTTCCAGGTAAGATCTTCACAGAGGTAGATTCCCAGGAATTTAAAGGAGGAAACTCTCTCCACACAACCCCTCTTGATGTAAAGTGGGGCAGGTTCTTCTCTTTTTTTCCGGAAGTCTAGCACCATCACCTTTGTCTTGCCAATGTTCAGGTGCAAGTTGTTTGCTAGACACCATGAGGATAGTTTTTGTACCTCCCCCCTGTACATTGTTTCATCTTCACCTGTAATAAGACCCACTATGGTGGTATCATCTGCAAACTTAATTATTGCAGTAGATGGGTCGGACAATACACAATTGTATGTGTACAATGGGTTTTTCCAATCACAAATATGCTGGAAAGTCACTTAGCACACTAAAAAGTATTTATTTATTTATTTTCTCCAAGGAATCATAGGAAAATCATTGACTGTTTTTAGCAATTATTTCAAAATCAAATTAGCTATCCCAAGTGAACATTATCTGTCCAAATCAAATACTTCCTTATGCAATTCTTTAAAAAATCTAAAACTAACAAAGACATGTTCATGTCTGAAATGTGCATATTTCATGCCAAAAGGCAGCTGTAGAAGGTCTGCAATGTTTACCCACACTGTCTGCAAAACAATTGGAATGGTTCATAAATCTCTCCTTTATTCATTGTTATAGAATTAAATCCCTCAAATCTTGCTTGCACTACAGGTGTAATCATATATAGTCTTCTAATTAATAACTAAAGACCAGAATTAAGTAATTAAAGAAATTTAACTTCAGATTCTGAACACTACTTCTACGAAATCCGGTAGCCTTTTTCCTTTCATATTTGTCTATTATTCCTGCAAAATGTATCCTATTCTGTTGGACAACTAAAATAAAAGTTGAAATCATTTTGGCTTTTCCCAGGCTAATCAGTGAAATGCCTGGGATGAATAGTGTGTGACACTATTGCAGAAGTCCATTATGTTTAGCATTTGAGTTAAAGAAGACAACTTCCAGTTACAAAAGCTGGAAATATATGTGAATACATTTCCAGTAAACATATACACCAATTCAATAAGTTATTAATATTAATTAGTTGATGAGTTAAACAAACTTTGTATAGAATATTTTAAGTATAAAAGTAATAAGGCAAAAATATAGCTGCATAATTCTTGACAAAAATGATTTGTTGTGGTTTTTTGGAATCTTTGCATTTAAAAGGAATACTAAGACATTTATAATGGATCTGATTGTGTTTCCACCTCCCGTTCACAGTTTTGTTCTAATATTCAGGCTTTTTCTTGTAAAAAGTTGTTTTGAAACAGATCTTCAGCATGTTTACTTTACATTTTATAGCCTTTTTTCTAGTTCTTTTCTTCACTGTAACCTTTTTTTGGTTAATTAACATTGTATTCTTAGGAACAAGGGTTTTTTTCATGAAAAAATAAACTGTTTAGCTTCAACAAATGGTTAAATACAGTGGTTGTATTTTTCAATAGAAAAAGAATAGTGAAATGTTTGATTTATTTATATTTTTTTGCCTTTAAGGAAGATACAGATGATGACCTTTAAATGACTTTCATTGGTGAAATAAAGAACAACATGCCCAGACAGTCTCAGTAAACTATTATGATAGGCAAACATTTTAGTGGAATTCCATTTTTTATATACTGTATAGTTCATATTCTACAATATTTCCATAACGGTTTAAATAAAAGAGCAGTTTCAGAATGATTCAAAGGTTTTGTTACCATTACCATTTAAAAATACTTCCTTAAAATAGAGTACTTTTACATTCCATATTTATATTTTTAGCACTCTAATATTCCACTTACAATTTCCACATTTCCACATCTTAACTGGAATGAATGAATGAATGAATGAATGAATACACACACACACACACAATCATTCACATGTGCACTCATACCTATGTTCTCTTCCATAATGGGAAACATTAAATATTTATGTTTCAAAGAACATGTGTGTATTCTTGCTGTCTATTGGCTATTGAGGATGATGGAGGATCTACCCTTCCTTGTTAGGGTTTTTTATATTGCAAATGAGCAAGAATTGGACAGCTCATAGGACAGGTTCAGTACAACAATCTCCTTGTTAGTGTGGAAGACAAAAGTACAAAATGTAGATAGTATGCTTCAAAATGTTGCATGCAGATGGTCACTGACTGGATGGTAGAAGTGGGTAATCCTTTCAACTGCTTCAGTCCATATTCTGATCTCTTATACCATTAGGAGCTACTGCTGCAAGGAATGTGTAATAGTGCAATGTTTATAGCATTTACCTTGGAATTTTTTAAAAAATAGTTGGTTTGAAACCCAGCTTCCTGCAAACTAATCCCAGTAACCAGAATGAAACTTTTATATATCAGGTGACTGAAAAACAGTGAAGTAAGCACTGCCAGGCTTAGATATATGTTCATTTTAGTGCTGTTTCATTTTATTTATAAAGTGAAATTGTTTACTTTTTCATCTTAGCCTTTTCTTTTAAATCTCAGAAAAGTTCTTCGACCAGTTACTATTATACCACCACCCTGATTACTATAGCACGCTATGTTTCTTTCAAACTTTTATTATTCATATTTTATATGGTGTGCTCTTTTAGAATATTTTTCAAATTACCTAAACTCTTAAAACAGAATAAGATTTAAACCCAGAGAAACAATGACTTCTTAAAGTTCATCCAGGTGGCAGAAAGCTGTATTTTCACCTCATTGCTCTAGAACAATGGTGTTTTTTAAATTGTGGTTGCATTTTCCAGCAACATCACAGTTTCAAGCAGAAAACCCCTCCACCATATCATTGTTTTACTTCAGAGGGATTTTTTTTTTGCACAGCCTATTGTAAAATGATAAAGTAATATGTAAGATTGGTATACTGAAGATCAAATTGCTTTTGCTGGGCCACATGCAAGGGGATAAACAGTACAAGAATTAATAAACTGCAGCGAGCTAAGCTGCCAGCCCTTGATTCATGAGCCATTTATCTTAGAACATGTGATTCAACAAAAACAGTCTGTGCCATTATGCTTTGTGATTTTTGAAGTTAAACCGTTTATAATTTTTTAAAAAGAAAACACAGTCACAGTTCCTTAACCCAAGAACATATCTATCCAAAGGTTTATTGGCTTTCATTACAGAATGGGTGCCAAAGATGTCATTTCTAATTTGGCTATGCATCAAATATGAGATAGTTAAAATAAAAAGACACTAAATCAGTGGTTGAGTAAATGCTTTGTGTGCAGAAGATCTCTGGTTAAACCCTTGGCAGTGCCAGTAAAAAAGGATCAGTACTAGGTAATGGGGAATACTCTGCTTACATTTCTAGGAGCTGTTCACTGTTCCGGTGCAAGTCTGACAAAATCTATATTATTAGGTCTTGCAGATCAGCTGCAATCCATCTCAAAAAGCACAATTATAACTTCGTTGCATAAATCCAGGAGACTACTAGATAGCAGTAAAGAGACCCATAGAACAGTTTTAACATGCTACTGCCACCTAATGGTCATCACAATCTTTGACCGGTTTTGGTAGCCCTATGCAGAAGCAAATTGCTGTACCTCAGTGAGACAAAGCTCCTGATGGAAGCATGTTATTTTACCTCAGTAAAACATCTAAATAGATATACTTCAATTCAATCAGCTACATTAATAAGCAGCTGAAGGAAAGTGTCCCTTCAATCATCTGTCTGTTGCTATTATTGTTATTATTTTGTAAATAGAAGATCAGATGTAAAAATACAGATTGACAGCATATGTTGAAAATATCATTCAGTTTCGCCTTTATAACAACCAAATGGGCATAACACCTCTTTCATACTGATGTTTGATTAATAAATAGTTTTGTGCACTCATGTTTTGAGATGTATTTATATATTAAGAATTGGGCTAAATTCTAAGTGAGGTTTAGAGAAGATACATAAAAATCAAGGTGACAAGTTAACAACATGTTGATCAAATGGAACTAACATAGCAAACCTATTATTTACTTGGAAGAGTGAAATTGGAATACTGTGTGTTTCTAAAACTCTTCTGATGACAGAACAGACAGGTCTGGCACTTTTCAACATTGTCCTCTATCATCATGCAGAAAAGGTATTTTGGAGATATAGTAAAGAATAGGAAGGCTCAGTTTGAATTCCCTGATATCAGAAGGAGCAAGACAGAAGCATCAGAGGAAAAATCTGATCAGTTCTGTAGCTGCTGTCTTTTATTTTTAGCTTCAGTTTGTTGTTTAGCCAGGACCCACTGTCTTAATTTATAAAACTGGTTTAATCAATGAGCTTATGTGACACCATGCTATGAATTTCATAGTACCTTGTTTCTTCTGGCAGATATTAGAAGACATTCAATTTGGCAAGGGCATGGCAAATTCAAAGCAAGTCTGCACAAACTAAATCTTGTTGGCATTAATAGGAGTCTTATACTGGGGAACACTCCCATAGTTTTACAGCTCATGTGTCTTCCCTTTCTAACCTACCAGAAAATCTATTTATTAAGACACTTGGTAGTTTATAAAACCTGGCTTTTTTGTTGGTTTTTGGCCAGGAGGATTGATTATTTTGCCTTATCTCTTAGCATATTTAGCACTTACTTCTACAAGCTTTGGACAGCATAGTAACCCCACCCCCCACCCCCATAGTCCTTCTGGCACCTGGCTACAGGCAATTTCAGGAAAAAAAATATGGTTTTTATTTTCCTGGCTAATATTCATGAATGGCAAACTATGCCAACATCAGCTGTGCTGACATGCAACCAAAAATAAATCAGAATTAGCCACCAGAGTTCCAACCATAAAATGAACATGTCTTGCATTTAGAAATATGTAAAAAAGCTGAAGGCTTGAATTACTAGCAAGGGACTTCCAGTAAAATTATCACCCCAGTGGGTTTTTAAAAGACTAGCTGTCATTTTCAAAGCAAATGTAATAAGCATGAAACTCGGTGTTATTTTTTGCGGTCTGCACTGCAGATTTGGGAATGCTATATAGGAATCTATATTTCCATATCCAGGCCATAAATAGATTCCTGCTCTTCACTACACCTTGAGCCCCTTTGCACTGATCTTTACTAACAAACAAGGCTTAATCTGAAGGAAAGCTCAGCCCAGCTTCTACTAATTCCTGAGTGGAGGTTGTATGCTCAGAATATTGAGTGGAGGTTCAAAGTAATACAATACTAAAAACTGGACCTTTGTATTATGACAAAACATTTTTTTTCCTCCAGAAAAGGAGCATTTGTTTTTCTTGTTTATTTCAGAGTGGTCTGAAATGTCTTCCAATTTTATTTTAGGTGTTTTCCACCATGCAAATGGCTGAAGGTGGCTGTTTGATTGTTTTGAGTTACATACCTTTTCATCACTCAACAGCTGTTGTAGCTGCCCATGATTTTTAGTCTATAATACTTCTGCCTTGTTAACTTACTTTCCATATTTTTGTGTACGTAAGTTCATGCTTTCTATTGTCTCATCGAGATTTGGTGTGACAGAACATATGAAGAGAAATGTCGGCTTCAACATACTTGGATAACCAGAGTTCAGTAAATATTTATCAAGGCATTGTGTCCTTGCTTTTTGCTTTCCTCAGTCCTACCTTTTCCTTTTATACTGATCTTCACAATAAAGTAGCAATGACCTGCTACCCATCTCAGTTGCATGTTTTCCTTTTTGCAGTGAGAGTTAAACCATAGCTCTTTTTATTTATGCTTTGAAAGTATGATTCATTCATTAGCTGTGGTATGTCATGAAATCCCAGGGGTCAGCTAAAAAAATTACTCTGGACCAAAAGAGTAAAAACAAATAGCCAAATCTCCACCAAGACATTAAAAACATATTTAAAACACAGAATCTCACTTCCTCTGTCCTCCTGTTCCTCACCCCTTTCCAAATGTAGGAAAGAAAAAACATTCTTGAAAAGGATAAGCATTTATTTGCTATCAAAATCAATGTTATGGCTAGATCTATATTTGTACTAAATGCATTTCTTCAGCAAATATGTGTTCCAAAGAGGGGAGAGAATGAATATTCCAACTGTGGATTCATCAGCCATGGAGAAAGTTTTAGGTTTCTCTTTTTTTTAAAAAAAGAAGTAGATGAATATGCCGTTGCTATTTACTGCAAAATACATACAGAAATTCTAGTACGTTGATGCTGAAAGTTCTGTATCATATCATGTACAGAACTTACATTATAAAGCAACAAGACAGCTTTGTCACTTTTTTTTCTTTTACTACCACAAGGGACAAAATGGATTGTGTCCAAAGGTGGTTTTGTACAAATATTGCACTTGCCTCTCTTACTTCCTCTTAACTATCCACAGTCATCACCAATGAATTCCACTACTGTTCTAAGAGGTTGCTCAGTTTTCAGGAACAGCTTTTGAAAAGATCAAATTGTTAAAAATAGTTGTGTCCGTTATGTATCAAAGAGGTGCTTCCATTTTTTTAACTAATGTAAAATTAGGGATTAAAAACTAACGTTAGTGAAAAAAAATGAAGGTTGGAGTATTGATTAAAACGTTAGGTTTAGCTTTAAATAAATAAATAAATAAATAAATAAATAATAAATAAATAAATAAATAAATAAATAAATAAATAAATAAATAAATAAATAAATAAATAAATAAATGTATTGATTTAAAGGACATTTGTAGTAATGGTATAATCTGTGTTGGAAATATTATTCTTGTCTCCTAAATGGATGTCAATGGATTACTACTGGAAGAATTGATGAAAATCTCAACTTCATAAAAACTACTGTACGTCAAATCCTGACCAAGACAAGGAAAGAAACACAAAGCAGAGCTGTGCAAAGTTTTAACACAGTGTTGAAGAAATGAACTGCTTCATGAAGCAATGGGCTCCTCTCATTTCAGAGAGAGAAATGAAGTGAACAATGCTTCAAGAGACACATTCCTCACTTCTTCCAGATAAGCTTGCCAAAAACATCTTGCCTTCCAGGTTGGTTAAGTTCACTTCATCTGTGGACCTTCTTGCAACAAGCATTGAGCTGACCAACCTGGTATCCTTCCCTCTGCACTGAAGGTCATCCAAGGCAAGCCAGCATGGAATCTTAGCAAAGCTGTGGGGTGTACTATGATCAATCCAAAAGCAATCCTCCCTACACATGATTTTTCAGTTCAAGGCTACCAACAATTGTTTGATCAAAGCAAGTAGAGAGGTCTGTTGTTGTTTTTTTGTGGTCGATGTGAATTTTATCATTTCCTTGGGCCAAATCACTTCTTTGAAATGAATTGTAATCACTTTATATAGGCCTATATGAAACTTTAGAGAACATAAATAATTAGTCAGCTTATATCCTACTTTTCTGTTCAAGTGGCTTAAAGCATAGTTTATTTACTTATATCGTGCCTTTATTTTTTTTAAAAATAAGGCTGTCAACATACCTACCATAATACCTCTTCCTCCTCCTATTTTTCCAAGAAGAACCTTGTGAGGTAGGTTGGGTTGAGAAAGAGTGACTGGCCCAAAGTCACCCAAGCAGCTCTCATGCCTAAAAGAGGACTACAACTTGCATTCTCCCACTTTCTAGCTTGCTACTTTAACCATTAGACCAAACTGGTTCTCATCACTTCCACTTTATTCTCATAACCACCGAGGAAGCTGTGAGTAATATTGTCTGGCTTAAGAGAATCTAATGAGTAAAAGTGAAATTAAATCCAGAACTTAATCTTCCTGTTTAACCAGCATCCTATTAAAACACATTGGTTTGAGGATCCACAGCACTATTTCAAAGTTTGGGAGGACTGGAATTACTGATAATACAGAAACGGCTTACATCTAACTAGTATGCAGTTTTCAACTGTTTAATAATGTGATTTGGAGACTTTTTTTCATGAGTTCTGAAGAGTTTTAGGGGTGTGGGTAGGTGTAGTTTCTATCCTAGAAGCCTCTCATTCCCATATCCAACCATATTTTTCTCAAAAAAAAAAGCCTGTTTTCCATTGGTTATTAGAACGGGTTTACATGCTACCAACTTTAAATTTTATAGTGGGACTTTTTGATCTATGGTATCCTTGTATGGTTCTATAAAATTTCTCTCCTGTGTCTCAGGTGGAATACAATTATTTATAGGAAATGTGACATTTATATGGTGGTCTGTAGAGAAAAGTCAAAATAAACCGAGGTTTTGTTTCTTATTGCTTGAGAGAGACAAGCCTATGTATCTTTTAAAGCAACACTTTTCTGATGTTTGAGAACTTATTCATAAAGCTGCTTTTGCTTCAGATGATCCTACATTGACATTATATTTTAATTAGTTTTATGAACCTTATAATTGCCAGTAAATGTTTCTTGACTTCCACACCTTTATCAAACCATGGCTTAGAGCAATACCTGCATTATATCAGCCAACTTTTGTAAATTCCAAACAATGCTGTCAGGAGACTTTATAGATTAAAAAAGGCATACCTTAAAGTTACCCAGAAAAGATTTGTTGTGTTATTGCCTTGACAAGCTTATTTACAGTATTTATTTACTTGATGCAACATGATCTTCTCCCTGGAAAATTATATGGCTCTTATAAATCTTCCACATGAAATTATGGAACTATAGATTTTATATATAAGAAGTATGGGAAGTGGTCACTCTCAAACTGAAGAATAACCCTGAAACCATTTGCAGACTGGAACAAATTATCCAAGAAAATATAATAAGTCCTTTTGGTACTATTTTCATTTCAAAAACACAGACCTATTAACATTGGGAAATAGTTCACATAAAAGTAAAACTTTCAAGCAAAGGCATAAATCTCTACAAAAACAAGGAAGAATTCAAGAAGTCTCTCTTGGATTCAGTCGGGATTATATGGTAGCAATTCTACACTTATCAGGCAGTACTGAAGTTGGGCTGTACCAGTGCTGAAATATGCATTCTCCTGAGGCACTTCAGTTAATCTTCATATGATCAACAGGAAACTTTTTGAGGGGTGGGTGAGGCACAGAACATGGAAATCAGGTCAAGAATGTGGTTGATCAACTGGGTTCTTTTATTTGTGCTCTGAATTAATATACAAAAATAGACTGCATTACCATGCATTCTTTAATGTTCCCACATTATTGATTCTTAAAGTAGTGCTCATAGAAGCAAAAGCCTTAAAAAGCCCTTAAGTGATTTTCCATGTGAACCAGCCATTTTTATTCCTCCAAATGAATGACCTGTATTGTAAGACGATATGACTTGATAGTCTAGAAGTGCTTTATCATCTTTTCACTGTTTTGTTTTGGTTTTAGCCTATCAAAATATTTTGAAAAGGCTCAAACTTCCACAGAGTTTTTGTAATTGTTACACTGAGATTAATTTATAATACAATCTGACATTTTGGTCATTTTGCATTGCATGTAGCTATTTTAAAAAAAGGGGGAAAGAAAGATCTCCACAGCCAGCTGCAGGAGTTTGAAGGAAGCTCTGTTTTCTGTTAGCCATGCAGGACCTGCCTAAAGAATGTGATGTATTTGGCAGTTCCAATTCACTGACCTCAGGTTTAACCTCCCATAATAATGTGCCCAGCAATTGGTATTTCTCCAGACAAGACATAACTATCCCACTACCAGCAGCAAAACATTTAGTCTGCTAATTGCTTACCATCCAAACACTGTAATTAAAATTTTGTTCTATAATTTCCTAATAAAAAAACAGAGTTGAATTATCAGGAACAAACTCCCCCTCCAAAAAAGATGGGAGGAATTTAGGAAAAAAAAAAGTGGAGGCCATTAAAAACATGTGCTTTGAACACAATTCTGAGAACAATGCAGTTGCTTAGCCTCATGTTCCTGAAATAGCATAGAAATGAACAAAAATGAAAAACAGAAGTAATAAATATGTCTGGAGGAGATACTTGCTTCATATGAAATCCATGCCAGCAGATGGGCTGTTTGTGAAAAATAAGCTTTGGGCCTGGTTTCAAGAATTGCTGCACTCCACAATATGTTTTCCCTTAATGAATCTCCAAGAACTGCTTAGGCCTGATTAAAACAAGTAGTTATGTCTATTTGATGTGCTAGGTTTTAAGGCCTTTTGACCTGAAGAAAAGGGGAACTACTTTTCCTCTTATGATAAACAGAAAGTACAGTGATTTTCAACAGAACAGCATGGAAGGAAAGGCTTAAATCTTTAAATTTAAAGCTTAAATGAAAGCTGGATAGGAGGTAGAATGCCTTAGAGACAAAGGCATTTTGTAAATGTCTCTCCGTTCAAGGCTTTATAGGCAGGAGAAAGAGGACCAAGATTTAAATGCGGGATCCAACATATATAAAGGACTTCTGAGGTGCCATTAGATAGAAAATTTCTTTGTGTTTATGGCTTCCTAACTTTCTGCAGTAAATATACTGATATAATCTTCTTTGTTCTGCTTGGAATGGGTGGAGAGTTTAATTGCTACACCTAGTATTAAGCCCTACATTATCCTGCTCCAAACAAATAGCAGAAAAGTACAAAAAAAAACCCCAAAACCAAAACAAAACTTGCAAGTAATCCTATTAGTCCTGAGATAGTTTTGCTCACAGAATATAAGTTAAGCAGAGATTCAAATCTACCTTGTTCCATCTATTCCACAAAGTGAATATGAGCTAAGTGCCACCAGTCCATAGCTGCATTCACACAACCCACTTAAACCCTGGTCAGCAGTGCGCAATTGCTGTTTTCATAATACGTTATATCCAAACAACTAAATCCTCTCATAGTTTAATAAAAGAAGAAAATGTAGAGACAACGTTTCAATAAGGAAGAGGATTACTGAGAAAGTTGAAGTGGAATAGAGTTGTCGAGAAACAGGAAAGAAGTATGAAGAACAAAAGGTAACAAAAGAATCTCTTATAGTAGTGAAGCAAAGATCGTTTGTGAGGATTGCAGATACTACTAACACTGTGTACTATCAACAATAGCACATCTTGTGCCTATCTCAAAGGTGCTTTTTCAAAAAGCAACTGGACTGGTTTTTTTTTCCCTGAGGAAGAAGAAGACATCTAACTTCTCATTCAAAAGGTTTCATCGGTTCTGGCAGGGTGGTGGCAGCGATGGAAGGATTAGTTCTGGCAGGATGGGGAGATGGGTTGGAAGGATCATATTTCTTTGCAGTCATCTGGTCAGTAGCACTCTCCCTGAGACCTCTTGAGGCCACTTGGGGGTTTATCTGGGGACCTCAGAGTCCTCTATCAGAGAGAAAATAGGGGTGGAATCTTCTTGGAACTGCGGTAAGGGCTGTGCCGTAGACAGGAGACAGGCCTTTTCTATCCAAAATGTGGAACATTGGTTTGAAAGAGGGGTAAAAGAGGCCATTTATGTTAACAATGAGCAGCCCTATCTCAACAGATGGGGAAGGGATAAGACTATCTCCTGTCTGCAACACAGCCCTTGAGGCACTTCCAAGAAGGAGTTCTCTCCTTCTCTCCCTCTCTCTTTCTTTCTGTTTAGGGCAGGGGTGTCAAACTCAATTTCATTGAGGGCCGCATCAGCATTGCGGTTGCCCTCAGGGGGCCGGGTGGGTGTGGCTTGGGTGGGCATGGCCTACTGGGTGGGCGTGGCTAGAGTGTGTATGGCCTACTGGGTGGGCATGGCCAGCTCTACATTGTTCGCATCAAGGGTGCCTATGGGGGCCTGGGCAGGAGTGGGACAGATCTGAGGGTCTCTGGCAGAAGGAGGGTCTCTGGGCCAGGGCCAAGGCAGTGGGGGGCCGTTCCCTCACTGTTGCCAGGATGGCTTCACGGGCCGCGTGAAACCACTTCGCGGGCCGGATCCGGCCCCCGGGCCTTGTGTTTGACATGTCTGGTTTAGGGCCTCGGGCTTCCTATTCTTAATATAAAATGAATATTTTTTTATTATTTAAAATATTAGTAGACCACTTTCTTTTTAGAACTTTCATACTGATTACTCAGCTCACTAGGTGTTTGTTGCAGAGAAAATAGACTGCAGGATTATTGTGTATGTATGCTGCCTTGTATTGACTAAAAATAAAGGTGAAATGAAGTCAAACAAGTGAATAATGTCTATACATAGTTTAACATGATGGATTGGTTCTCTTAGAAAATGCTAAAACCCGAGTCTCCAATTTTGTTCTAGTTACTCTAGCAATGCAGACCCAACCAGCATGTTCCATCTCATAGGCTTCTTGTGAAGATAAAACAGGGCTAACAGTTGAAGCAAAAGTTTTATTGTAAAATCCCCTTCTTCTATCAACAGTGATATCTTTGCCCTAAACAGAACTGCAAAGACATATTTCCAAAATTGAATGCCATATTGGCTGGAGTATTTATCCCTCAGTATTATTGCATATCAGCTGCAAATGCGCATTAAAAAAGATCAAGGTGGACTGCATATTTGTTGGCCATCACTCACCTCAATAAGTCAACCCATCTCAATAAGTCTCATCATGTCCTCCTGAAATTCCTTTATGTCATTGTGCCTCCAGCTCATTCTCTATTCAAATAGGTTCTTAAAAGTTTTAAAAAGGTGCTACATCAAAAGAATAGCTTCATATATGGACATGCACACGCATGGAGAAAGACAAAACTTCACAGAGGAATGGGAAATAAATACTGGGAAAGACCATTTCTTAAACAAAATAGGAATGCTGTGCTAAACACAAACACAGAAAGACTTTTACTGCCTTAAGTAAAGCTTAATCTGTTTTTTAGAGAAGCTTTGTGTAACAGGAATGCAAGCAGGTTTAAATAATCATCTACAGATTGGGATACAGTTGTGTCAAATATCTACATTATTGTTTAGAAAATAAGACTGAATCAATGTTTACCAAAAAAATATATGGGAGGAAAAGATTTAGATTATTATTGTTTTTAATCCTCAGAAATATAATGAAATTTATAGTAGCCATAGCTTAAATTAAGCTAATTGGCTGATTAGTCTTATTATGGTACTTTTTTCCTGTGTTTTTTAAAACTGCAGGTTAGTTCATCAGTGCAGTAAATCCTGACCATTAAAGAAATACATTTGTGAAATTGAAATAGTTGTTGCACTTATACCACTTCCTTTGTAGGTTTGCATTTTAGCAATATTTTTGTTTCAAAAGAAAAATATAATTTCCTTTTTATTTTGAGACATTTCATTTGGATGAATGAAAGATTATCTGTTCCAGACTGATTTGACTCATCCCTTCTGGACACAAAATTGATTCATAGTTAGGATTCTGCTAAATTTGGATGCTGGGCAGAATAAATATTCCAGTGATGGGAGTCTTGTTCATATCAACTTCTTTTCTGTACGTGATGACATTACAGTATACATTCTTCTCTCTCTCCAAATCATTGACTTCCAGTTCAGTATAAACATTCCATAGTTAATACATTTTCTTTTTAGAAGCATCTGTCACCATGAATGATATTTGTACTCAACACTTTAACTTTATAGAACTTGAAGAAAATAGTCTTTCCTATAAAAGCATTAATCCCATGGAAACCACTTGAATGAGGTTATTACAATCACAGAACATTAATCAGTAGAGCTCAAATTACATTTATTAGTGGATTAGATATATGCACCTCAGTTCTTGTTGCACTAGTTTGTTTCCTGAATTTGAGACATCAGAATAATTTGGCTTTAATAAAGGAAGGTCACAAGTCAGACTTAATTCTAACCACATGGAATCTAATGTTAGCTAGGAAAGAGCAGTGAAGTATGCAAATATAAAATGAAAGATTCAGGCTATAATCACAAGTAACAAATTACATTTTTGATATGTCAGGTTCAATATTAATTATTTTCAGCTATTCAGACTTATTTATCTCCTCTTTTCTTCTAAAAAGCTGAATTTGTCTGTTTACATATGTAAAAAAAAGAGTTCAGGTGGACACTGATTTCAGTGCAACAAACATTGTCAAGGGAGAATATCTACACCAGGGGTGTCAATCTGCTGGCCCACAGGACAGATGCGTCATGCCAAAACTGTGCCCATCCCATTGCCGGCAATGGCAAAAAAATCATGATACGTCACGACACATCATGTGATGTTGCAAGTTTGACACCCCTGATCTACACTCTTGAAAGAAACTATGGAGTATCAAAATTCTATGGTTTGTGGAGATCAAAGTAGATCAACAGTAGCACTGTTTAACTGGTTTTAGAAAATGATCATCTTATGCATGTTTGTTTTTTGAAAAGCATCAATTTTTGTTCTCCATTAAAAATTAACATGTTAAGATCTGACATCCAGAATCACACACGTAGTAACACTCTGATCCAGGAGAAATGTCAAACAAATGCTGAATATCATCTTTCCCACACTTTAGTCAAAGGGTGTGTGATCAATTGATGGTTATATTCAATTTGTGCAAAACCTCCTGGCCAAACTTTCATGCCAAGCTGACTATTATTTATAATTCATATTGTTTCTCAGGATATATCAAAACAGTTAATTTTATAGCAGAGACTGAAGGTGTATCTCTATGACTGGCCAGTCAAGGATGGAGATGCAGATAAAGGAGCTCCTTTTGAGCTAAAGTTGCTCAGAAAAAAGTCATACTGGTGCTGAACTAAATAAAAGTTCCCTGTATTGTTGAACTATTCTCCAGATATCATGATCAACTGTTTTGCCTCAATAATTTTGCACTATTCATTGATTCTGTCATACAGAGACATCACAATCGTCCAAGCAGCAATGTGATTTTCTCAGCACTACAGTCTATCCAATGCCCTGTGCCCATGCCAACATTAAAATTGTTACTTCTGAAAATATACTTCCTATTTTCTACATAGTGTATTTTGACCATTGCTAGAATGGTACACAAGTCTTGGGCTTGCAGAAATGCTATGATGACATTTAAAGGACAGCATACTGACAGAAGAATCCATACAGAAATGATATATTTCTTACTGCTGCTCCTTTGCAAGATTAAGAAAGTTGAGCAGTAGGTCTGGGCTGAGTAAAATTTATGTAAATTGTGGTTACACACAAAACCACATTTTCTGGAGTTCTACCACTTGTTTTACAAACTTGGTGTGCTCAGACCTTGCTAAAATTCAGAATCAATATGACTAATTGCATTCTGATATGAATTTTCATATGATACTATAAATACTATAAATACTATGTACTAAATACTTTTCATAATTTAATTAAAATGTACATTGTATTATGTTTGACTTTTTCTTCCACTAATTACACTTTGCTAATTACAACATTACTAAAACACGTAAACAAAAACAACCCAACACTAATGGCAATAGATTGGTACAAGTCAGTCCCAGCTCTTAGCAATGCAGTGCCTAAAGACACTTCTGCCTTGAAAGGGGTGGGGCTATGATTTATAGTGGTCAGGGCTAGTTCCCTTCTAGTGCAGAAGTTTTTAAGATAATATAGGATGAAGGGTGAACTGGTTACTCTTTTCTGACAAAATTAGTCAACTGAAAAGTTTCAGTGAATCAAAATTCTCCATTGAAAATAGTACTAGGAAGTAAATTTTCAAAATACTATTGTTGAAGGTATTCACACATTTGATGGTATTGCTCTGAGAATTTCAGCATAAATAAATTAGACTCTACAGTGGTGCTTTAGAGCAATTTTTTTTAGATAGGGTCAGTGATTAGACAATTTATGACTTAAATCCCACTGAAAGCATAAATCCAATTTATGATTAATTTGGTACATGGTTTTAGGTTATTTTCAAAGATATTTACAATACTCCTGTGATTACCTTTTCTGAAATTAACTGCAAAAGGTTTTGTGGGAAACTGAGACTTACTCCTGGTTTGAGAACGTGTAAGGTTAGAAGCTTAGTCTAATAATCTTTAACCAGACTATAGTAATTCACTTTCATTTGAAAATAGAAGTAATAACTTTAATCATAGAAGAATGGCAAAAGACTATGGTATTATTAGCCTAGATACTTCAACACTTCATTGCCATGAAGAGACAGACACTAGAAGATCTAGGTGAGAAGCCATCATTCAGGTCTGTGATTCTCTATTCAACAGCCACCTTTCTTGAAGGAACAACTTTGAAGCTAGAGCAGGTGAAGTGTAACAGACATAGAAGATACTTCAAGCAATGATTGTTTTTAAAGCCTAGGTCAAAACAAATGCACAGATAGCCTTTATATTGTATTCCTTTGCGTGGTTCTTATATTAATGAAAAGATGGTTCATAATTTTGATGAATTAAATAAATGAAATTACCATTTATTTGGTTCAAGAGAATCCATTCCTCTCCCATTTTTTCTTCCTTCACCCCCACTTCCAAAACACAAAATGGTCCACATTACTGTCTGAATTTTAAATATATAAACAGATTCAACCAAGAATGGGATAGTTAGAATGCAGTACTGCAGGCTACTTCTGCTGACTGCCGGCTGCCAGCAGTTCAGCAGTTCAATTTTCACTGGCTCAAGGTTGACTCAGACTTCCATCCTTCCTAGGTCTGTAAAACGAGGACACAGATTGTTGGGGGCAATAGGCTGACTGTCTATATGGCTTAGAGAGAGGGCTGTAAAGCACTTTGAAGCGATATATAGGTCTAAGTGCTATTGCTATTTGTATTAGCATCAATTTAAGAACTTTATTCCAACACAGTGACAGCATGAAAAATGACAGCAGCTATGAAATTAGATTAGCATGTGTTTTTGTTTTCTTAAAAACGAAAACAGCATAAAATTGTCAATTGGCCCCACAAACCAGGCTCAGTGTTAAAGGGCTGGAAAGAAACCGATGTGACATCTACTTTTAAAAGGGGGCTCAGGTGAGATCTAGGAAATTACTGGCTGCTAAACCTAATATCTGTTCCAGGCAAATTGATAGAACCATAATCAAAGAAAAAAAAAACCTAGGCACAACAGAGGGTGAAAGAAAGAAGATAATAAAGGATATTGTAGAGGCAGATCCTGTCTTAACAATGTTCAGGAGTTTTTAGAGAGTGTCAGTTGATGTGTAGATGGGGTGACCCCATAGACACTGTATATGCAGATTTCCAAAATACCATTCACAGAGTCCTTCTTTAAAGGCTTTTGTGTAAACTCAGTGGCCCTGAGATAAGAAGTCTTCTTGTCCTTTTATGGAATGCTAAGACTGAAAACAAAAAAATACCAATTCTGAAATACCTCATATATCTGTACAATGTCTCCCTCTGTGTACAGTTCTGGTGGCCATGCCTGAAAAAGGATATAAAACTCTGGGAAAAGTATAGAAGAGGTCAACTAAACATGTCATATATCTTCTTTTTGAGCAATGCTTTAGCTTGGAAAAAGGTAGTCTAGGGGAGGATTGAGGGACATAATACCATCCATGATGTGAATAAAGTGGACAGAGAAAGGTTTTTCTCCTTCTCTCAAATTACTGTAGTAGAACTAGGGGCCATCCAATAAAGCTGATCAGAAAGGAGATATAAAAAAGAATAAAATGTAGCACATTTCCACAGAGTGCAGAATTGATTTGTGGAATTCATTATGATATGTAGTTCTGGCCACTAACTGCAAAAGGGTTGAATATATTCAGGGAGGATGGACTTCTCAAGGACTATTGGCCTTGATATCTCAATGTTTCCTCTGGATTGGGAGCAACATGCCTCCGAATGCTATCTGCAGAGGAATAACAATAATATCAGTGTTGCGTAGTAAGTTCTTTGCTAGCAATAAGTGAGATGAGAGGTTGCAAACAAGAACATTGATTTATTGAGGAAAACAGGAAAAGAACTGAAACAGAGGCTTCTGTGCAGCTATTTATATGGTTGGCCACTAGGCAGCAGCCAATAGGTTTAAAGGAACCCATTCCCACCCCAAATCATCCAATGATCTTCTTGGAGACAGGGAGTCTGGCTAGTCAGTGACCGTTACGCAGACACACCACTGAGCAACCTTTAAGCAGCATTCAAACAGACACGTGAAACAGTTCAAGTAAAATCCCAATATATTACAATCAGGTTGACCACTGTAAGAAAAAAATAAACTAAGATCCATCTTGCCCTGATCTATGAATGCTGTTTTTGTTTCCCTCTCTTCTCTTTAATCTTTAATGCCTTGCACATGTATAACTCTGAGGGAGTCTTTGCAGAGGGGCTGCTTTTCAACATCACTTTCCGAAACTTCACGTGACTATGTGGCATCATCTGGTAACATAGCCAATTTAGAGTGCACTGCAAAGGGAAAATCTTGCAGTTTGTGGGGGATGCATCTTACAGAATAGGTCAAAGGCTGCCCTCCAGGCCACAATTCTTTCTGTAGGAACACAGTGCTCCCAGAAGAACTCAAAGGATCGAGTAGACTTTTTTGCAAGTATAATTGTCACCTTAATTACAATGTAAATCAGCTTCTACAACAGAGCTGTCAAACTCGCCATGTCATGTGATGTGTTGTGACTATCGTGACTTTTTTCCCCCTTGCTGGAACTGGGGTGGGCTTGGCTTCCACGTGACACATCCAGCCCCTGGGCTGGCAGTTTGACACCCCTATTTTACAAGAATAAGAATCTAATTCACTATGTGTGTGTGTGTGCATTTATGTATTTTTTTAAAAAAATCTATGCAAAAATTGCTAAAATATTGCTAAGCACATTGGTTTGTGCTTAAATTGTAAGCCGCCCTGAGTCTTCGGAGAAGGGCGGGATATAAATGGGATTAAAATAAAAATAAAAAAATAAAAAAATAAAAAAATAATCAGTGGACTGAAAATGTTCCCCATATCTGACAATAAACTAGATCCATACCACTTTAATAAGTGGGGAGAAAGGTTCCCAGATTTGGGCTGCAGAGTCCACATGGGCACTAAATGACAGCAAAGAATTAAACATTTTCCATTTCTCTTTGCTGCTATAGGATATTAGCCCCACTCCTGTGTATACTCAGCCCCGTTTTTGTCCCATTTGACTTTCTTTTCTTCTTCTTCTCCTTTACCCTTTTTTTCTCTAAATATTTCTTCACATCCCTAAATAATGGATTTCCCAGGAGTCTGAAACTACTACTCTTCTATTTCTCAGTAGTATAACTTTGGAGGCACATGATGGAACCATTATGACTACACCAGAGTTAACTATTAGTGTATGTGCCTGGAAGCCTCAAAATTGGGAGAACTCTAATTGAGGAATAATCATTGTTTCATTTTTACCTTCAAAAATACAATGAAGAGGAGGAAAAATAGTAAAGCATAAATATAACATAATGAAACTTATGTTATCATGAGACTGAAGAGAAAGTTGTGTAAAACTTTAATTGGATCACCATGATGAGTGTTTCCACTGATGCTGGTAAATATTTTATTCCTGTCAAGGACCCAAATGTCTTAAATAAATTGTGCTTTTGACTAACATTGTAAAACTGTCAATGAAGATCTATTTTAGTTAAGTGAGACTGAGCAAAAGGCATGACTATTTCACTTGGACATAAACAAGGCGCCACACTCTGCCACACAGTCCTTTGCAGGTTTTGGAGAATGACCTTTGGACTGACCTGCTAGGAATATATTAATGTCCTTTCTCTTTGTCAAGGCTTTATTGAGATCCAGAAATAAAATCTTTGTAGCAAGCCACAAGAATGTACTAATCTGACATCTGGTTTACTAGATTCATTGGAAATTGACTTTGATCACGTTCTGAAACCACGTGTGGCTGGTCAGACTGGTCAGAAATAATTAGTGATACAATAGAGAAGAACTTACGAATGGCTAACTGCTTACAAAGACTTATTAGGTCATAGACAAAAGGGTAAAGTGGGGTAGAAAAGATGACAATCATGTCTCTTTTTGAAGACTTCAGCAAAGTGAGTTTACCATGTTGTAGGAAACACAAGTTTATCTCACAAGATGAGAGTACTGAGTATTTTCTATTAGGAATTGTTTCCTATCTATAACATTGTAATTCTTATATGCTATAAGAAGTACATATGATGGCAAATAGACCTGTTCATAAGCTTGGCAAAAATGTTTGTTCCACAATATTCATGGAATATGACTTCTCACTATAAATGTAAATTATCTATACCTATTTACAGAGAAGTGGGTAGTTTTTAAAAAAATATTCTCCTTTTTTCAGACTATTGCATACTAGAAGGCTATTAAGAAGGGAGACTAAATGTTAGTTATTCTTGGAGATAGGCTGAATACAAAACAACAGTTAAGTAAATTTATGAAGAGCTTTGAGAAATGTTTAACATAGCAGCCTACAGAAGCCATATGTTTACTAGGTCAAAGATTTATCACTCATATATTACAAACTTCTCAGCAGAATCAGGTTGAAAGGTCAGCAATGAGTAATGTGTAAGCAACCAGAAAAATGAAGAAATGTAGAACATGCAAGGCAGCCTAGGAATATAAAAATAACAAAACAAAACCTATCCCTAAATCCATGAGATATTTCCAAACTTAAAACATATAAACAGGAATATTATGAAAAACACACAATTAATTTTAAAGAATTTTTTTTTAAAAAATCTTATTGCATGTTGCTATAAGTGCATCCATTTTATTATATAGTTGAAGTTGTTCAAAAATTTCACTATTTTTTCCCAACAAAAAAGGAATACCGCTTATAATTTTTTAGACAGTTCCAATTGCTTCAAACACCAGTATATTTTTAAGGATACCACCCCAAACTTTTCATTACCTAAAATAAAGCAACAAATAACCAAAGAGGCACCTGAAAACTTTATAACCACTGCCTTCTTCATCAAAGCTTTTGAAAATATTAAAGAAAAAAACCAGCTCCCAAAATTGTAGTGACTATTTTTGTTTTCAGCCTACAGGAAGTCTTTAATTTATAACCTTTCATTCATGCAAAATTATGATGATGCTAAATGGAGGGACTTATGACTGCTGCTCAAAGTTATAACTGTTGCAATGCCATTACATAATCAGAATTTGGGTGCTTGGCAGTCCACCCAGATTTACAATCTCAGGAACACTGCAACCCTCCCTCTACCTATCTCTCCCCCCCACCCCACCCCCCAAAAAATCTGGGATGCCCTGCATAGTGGCACTCAGTGGCAATGCTGAGGCTGGTCCTGAAGTAGAGTCCTAGGACCTTCAGCAATCTCAGCTGGCTGCCACCACCCCAGGCCTTGACTTCAGCCTTAGCACTGCTGCTGCCACTGAGAAATGCTGCATCACACTGTTCTCCAAAGCTTTCAAGCTTGCCAAGAAAACTGCAGGCACTTGCCTGGGCAGTTGCCAGGAGTCCATGCTGACTTGAAGGCACACACAAGCACACATGTAAACACACATACAGACACATGTTCTGAAAAAAGCCAATAGCTCAAATTAAGTGAAGCAACAACGTAGGTTGTAGCACTATCCATTAAGTAGTACATATATTTATATTCTGATTTGGGGACAGTGGCATAAATGCCAGGACCTAATGATGTTCTTTGCCTGGGTCTTATTAATATTTGGCTAGATTGTGATCTGTATCTAGCCAGTTCAACTTCAAATTCCCTGTAGAAAGGATCTGATGCAATTGTTCATATAGTGGAAGGTCCACTTTACATGCCCATTATTCAGTTTCTATCTTCTTGTGTAATATTAATTTACAATTGTTGCATCATGTCTTCGCTTCAAGAATTCAAATAACATGTATGAGTTTTGATCATGTCATACTTATAACAATTCTGTGCGATAGGAATAGATTGGCTTGTTCAAGACTATCTGAAAGCGTGTAGAGATGAATAAGAATTCTGTAGTCTAGCACTTTAGTCAAAATATTGTATTGGATTTCACAGGTTTCTTACATTCAATTTCATTAGTTTTGTTAGAAGATAAAAATAATAAATGTCTCCAAGAGAAATGGGTAGATTGAAGGCAGCACATACAGCTGATACAGCTATTTCCAGCTTGTTATACACCATCTATCATATGATACTTCCTTGCTGGGGTTGAAAGTATAAGGTAGGGGCTATGATTAATATTTAAGTTTCCACAAAATGTTGGAATATGTACATTTGTGCGTAAGTTCTTTCTTCAGCCTCATCCAAACATTTTAAATATAAGCTGGGTTTTTAGCATGACAGAAATAACAATAAACTTGATTCAAAATGTAAGAAATTACTTTCAAACATAAAACAAAAATCTCACACAAATATGAAAAACACTACAGCAAATGAATTAATTCCTCTGTTTTGAACCTGTTGATAGGAAGAAATAGAAAATTCTAAAGTTGGACTAAGAATTACAATCTGGGGGATATGAATGTGGAAGAAAAAAGCAAAATAAAAAGGGGTAGCAGAAATTGCTTTTCTTTCCATGCATCTTTAGAACAGAAATTGCTGGGTTTTTTTTCCTTTTTTCCTTTTCCTTTTTTTTGGAATTTGGAACGTTTTGTTTTGTCTTTTTAGCAAAATCGTCTGATCTTCTGCCAGCACTAAACAGGCAAGTTCAACATAAGTGTAATTGAGTCAGGGTGGGTCTGCTCAAACATAAGTGAAGTAAGGGCTTTATAAATAGGACTTTGACTCTACAACCCCCTCAGGTTCAGTTCATATGTAAAAGCTAAAGTATCTGGTTCTGACAATAAAGGTGGGAGAGGTTTTTCTCTATTGAATCCATTTGGCTAACTGCCACACACATTAACTTTGAAAGGCATGTAGGAGGCCACCTTAAAACAAAAACATGGGCAAAAAAAATGGGCACAATCAGAACCAAATGACATTGAATCATTTTTCAGATTAAACATGATTTCAACAGCAATATCTGAAGTCTTAGAGGGGTGGACGAATCACCAAATCTAGCCATGGCTCTTGAGCAAGAATAAAGGTATAGTAGTTTGTCCATTTGTAGACCAGGATCTACTGTACATTTTGTTTTCGAACCGAATAGTTTAGAGGATCACCTTCTCAGAAGAATAGGGACCGCTAGATTGGTGGAAGGAGATCAGGCAGTCTTCTGGCAATTCATTGGGATGGAGCGCAATCAGAGGCCTCTAAGGGAGGAGATCAAGGAAGTGTCAAATGACAAAAGCGTTGCCATAACAATGCAACAAAACTTACTCCATAAGCCCTGCTCTCCTTTTCCATATGTTGCAATGTTGCATACATACTGTATACAAATGGGCAAAGTTTGTGATACAATGGGGTGATGCTGCTTTCACCATTTTGATAAAAAGAACTCTGCGGATACTTCTGGGGACAAAACAGAGATGGGGATGAAGTATGCATGAGTTTATGTGCCTCCAGGGTGGTGAGATACAATGGGATATATATGAAGGATTGTGCATGAATGAGTGTGGGAATATATGTGCATCTTAGATCTTGATGTAACAGCAGGGGTCCTCTTGGGATGAAAGGCAACTGAGTCCACAGTTCTAATATTCTTTATCTGAACTACGCTACCTTGAAGACTGGCTAGGACTTCTTTTATGTTTAAGGGTTCTTTAATTTTAGTAGTAGTGGTAGTAAACTATACATCCCATATTGATTTTTACATAAAGCTTTATGTTGCAGAACATTAAGACACATTGGAAGTAAACCCCACTTTATTTTTTTCCATTGGGAATTAAATCAAGAACTGTACTGCTAGAAAGCTGCCACAGGTAAGTATGGTGTGTTGAGGGAGCAAACTGTTTTTCCAGAATTTAATTTTTTAAATATTTGTTTCCCATTTAAAGCTCTCCCTAGTGAGAAATAATTTCTTTTAATTAAAAAGATTATGAGCAAATTTTCATTCCACTCCCTCTCACACTGTAACTATAATAAAAGCATCTGTATTAGTATAATAATAGATTTAATAACTGAGAGTGCAAAGTTGGGGGGAAAAATAATAAAAGTAAAGAAATGTGGTTCCAACCATGACTCCATTAGACATTTGCAAAATACTACAGAAAGTGGTTCCAAAGTTGGTAAAAAGAAATTGGCTAACAAAATTGCCAAGGTATTTTCTTTATACATTTGTGGTCCCACCCTCCAATCACTTGTTTATGCCATACCTTCACAAGATATGTAAGGGGTGGAACCTAACACAAGAGTGGATGGTTACACGATAGCTCAATAAGAAAATGTATCTTAGTGCAAGGTGTTCAAATTTTGCAATATTGTGACTTCTATTATGAATGTTTGTGACTCTCCTACCCCATCCCACCAACCTCGGGAATAAAACAAGTGATTTTATTGGAATTAGGATCTATCCAAAAAATAATTTGACGAGAACACTGAAAATTGGACATAATTGAACTGGGGTGGTACTTTAACATATTTTTTTCTAACTATGTTTCCATATCAGCATAATAGATGGATTGGTCATTTTTAGCTGTTCTCTTACCACCCAGTGAAAACTCTTCGAGTTTCAAAGCTACACTTTTACAATGATGCATAAAAACATTGAACTTGTCCACTAACATGTCCACTTTTACAGATATTCCAAATAGAGGCATATGAGCACACTCCAAGCTGGATTTCTTTGCAATTTTTTCTCTCCAAATCTTAGCCAGATCAGTTTTGTGGGGACTATTTTGTCCATCTCCCCAGAAACATGCTAAAAACTCAGAAATTATGGTAATTCTGTGGTACTGAGGAGGGTTCAAAATGGGAGCCAGGCAGCCCTTGCTGCTGCCTTTTTTAGAGACAGGAAACAAAGAGGGGGGAGGAAGCTGAACTTCTGCTATTATTAAGTTATTATTCAAACTGAAGATTTTCCTGGAAAAAGTTCCTGCTCCTCTGAAGACATTCTTTGAAATGCTTCACTGCCCCTACCATTGCTCTGCTTGCAAACAGGGTGGAGAACATCAAGAGGCCCTCTGCACACAATTCTACTTTGGGACAGAGATATTTTTATGAACATTTTTCATTGACAAGAGAGCTTCTGAAGCCACGTGTTTGCTTTCCTCAGAGCAATACCTACTCCTACCACGGGAGGTCACAAATAATAACACATAGAAGAAACCAAGGGAGTGAAGAACATGTGTCCTGCTAGCCTGGCCAGAGATTTAAAAGTCAGAGGAAAAAAGCTGCCCTTACTTATGAATCTTGCTTGCTTTGCATTCCACAAAATAAATGGATGGAACACACCAGAGTGGGAGACAGGCAGACAGAGAGGAAATTGGCAGCCCTACAAGGCTTTGGTTCATGGTATTTCTTATTCCTTTTAGTAAATGAAAAAAATAAGCCATTTCTAGTATGCGCCAGCTGTCCCAGGAAGGAATTTGATAGCCTGTGTGAAACACAGTGAAAGCGGCTCAGGAGAAGAGAAAGTTGCTGGGTTGTAGCTTTTCTGAGTCTACAAGTTGGGGAGGGTGTTCTCCCCACCCACCCACTCAACCCCCAAGTGGACTGCTGGATCAGAAGAGCTTGTGCCTGAAAAGAACTGGGCTCTGAGCAAAGGCTGCATCAGCCAGCAGGTCCCGATCATTAATGATTGTTTACTTTTTCCTCATGTGCAGACATCATACTGGAGTGATGGAAGATGTAATCATTAATTGGGGAGCTATTTCAAGATGTTCCCATAAACACTGAATCAGGATGCTGGCACACTGCCTCACAAACAGTTATTGCCAAAACTCATTCACTCACTTTTCTTTTTGGAGTACTGAAATACAACTGCTGGTATTATTTCTGCCTTTTAAGCTTTCCAATGTAGTAAATGCAGACAGCTTTTAGCACTCAGATTTGTAGGTAAGCTGGCGGGTGGGTGGGGAGAGAGAGAAAGAGAAAGAGAGAGGGAGAGAGAGAGATATTTTTTTTAAAGAAAACTGTTCTAAAATGTTAGTAATTTGTCTCTGACTTCTATCACAATGACAGCCCAGGATGAAGTATAAAAAATATCTGTTTTGCTTTACCCTTTTGGAATCCTATTAAAATGACGGGAAGACTGTCAGACATAATTAGGACTGTAAGTCTTCATATAAACAGTTACTCCTTCTTTTTCCCAGAGGGTTGTATTATTATTATTATTATTATTATTATTATTATTATTATTATTATTATTATTATTATTATTATTATTTGGAGAGGAGAGGAGAAATGAGACAGAAACAGGTCCTTATATGGGATACTGTTCTGTGAATTATCATAAACAAATCCAAATGGCCACTTCATACAGATTTACTCCGTATGGAGAGGTGGGGGAAGGCAGGGCATAACATATATTCAGTTAAACAAGAGTTTTACCATTTTCTTTTGCTGCCCTACAAAACCAGACAAAACATTTTAGAGGTCAGATAAGGGAGCTAAAATAAATCACATGTCATTGGGAGCACAAGATTAACCCAGATCCATCTAAGCATTCTCCAGGACAAAAGGCCATTGCTATCCAGAACCATTGCTGTCAATGGTTTAGACTCCTTAAGGTGTCTAGTCCGGCACTGAATGCCTTTGTTTAACTTTCCAGAGTAATAAAGACAACCACCCAAACTCGGAAAAGCACACTGCAGCATTTAATGTGATGCTCAAGATAAGAGGACTGGGTTCAGTACTCCTGGAATTTGAGTTATAGGATTCCAATGCAGGTATAGTATTGAGGAAATTCCAGTTCTATCTCTATTTACATTAGCACTGAAGCCTTTAAAAGCTACATGAACTCTGCAGAAGTTATTCTGATGCAAAAACCAAGGGGCATATATAGAGCAACAAATGTCAAAATGGGTAACATGATGTTATGATGAAAAAACTATGAGACACTGAGTCCCAATGTCTGATAAAAAGTGTTGAGGGTGGGATCTGTAGCATGATTTTTCCAAATGCTATCATTATTTTGGTATCATTACAACTTGTAGTGGATGACACTTAATATAACTGAATGGGTGGAGAGTATATATAGCAAAATTGAACTATATGCTCTATTTTAAGGCTAAAGGAGTGGCACATGCCTTGCATTTTAGTACTTTTTTGATGAATTATTTATACAATAAGGAGATTTTATCTTGAATCAGAGAAAGAGGCAAAATGGCAGTACATAACACCATAGAAATTTAGGTGCTATTTGACTCCATCTCAGGTTTGGCAGTGGAATTCCCTAGGCTCATTGTCCTGGGTGATTTCAGCCTGCTTTCTCTGGGAGTGGAGTCTAAGCCTGCTCAGGAATTCATTGCCTCCATGAAAGCCTTGGGCCTAACTCAGCTCATCCAGAACTCAACATGGCCACCCACCTGATTTGGCCAAAACAATGACAAAATCATCTGGAATTGCCTCAACTAAGCAGCAACCAAAACTAAATCATGAAGAGCTTGCACTCACACAACTCCTCTCATTGGTATCTTGTTCTCTTTAACTATGTGGATTCACAGGTGGTTGAACTACTATGCCCAATAACTGGTCTTTATTATTATTATTATTTTCTCCAGGAGGTGGCGGAAAACTTTGCCTGACTTCTTACAGTGAATTTGTCAGGCCCAATTTTAACTTTTGCTCTGATTCTTAGGCTAGCCCTCAATTGTGGTTGCTGGTTGCCCTGTGATAGCTAGTGTTGGTTAATCCATCGTGGAAAGTCCTAGACTAAGCAAATATAAGCATGTGTTCAGTTGGTTGGAAACACATTTTGATAGCAGTCAGGTGAACACTACTAAAGCTCCTATTTTGTTTTGTTTACAACTTTATCTCCAAATGCTTGCTTCTGGCAGTATACTTGTAATTAAGATCTTGGACACAAATAATAATCCTGTTGCAAAATAGTACATTCTTTGTCATATGCATAATATCACAGGTGCAGCACAAACAAAATATTGGTTCCCAACCCTAATATCTGATATATATATATTTTGTAGGGAAATTACTTATTACCAAAAAACAGGCAGGAAGTCATTAAAACATAGCACTGAGCTAGAAGCATATATTAAATAATCAGGAAAACACCCAGGACAGCTTTCAAATACTCGCTTGCTTCTTTAATTGATATACTAAAATTTATTATCACTTTTCCCTTCAAGGAAGTCCAAGATATTGTTCCAGTTTACTTAGAATGTGAAGACTTTAAAGGTGCATTTTAGGGGTGGGGGAGAAAGACCAATAGAACAACAGAGTGTTTTTCTATTAATTCTATTTTAGTACTTTTTTAAAAAAAATCTGTTTGATGGACATTTTGAGGGCTTAGGGTGATGATGGGGAATTCTGAAAATATTAATGTTAACTTTTGGTTTGTATAAGACTTCAAAATAGTATGAAACATCTTAAGAAAGATTTTTTTTAGAAAAAAATCCTAGATGAAAATTTCAAAAATCCAGATGAACAAACAGTAGTTGGTAGAAAAGAAACACAGAAATCCATGTCATTGCCCCAGTAGCCCCCAGATGTTTGAACCCCATTTTAAGAGCCTTGGTGGAGCAGTGGGCTAATGCCTCCTTAAGTAACACCAGCTGCCTGCAATTAGTGCAGGTTCGCATCCCACCAGGCTCAAGGTTGACTCAGCCTTCCATCCTTCCGAGGTAGGTAAAATGAGGACCCAGATTGTTGGGGGCAATAAGCTGACTTTATAATAATGCCGCTTGGTGTGTGTGTGAAAGCCCTAATAAGCAGGCATATACATAGAATGAAGGCTACTGCTAAGCTTGTAAGCCGCCCTGAGTCTTCGGAGAAGGGCGGGATATAAATGGAATTAAAATAAAAAAAAAAATAGTTGGCCCTGATTGTAACTGTTCTACAATCTTTACTAGTATGAATCTTCAACTTGATTCTGAGAGGCAAACAATGCTCAAAGTTTTAAACCATTTTGCTTGACCATTGAAGCTTTAAAGCAGAACTAGGCACAGAGTGACTTAATGTGGTGTGTTGATTCAGGTGATGGGCTGACAGGCCCAGTTGAAGTCCACCCTCAATTCCAGAAGTCCATTGGCTTTCACCTAAAACACGTCACAAGATGGTAGTTGTGGGGGAGGGGAGAATGGGAAAACAAAGTACTGGGTATACCATCTTGAATTCCTGAAGAAAAGACAATAGATGATTGAATAAATAAACAAACAAGGTAAATAACTAGGTTAGGTCTACTGAAATTAAATATTGATAACCACCTCAACAGACTTTTCTTAAAGAAAAGGAAAGACCTGATTGGTGAATCATACTTCCTTTTCCTGTGATTTCTTTAGTGCCATCTTTAAAAAGACAGTTCCTTGATAAACAATAAGGAAGATGTTCCCTTCTTCAGGCTAACTTTCCCTGCTCCCCTCTCTCTTCTTGCTGTCAGATGGAGGCACTCTAATTGCCACTTGACTTTGTGGTGCAGCAAAGGGAGGAGAGTTGCATCCAATGTAATTTATTTATTACTAAGTTTTAGTTATTTTTTTCCTTAAAGCCAATATCATGTTTGTGTATGTTTGTGTATTCAATCCTTAAAGTTGGCCTCTTCATATTTATACATGTGGATCACTAGCCACTGTTTTTAAAAGCTCGTACTTACCTCTGTCCACTATGTTGGGAAGGTAGGTGCATTGTTTCCTACCATGTTAAGGTGGAGAAAACTCAGAAATAATTAGACCTGGTATCATTAAAACAAGCAAACTTCCAAGAAATTTGCTTCCTTCCTTCCAGGCTTCAATTATCTTGCATCATTACCCCATTCTCTTCAATTTGGCACCAACAAAGGTGCCTAGCGACCAAAGGTTTACCCACCCTGAGGTTACAGCGATATCTATTGATCTTGACTGAGAACTATGTACATACTTAACGGTCCTTTATTTCCTGTAAGCATGTGCAGAATATCAGTTTAACAGCTTATAAAGGTAAAGGTAAAGGTTCCCCCGCACATGAGTGCTAGTCGTTTCCGACTCTAGGGGCCGGTGCTCATCTCTGTTTCAAAGCCAAAGAGCCAGCATTTGTCCGAGGACATCTCCGTGGTCATGTGGCTGGCATGACTAGATGCCAAAGGCACACGGAACACTGTTACCTTCCCACTGTAGTGGTCCCTATTTTTCTACTTGCATTTTTTATGTGCTTTCGAACTGCTAGGTTGGCAGAAGCTGGGACGAGTAACAGGCACTCACTCTGCTATGCGGCACTCAGAATTCAACCCGCCAAACTGTCGATCTTCTGATCGACAAGCTAACCCACTGAGCCACTGTGTCCCTTTTTTTAACAGCTTATACCACTTGCAAAATCTAATACAACAGCTCCAGGAAGTAATGGTAAAGAGCAACACTAAAAGTTTGGTAGATTCTTGCTAAACCAATGCAGTGGCCTGCCATTTGTCATAATGCAGTTCAAAATCCAGTTTTATTTAAAAAGAGGTTTATTTAATTGGGTCTGTTGTGTTCTCTGTAATATTTGCTGGGAGCTCGTAGTGAGATGAACTTTGTAGATATTAAAGATGTAGAATTCAAAAGATCTGCAGAGCTGCTGATCTCCATGTTCTATACTACACCAATAAATAAGTAATTTCTGGTCTTCCTCCAATAACAGAAACAGGGTGAGACAGTTGTCCATTTAGTTTGATTTAGGAGGACTTCTTTCTTTCTTTTTACAAATCCTGATTATTTTGGCTATCCAATAACAACATGCAAGTTTCCTCACTGCATAGAATCCAAGGATTGTCTTCTCTCTTGCTGCTTTTAATTCATTTAGACTGTGCATTTTTTGAGTTTGGTTTTGCTTGTATTAGTTAAAAAGTGCCAATATTTTTTTTTTAAAAAAATCAACTTTATTCTGTGCCTGATACACCCCTGTCATGGACCGATCATCACCTCCTGGGGCTGGCCTTCCGCTTCAACCCCCCCTGTCGCAGGGTTATGAGACTGACCAGGTGGTTCCGTCCCAGGTGCCTAATGGACCCTGAACGGTTCCAGGAGGTGCTTGGATCTGTGCCTGCCATCTTCGCTCACAGCTCGGTCGATGCCTTAGTGCACAGGTCTGCAACCCGCGGCTCCGGAGCCGCATGCGGCTCTTTCAGCCGTCTCCCGCAGCTCCCAGTCCTCTGCCATGTGCAGTCCAAAAAAAAAGGCGGGACTAAAAATTTCAACCAATCAATTCAAATATGCAGGGTAGGTGCATATCTCGCCTTGCTCCACTCTTCAATCAAACCCTGTTCTGCGCATGTGTGCATGTACGCACATGCACAAACATTTTTTTTGCGGCACCCAGTTTTTCCTTTTGTGAGGGAACCGGTTCCGAGTGGCTCTTTCACTGTTTCAGGTTGCTGACCCCTGCCTTAGTGGAAGCTTGGGAAAGGGCGGCCATGGAGGCACTCGACCGCGTTGTTCCCATGCGGCCCCTGACCTGGCGCAGATCCCGGCGGGCACCATGGTTTTCTGTGGAGCTCCGGGAGATGAAGCGTTGGAGACGGAGCCTAGAGAGCTGTTGGAGATCCAGCCAGTCTGAGTCTGATCGATTGCGATTAAGAACCTTCATGAGGTCTTATCTCACAGCGATGGAGGCAGCGAAGTCCAATTACTTCGCTGCCCTCATTGCATCCGCAGATAATCGCCCGGCCTCCCTGTTTGGGGTGACTCGCTCCCTCCTGAATCAGGAGGTGAGGGAAGAGCCCCTGCAGGGTCGTGCCGAGGAATTTAGTCAATATCTGGTGGATAAAATCGCTCAGATTCGGGCTGGCTTGGACTCCGACTGGGCAGAGTCTGACGATGGGGAATCGAGCGGTCTTGGGAACATTACTTGGGAAGAATTCGATCCTGTGACTCCGGAAGAAGTGGACAGGATCATGGGGAATCTGAGTTCCACCACTTGTTTATTGGACCCGTGCCCCTCCTGGCTGGTTTATGCAGTGCGGGAGGGGACACGAGGCTGGCTCCAGGCAGTAATAACTGCTTCTTTGAGAGAGGGTAGCTTCCCCACCACCTTGAAGGAGGCAGTGGTGAGGCCCCTCCTCAAGAGGCCTGCCCTGGACCTGGCCATTTTGAACAACTATCGTCCGGTCTCCAACCTTCGCTTTTTAGTGAAGGTTGTTGAGAGTGTGGTGACTCATCAGCTTCCTCTGTTCCTGGAGGAAGCAGATTATCTGGACCCCTACCAATCGGGCTTTAGGCCCGGGTACAGCACAGAGACGGCATTGGTCGCACTGGTGAATGATCTCTGGCAGGCTCAGGACAGGGGTTGCTCCTCTGTCCTAGTCCTATTAGACCTCTCAGCGGCTTTTGATAGCATCGACCATATCTTACTGCGGTGCTTCAGGGGGTTGGGAGTGGGTGGCACTGTTTTACAGTGGTTCTCCTCCTACCTCCTGGGTCATTCGAAGTCGGTGTTGGCAGGGGGACAGAGGTCAGCCTCGAGGCCTCTCGTTTGTGGAGTCCCTCAGGGGTCGGTCCTCTCACTCCTCCTCTTCAACATCTATATGACGCCGCTGGGTGAGATCATTTGTGGTTTTGGGGTGGGGTGTCATCAGTATGCTGATGACACCCAGCTTTTTATTTCCACCACAGATCAACCCAGTGATGCCCTCTCCGTGATGTCCCATTGCCTGGAGGCGGTGAGAGTCTGGATGGGGAGGAACAGGCTTCGTCTAAATCCCGACAAGACTGAGTGGCTGTGCATACTGGCATCTTGGGTTGTCCATTCTATTCCATCTTTATCTATGGGGGTGAGGTGTTACCCCCCGTAGATAGGGCTCGCAACTTGGGTGTTCTCCTTGACTCACAGCTCAGTTTTGATGATCATATAGGAGCTGTAACCAGGGGGGCTTTTGCCCAGATTCGCCTGGTGCGCCAGTTGTGGTCCTACTTGGACCGAGATGCCCTACACACAGTCACTCATGCACTCGTGACCTCTCAGATTGACTACTGCAACGCTCTCTACATGGGGCTGCCCTTGAATACCACTTGGAGGCTCCAGCTGGTGCAAAATGTGGCCGCACGAGTTGTGATGGGGGTTTCCCGATACTCCCATGTAATATCTCTGCTCCGCGAGCTGCATTGGCTTCCAGTTGTCTTCCGGGTGAGATTCAAGGTGCTGGTGATGACCTATAAAGCCCTAAATGGCATGGGTCCAGGTTATTTACGGGAGTACCTTTTGCCGGCGTTAACTTCCCATTGTCCTGTGCACTCCCACAGAGAGGGCCTCCTCAGGGTGCCGTCGATCAGGGAATGTCGACTGGCGGCCCCCAGGGGGAGAGCATTCTCTGTGGGCGCGCCAGACCTTTGGAATCAGCTCCCTGTTGAGCTCCGGATGGCTCCCGACCTTCGCTCCTTCCGCCGTGACCTGAAGACTTGGCTATTTGAACTTGCCAGCCTGGACTGAGGGACTGGGATTTTAGATCTTAAATTTTAAAAATTTTAAATTTTAGAAAGTGTTTTATTGTTTAGGGCTATTGGTTTAATTTCATTTTAATTTTTGTATATTATGTGTTGTTTATAGTGTTTAATTGCCCTGTACACTGCCCCAAGTCCCTTGGGAGAGGGGCGGTATATAAATCCAAATAATAAATAAATAATAAATAAATAAATATGTGTATCAAGGGAATGATAGGAAAAAACACTAGCGCATGTAAAAATACTGTATAAGGACAATCCATTTGAATAAAATTAGTGCTGTATGTTTGTATCACTTGTATTAATAAAAGCCATTTGATTAATGGTTCAGGATTGAAGTATTAAACTAAAACATGTTTTTTTTCTTTCAGAAATTTAAACCACAGGATATTTGTTTGTCCATTTGATAAAGCACTTTGCCCCTTCTGTCCCACATTAAAAATCATATTATTGTTTTGAATGATCAGGTTGCAATTTATGACCCACACTAAACACTTTATCCATGGGCCTAAGAGGATGACCCTCCGGCTGGCTGGCTTTCAAACAAAGAAAAAGAGGAGAAGCCCTGTTCCTAACTAGTGGAAAAAAAGGAAATTAACCTCCAGTCTCTCTAAACTTGACCTTTTCTTATTTCTACCTGAATCCTGATTATTCCAAGATACACTCCATTTTTAGGAACTTGTCCCTTCCTGCCAGGACTTATTTTTTGCCTTGCAATTGGAGATCAGCTGTACATGCTCTTCTCTCAATTGTTCCTTAAGTAGCAACCTAAGATGGATCAAGTTCTAACAAGGATAGAAACAAAGATTCATTCTCATTATAAGTGCTATTCTATGCTACCACACAATGGCTCAGCAGTTAAAGATGCCGAGCTTCTCAGTTAAAAAGCTGACGCCCAGAGTAAAGATTTGAGCACCACTCAACAGGGTGAGCTCCTGTTACTTGCCCCAACTCCTGCCCACCTAGCAGTTTGAAAGCATCCAAATGTCAGTAGATAATTAGGTAACATTTTGATGGGAAAGGTAACAGCCTTCCATGTGCCTATGGCATATAGTCATGCTGTCCACATGACCATACAACTGTCTTTTGACAATACTGGGTCCCTTGGTTAGGCAACAGTGAAGACCACCACCCTCTAGAATTGGACATGACTGGACAGGGGAAATCTTTACCTTTACTTTTACAATTTTGGTACGTTGAAAAGAAAGCTTTGTTGAGCACTGCTATCGTATAGTTAGTATTGATGAATAAGGCTGCTAAAGTGTCCCATTAAGCAACAGAGCATATCAATGAAAACATATCACAAATTTAACTAAAATAAAAGTTGGATGGGACCTTGGAAGTCTTCTAGTCCACCACACCCCCTGCTACACCACTCCAGACAAAAAAGCCTTGAGGGATGGAGGGAAAATCTACAACTTCTGAAGGCAAGCTGTTCCACTGGTTGATTGTTCTCACTGTTAGGAAGTTTCTCCTTAATTCCCAGTTGCTTCTCTCCTTGAATAATTTCCGTCCATTGTTTCTTATCTTGCCTTCTGGTGATTTGGAAAATAGGTTGACCCCCTCTTCTTTGTGGCAATGATTCTACAAATGGAGCTCTCTCAGATTAGATTTGGATCAGGGTAGAAACAATACAAATAAGCACCCTTTGTTTTTAACTTGAGAAATTGGCAACAGGCTCCTTTTCTCTTTTGTAGAGTGACATTGGAAACCTGAAGCCATGTTGTAGGAGATGATCAGGCTGAGTCTTTCTGTCCACAAGAGGTCTAAGTCCAGCCCTCCTTGAATTCCATTGACTCTTATCTACAACCAATTTGCCTTGACTGCTGGTAGTTTAGATTCTTGTTTAGAGATAGTATGGAATAAACCTGTACTTATTTGAACAATATTGGGTCCTGATTTCCTGCACCTGACACATGTGAGATTTTATTGCTGGTATCTACAGGCTGCTCAGAAAGTCCTTCTTACAAAGAGATAGAGCCAAAAAGGTTGTTCTCACTATATTTGATAAGTCTGTTAAGTTTCCCCTCTATGGCAGACATGTCAAACACAAGGCCTGGGGGACAGATCCAGCCTGCGAAGTGGTTTCATGCGGCCCATGAATCCATCCTGGAAACAGTGAGGGAACGGCCCCCACTGCCTTGGCCCTGGCCCAGAGACCCTCCTTCTGCCAGAGACCCTCAGATCTGTCCCACTCCTGCCCAGGCCCCCATAAGCAGCCTTGATGCGAACGATGTAGAGCTGGCCATGCCCACCCAGTAGGCCATACGCACTCTAGCCACGCCCACCCAGTAGGCCACGCCCACCCTGGCCATACCCACCCGGCCCCCTGAGGGCAACCGCAATGCTGATGTGGCCCTCAATGAAATTGAGTTTGACACCCCTGCTCTATGGTATGACTCATACCCATCTTTAAAAAAAAAGAGGGCAGAATTGCTTTGGCATGCATAACCACATCATGTAAGCAATTCTGTTATCCTAATTCTTTAGTCTTTTCAAAGAAAATATAGTTAGAGGGAATAGGTAATATCAGAAAGAGCAACAATAATCTCACACATCGCTTTATTGATTGAGCGCTAGATTCATATTCTAACTTTCCCCAGAAACCCAAATACAAGAGGAATCATCAGGGTCAGCAACATATCACTTTGTCCCACAGTATTACATGGAAATAAGGAAATAATTCTAGCCCAACGTTCTCCCCATGCTGGCTTGCTTGCTTTCACCACACCTGTTTCATTCCATTACAATAGTTGCTGTTCCGGTTTGGAATTTATTTTGAAGATACCCTGGGCTGCATGGGAGGGAGATTTAGTCCCTCCCTGTCTCACAGATAAAAACCACAGCATTGCTGCAAGTTTAGTCCTGGTTCTGATTGGAAGAACCTTGGAAGAGGCGAACTTCAATTAGCACTTGCACTTTGGACAGAATTTTCATTAGGGTCACAGACGGTATAGCAAGGGGTTAAATTTTACCTCTCCCCATGTTGAAATCTCAGTGGGAGTTGCACCTAAGTTTCCATTAAAAATCAAAGCTTTTTTTTTTAAAAAAAACTGTTTGATTGAAAGCCAGCCTATTAAAGAAATATACAATTAAACCCTGAGAATAATTATGTTTTCCCAGGAGGCACTTGCTTTGGATAGAAATTTCAGTGAGGGTTGTATAAAACATAAGACAGAAAAAAAAATGTTTATTACACTAGACCCCAGAAATTCATTTGAACCAGCTGAAGTTTTTGTTTTCAATTGTTACTTGGAATGTGTTTTTAATGACATAACCATACTCTTATTTTTAAAAACAAATTGAAAAATATATTTTCATTATCTGTTAACTGCATTGCAAACATTTCCCCCATTGTTTTGTTGAAAGAGTGTATATAAATACTGGGAAATAAATACTAGATATTTCTGAATGTGTGGGTGTTGCTGCCATTGTTTTGGAAAACAGATGAACATCACTCCAACCAAAGGAAATGCATCACTAAGAAATGAGGACAAAAGAAGGAATCAGTTTCGGGGGAAAATGAACACAGGCATACAGTAAATTAAGAAAATTGCTCTATATATGTATTTTAGAAGAGAACTGACAAATGCGTCTTACCTATAAGTTGGAAATACAGTCCATCTCAATTTTCAAAAAGTGTGAAATAGTTTTGAATTACAATAGATACCAAGGGAATGAAGAAACCTTCAACTTTCTCAAGTTTAGCAAAGACTCAATATTTTTGACAGAGGTGTCTGCAGGTCTGGTCTCAAAAAGTCACGATGGCAGCTATGATACATGTAAAAAGGTTTGATTGTGCAGTTGAGGCTGCCATCTTGACCTTTCTGACATCCCTGTGTGGATACTTGGTATTTTATTAATAAGTTAGAATTAATTATTTGCCAGTAGTCAATTATAATAAATAATAAATAATAATAATAAGTTGGAAGGGACCTTGGAGGTCATCTAGTCCAACCCCCTGCTAAGGCAGGAAACCCTATACCATTTCAGACAAATGGCTGTCCAGTCTCTTCTTAAAAACCTCCAGTGTTGGAGCATTCACCACTTCTGGAGGCAGGTTGTTCCACTGGTTAGTTGTTCTAACTGTCAGGAAGTTTCTCCTTAGTTCAAGGTTGCTTCTCTCCTTGACTAGTTTTCATCCATTGCTTCTTGTCCTTCTTTCAGGTGCTTTGGAGAATAGCTTGGCTCCCTCTTCTTTGTGGCAGCCCCTGAGATATTGGAACACTGAGATATTGGAACATGTCACCCCTCACCCTTCTCTTCATTAAACTACACATACCCAATTCCAGCAACCGTTCCCTATATGTTTTAGCCTCCAGTCCCCCAATCATCTTTGTTGCTCTTCTCTGTACTCTTTCTAGAGTCTCGATATCTTTTTTACATTGTGGTGACCAAAACTGTATGCAGTATTCCAGGTGTGGCCTTACCAAGGCATTGTAAAATGGTATTAGTACTTCACGTGATCTTGATTCTATCCCTCTGTTAATGCAGCCTAGCACTGTGTTGGCTTTTTTGGCAGCTGCAGCACACTGCTGGCTCATATTTAAGTGATTGTCCACTAGGACTCCAAGATCTCTCTCACAGTTACTACTATCGAGCAAGGTACCACCTATACTATATCTGTGCATTTGATTTTTCCTGCCTAAATGTAGAACCTTACTTTTTCACAATTGGATTTCATTTTGTTAGATAGTGCCCAGTGTTCGAGTCTGTCCAGATCCTCCTGTATCTTAAGCCTATCTTCTGGAGTATTGGCTATTCCTGCCAGCTTGGTGTCATCTGCAAATTTGATGAGTTCCCCATCTATCCCCTCATCCAAATCGTTGATGAAGATGTTGAAGAGCACTGGACCCAGAACAGAGCCCTGGGGCACCCCACTACACACTTCCTTCCATGTAGATGCAGTTCCATTGAGGACCACATGTTGAGTACGGCCTGTCAGCCAGCTATGAATCCATCTGGTGGTGATGCTATCTAACCCACATTTTTCTATCTTATCAAGTAGTAGGTTGTGATCTACTTTATCAAATGCCTTACTGAAGTCCAAGTAAATTATATCTACAGCATTCCTCTGGTCCACTAGTTTTGTCACTTGGTCAAAGAATGCAATAAGGTTTGTCTGGCATGATCTGTTTTTGACAAACCCATGTTGGCTTTTAGTGATAACTTTGTTTGCATCAAGGTGTTTGCTGATTTGTTGTTTGATTATCTTTTCCAGAATCTTCCCAGGTATTGAGGTCAGGCTGATAGGTCTGTAGTTTCCTGGATCTATTTTTTTCCCTTTTTTGAATATGGGAACTACATCAGCTCTCTTCCAGTCCTCTGGTAGTTCCCCAGTGCTCCAGGATCTTTGAAAAATATAGTTCAGTGGTTCTGAGATCACGTCTGCCAGTTCCTTGAGAACCTTGTGGTGTAATCCATCTGGTCCTGGTGATTTGAACTCGTCTAGGTTGGACAGGTGCTCACTTACCATTTTCTTGCCTATCTTAACTTGCGTTTCTATTCTGTTTTTTATGGCACTGGTTTTGGTAGGTTGGACTGTTTTTTTCCCTTTGTGTAAAGACAGATGCAAAAAACGAGTTAAATAGTTCTGCTTTTTCCCTGTTGCTTGTCACCTTCTTGCCACTTTCCCCAACTAATGGAACAATCATTTCCTTAACTTTTTTCTTGTTTTTTATATGTTGAAAGAAGCTTTTTTGTTATTTTTGACTTTGGTCGCAAGCCTTAGTTCATTTTGAGCCTTAGCTTCCCTCACTTCATCTTTGCAGGCACGGGCTGTTTCCTGATATTCTGCCTTAGTTATGTGCCCCTCTTTGCACTTCTTATACTTGTCCTTTTTATCTTTCAGTTTATCAGAGAGTTCTTTATGCAGCCATGCTGGTTTCTTTTGAAAGCTGTTATTTTTCTTCTTTGTTGGTATTGTGCTAGACTGGGCCTTTATTATCTCACTTTTCAAAATTTCCCAAGCTTCTTGAGTTGTTTTTCCCTTTAGGATTCTCATCCATGGAATTCTTCCCAAGGTCTCTCTAAGTTTATTGAAATTAGCTCTTTTAAAGTCCAAGACTCTAGTTTGGCTGTATTCTATTGCTTGTGCTTATTTTTATTCATTACAATTTACTTACTATTTTAAGTTTATATTTGTTATTAATTGCTTAGAGTCTGATGCACTTTAATATCTCAGTATAGAAAAACTTCTAGCAACAGAATAGCTATATAAGTTTGACTAAATTAGTGCTAGAACTACAAAGATATTTATGGAATTTCTAAGTACAATTCAAGGTACTGTTTTTGACCTTCAAAGCCCTTCTTGGCTTGGGCCAAGTTATCTGAGGGGCCACCTCTCCCCAGTGGTGGGATTCAATATGTGAACTGGTTCTCTGTGTGGATGCTGCTTCTGGAAGTCCATTCTGGGCCTGGGCAACAAAAAAATAGCGATTGGTTCTGCTGAAGTGGTGCCGAACCAGGTGAATCCCACCACTGCGTCTCCCCAATTTTATCATCTCATTAGGTCTGATAAAGAGAGCATACTATGGGTTCCATCTACAAGAGACTTATATTAATGGGTCCCAGCAGGCAGGCCTTCTTCACTGTGGCACCCACCATTTTTAACATTCTCCCCTGTTCCCCCCTCTCCCCAATTAAGTTTGTTCTGCTAATATTCAGGAGACACTTCAAGATCTGGTTGTTTTCAGGCAATCAGTGATGTATTAAGGTGGCCCCTATATTTCTTTCTCCATTTGTGGTTTATAAATTTTAATTTTAGTCTTTGTTAATACTTAATAATGATTAGTTGTATTGGTAATGACCTACAAAGCCCTCCATGGCATGGGTCCAGAATACCTTGGGGAGCACCTGCAGCCGGCGTCATCTTCCCTCCGCCCAGTACGCTCCCACAGAGAGGGCCTCCTCAGGGTGCCGCCAGTCAAAGAATGCCGACTGGTGACCCCCAGGGGGAGAGCGTTCTCTGTGGGTGCACCGGATTTATGGAACCATCTTCCGGTAGAGCTCCGGATGGCGCCTGATCTCCGCTCCTTCCGGCGCGACCTTAAAACCCATCTCTTTAACGAAGCGGGCCTGGCCTGATGGGACGGGGTGGGATTGTTACTATGATTTTAATTTTAAATTTGTATTATTATGGGCACTGTTTAATCATGTTTTAATAATTTTAATTTTTTTGTACCTGTTTTTATGTATTGCCCTGTTAACCGCCCTGAGTCTCTTGAGAGAAGGGCGGTATATAAATTAAATTAATAAATAAAATAAATAAATATTTTATAATGAATGTTTTATAAAGACTATTTTTATATTGTGATTTTAATGTTGCTATAGTATAGTATGTCATCCAGAGTCACTTCTGGTGAGACGGATTACTATATAAATTTGAATAATGAATAAATACATGTACAAAGTGTACCAAATATCAAGTCCCATTAACAAAGTCATGCATATAGGCAATTTATTATATAAATTACATTAAATGTTCGAATTAGTTGTCATTTTTTTCTTACTCATTCAGCACAGGACCTTTGAACATTCATAAATGCAGTAAAACTTTCAGTGGGGGGAAAAAAAGCATATTATTGCGGCCTAACATTTGAAACATCCTGTAAATATAACCACCAAATAATTTCTTGTTTAAATTTGACGATGCTTGGCATAGTTAGAATAATGTTGGGCTCTTGGCCTAAAAACTTCTTTTAATTTCCAACAGTTCCTGGAATGAGCATATAATGAAATGATCACACTTGTCCTATGGAACATTTTGTGAAATACTGCAGAAAATAAGATGATGATGCCAGTGCTTTTGCAATATACAAGGAGTTTAAGGAAAATCCCTTGATCATTTGTTTTAAAGACAAATAAATACAATCTTCCTCCAATCTTGTCCAAGCTTACTGAAGCTTTTTAAAAGACCTTTATGAAAAGATGTGAGGCCTCAAAACTGCTCTGCCAAGGATAAAGTAGGTTTTATTTAGCTATGCATTTCAAATATGAGCATTTTTGCCCTAATGTGACAGATGCTTTAAACAAAGAAAGCTAAAAATAGCTATCCCAGAACATAGAACTTTCAATCTCCCCCTCTTTCTCTGTCCACTCCTTCCTTCCTTCCTTCCTTTCTTCCTTCTTCCTTCCTTCCTTCCTTCCTTCCTTCCTTCCTTCCTTCCTTCCTTCCTTCCTTCCTTCCTTCCTTCTCTCTCTCTCTCTCTCTTTCTCTTTCTTTCTTTCTTTCTTTCTTTCTTTCTTTCTTTCTTTCTTTCTTTCTTTCTTTCTTTCTTTCTTTCTTTCTTATCCCACCTTTATTATTTAAATGAATGACTAGAACAGTTCTGTTCAGGGAACATTTATCAGAATGAAAATGTATACAATATTCAGCAAGGGGTGGTGGTTTCCTGTTTCAACATAGGGTCTATTTTTGTAAACCAATGAATAAGCAAGGAAAAAAGTTGGATTTTCACTTTGAATGACTGGAATTTCCACTCGCTGAAAAAATGCTTCCTGTTCTGTATGTTCATAGAACTTTGCTTAACATCCCTTTCACTAAAAAAAAACAACCACAAGAATAAAATATGCTGCAACAAAAAAGTATTAGTTGCTTCAGGAAGCCAATAAAATAATAATAATAAAATAATCCATGTACATAAAAACATAAAACCATATATTTCCAGTAACATTTCCTAGAGGCAAAATAGGTAAAACAGGAATATATTTATGTGACTATTCTGAATATACCATTTTTGCCTTAATTACCAGACCACTTACAAATCTTAAATTATGCCTCTAATACATTCTTGAATGTAACTCAAAATTTTACATGAAGGATAGAATATTGTAAGAAATATTGGGAAGAATGGTTCTACTTTAGTTTTATTCTACAGATAAAAATTCTACATATTATTAACAATGGTTTGCTTCCTATGACACAGAGACACACACATGCATAAGAATATAATACAAGGAAATGATTGGGTTTTTTTTTATTTTGGAGGAAATTAAATGTACAAGCAAAAGCATACAACAAAGTCAAAATTCAAATGGAACCCAATGAAGTACTTTAAGATGTATGAAATATTTTGTAACAGAAGAAGTGGCAGAACCTGGGGGCAGAGTTAAAAGAGGGATCGACCTAGAATGTCTATGTAGTCACAAGTGGACTAAGTCCATACACCCACTTGAATTCTGTTGACCCTTATCTAACTCCTAGCAGGTGCTAACTATTAGATGAGAATATTCCTGTGACTAGGCATGAGTGGCAATAAATCAGTTTAATTGGACCTTCATGTGTGGACCTAATCTTTCATGCCTGACAGAGTTTTGCAACTGCAAGTAAAAGTTGTTTTCAGAGAAGGAAAATGATAGGCTTACAATGTGGCTGGACTATCCTAACACTTCTGTTTGCATTAATAGAAAAAGAAGCTTTCAGACCAATTTTTAAAACAAAAGAAGGAGGAGGAGGAGGAGGAGAAGGCAGGATGAAAATTTAAACTTCCTAATTTCTCCTTAGCTACTATTTGCATTTGTGAAACATTACAAATGCTTAAATAAAGAAATAATATATTTTATGTAGCCTGACCAAAGGTCCTCAAAGCTGAACAGAATTGGTGTCAAAACAGAGGCATAGATTTTGCTTTAATGAAGAAGCTATAAGATAAAATTTAAACTTTTTGCAGTCCACTCTTTTTCAAGCTACAGTTTCCTTCCCCATAAAGTTTTTTTTTTCCATTTGAGCTTTGTGTAAGCTAAGTAATCCAAATCACACAGGAGATGAGGAAGCAGCTTGATGAAAACTGGGAGTTGCAGTGGAAAAATTAATAGGCAATTTTATTTCACAATTACCCATCTGACGTGTAATTTATTCCTTGGAAATAAATTCCATATAATTCTTGTTTTTAGGTTTTTCTTAATATAAGCACTACCATGACAACTTTTTAAAAAGGAAAAAATCAGGTAGAAAGTGTGAATAGAAATATTCTAAAAACAAGCAAAAAGTCAAGATGGCAGTTGCTATCACATGACTGAAGCCTGGCTCTTTTTTACAAGTGCAATATACTTTAAAAAGGGCAGGGCTTCATAGGATCATAGGGCTGGAAGGGACTTTGGAGGTCTTTTAGTCCAACCTCTTGCCCAAAGCAGAAGTCTTATTCCATCCCAGTCAAACCAACCCAATCTTTACTTGAAAACCACCAGTGATGGAGCACCCACAACTCCAGGAAGCAAGCTGTTCCATTGGATAATTTCTCACTGTCAGGAAGTTTCTCCTTAGTCCCAGGTTGGAACTCCCTCTGAGGAGCTTCCACCAATTGCTTCTTGTTCTGCCCTCAGGTGCTATGTAAAATAAATCAACCCCCTCTTTCCCATGACAGCCCTTCAAGTACTGGAAGATGGCTTGGTGGAGCAGTGGGCTAATGCCTCCTTAAGTAACACCAGCTGCCTGCAATTAGTGCAGGTTCGCATCCCACCAGGCTCAAGGTTGACTCAGCCTTCCATCCTTCCGAGGTAGGTAAAATGAGGACCCAGATTGTTGGGGGCAATAAGCTGACTTTGTAATAATGCCGCTTGGGGGGTGGGAAGCCCTAATAAGCAGGCATATACATAGAATGAAGGCTATTGCTAAGCACATTGATTTGTGCTTTAAATTGTAAGCCGCCCTGAGTCTTCGGAGAAGACATTTATTTGAATTAGTGGGTCTGGCCTGATGGGGGTATATGGGTTTTTTATAGGTTTTTATTATTTTATCATTCTTGTATTTTAATTGGGCATTGGTTTAATTTTCTTTTAATTTTTGTATTGTTATTTATATATGCCCTATGAACCGCCCTGAGTCCCTCAGGGAGAAGGGCGGTATAGAAATCTCAATAAATTAAATTAAATTAAATTAAATTAAATATAAATGGGATTAAAATAAAATAAATAAATAAAATTATGTCACCCCTAAGACTTCTTTTGCTTACGCTAATCACATTTAGTTCCCTTAGCTGTTCATCATATGGTTTAGCCTCCAGACCCTTATCCATCTTTATTGCTCTTCTCTGCACTCTTTCTAGGTCCTCTACTCAGCCTTTTTATATCATGGTGACCAGAATGGGCTACAGCATTCCAATTGTGGCCTCACTGGTGCCATATAGAATGGTACTATCACTTCTGGTGTTCTTGGTGCTATCCCTCTGTTGAGGCAACCTAGAATTGCATTCACTTTTGAGAACTGCAGCACACATTGGGCTCATACTTAAGTGGAGGTCCAGTAGGACCACTAGATCTCTTTCACAGGTTCTATTGTTGAGCCAGGTACTGTCTATTCTGTACCTGTGCATTTGGTTTTTCTTGCTTAAGTTCAGGACCTTACTTTTCTCACCAGTAAATTGCATCCTGTTCTATTGTGGTTCTATCTTGATTTTTATGATCCCCTGCCTTCAAATATGCCTTTATAAAACCTATAAGTGGAGATTGTAATACATGGTAAACACCAAGCTGAGGGAAAGAATAGCAAAAGAGTAAAATCACAATGGATATATGGGTTATTTGGTTGTTTCTTTGCATAATCCTCAAAGGGAAGCCTTGGATATAATAAATATAGAATCTAGCTTCTAGCACAAAGGTCCCCAACCTTTTGGGCACCAGGGACCAATTCTGTGGAGAGAGGTTTTTCCACAGACTGGAGGGTACGTGGTTTTGTGTGCTGCCTGGATGTTGTGGGTGGGGCTTTGCTTCTTTGTGCGGACTGGTTGAAGTACAGGCCTGTTCCAGCATACCTCATCACTAGTCAAGTTGGCTGAGGCTGTTAGGAGGCCCACCCACCCAATCTACAATATTTTTCCCCTGTCCTTATTTCCAGGACTCAGACGCAACACCTTGCTAGTCTTGGCTCAGAATGTGAAGATGGCCTTGGTTAATACTTGGATAGGAGACTCATAGGAAATCCTATGGCTGTATATCAGTCTTGAAAGACAAAAGAATATCCTAGAAGAAGACAATGGTAAACCACTTTAGTATTGTTGCTAAAAGAACAATATGTAGTACCCATGGATTTGATCTCAATGGCCTAAATCAGTTTTGGTTTTTTTGGTTTTTTGGGCGGTGTGGGGGGGGGTTGGACTAGAAGACCTGCAAGGTCCCTTTCAACTCTGTTATTCTGTTACTCAGTCTTGGCAACTTTAGGGGCGGTGGACTTCAACTCCTAGAATTCTGGGAGCCCTGCTGGTGAAAAAAGAAGAGAGGCATCGTAAGCATGGTATCAATGTGTATTTTCTTATTTTCCATTCATAAAATTTAACCAATAAAAATGAGGGGGGGAAAAACTGTGATTGCATTGGAAATATATTAGTTGAACTGCCATCTCAGCAGCTGGCCCACTGCTTCTGAAGACTGTGTTATTCCAGGAACTACATAAATAAACAGAGACCTTGGGAATTTTTATTTGTCCAAAATCTTTTACTTGCCAAGTCAACCATTCCCCACATTATAGTGAATGTGCATCTCCTGTATATGATACTTGATGAGCAAAGTTGCCAAATCTTTATACAAAGATCAACAGTCTCTTCCTAGGTGGACTGATTTTCCATTCTCTAAATTACTCAGCAAATTATAATTGTCCCAAATCTTTGATTACTTCTTCCCCCCATCATTCTTTAAAGTTACTGGACCTCTGCTTTGAATACAAGGCCAGGATCTTACACCATTATGTTTTATTCAGAAAGATCTCTCTGCTCTTGAGTAGCCAGGCATACTGTATGAATTTAGCCATTTATCTGATGCTTTCTGAAACTTGCTGAATAATGAAAGGACAAAACAAAATTCAGGAAGCAGGAATCAAGGCAGCAAAGATCAGAACTATAGGCTTTTGAAAAAAATAAACAGATGAATAAGTAATATTCCAGGGCTTGCCATTTTTCAGTTCTGGATATCTAACATGCACGCAAATGAAAATCGGAAGTGTTGCTTAATACATTCCAATTCCACAAGAAAAATGGAGCTGCTGCTAGGAGACATCACAAAGTTGAATGTGGAGCCTGAAATCTAAACTATTCCCTCCCTCCTCCTCCTCCTCCTCCTCCATCCTGTGGTGGAGGGAAGCCCTGCCAAGATTTTAAGGCCCAGCTATGTTGTTGTTGGCTATAACAGAGGGGTCTGGGAGAAAAGAGAGCAAATCAGATCCAAAACACCTTTTGCCACATGGCTTTAGACTGGGGACAGAAACAACTTTCGGCTGCTTTTTCTTTCTCTGCCTCAGTATTGTTTTGGTTAAAGTTGGGGCAGCACTTTAATAAGCTGGTAAGCCAATCTCTGCTTTCTCATTATAGGATGAGAACATTGGGGCATTTTGGAAATTTTGGGGATGAACCTAGATGAAAGCTGAAGTCATATCTATATCCCACTAGTGACTGCTTTTTCTCCAATGCGTCTAATTTCTAGGAAGAAACATTTTTTTAAAGTACCTTTTTTTGTCTTGCCCTTCATCTCATAGTAAATAAACAGTAACTTGGCATACCCATGTTGTTTCCAGGGCCCTACTATCCAGGCTGGGAAATTTTCTAATGTTGCCTGGATGAGCCAAAGAATGAGCAACAACAATTAGTGACTGACAGACTGATCCCTACATTTCATCTGGTATGTTTCTAAGATCAGACCTGAGGGAACCACCTTAACGTTCATTCTGCCTGTTCTAAAGGTAAAGGTAAAGGTTCCCCCACACATGCGTGCTAGTCGTTTCCGACTCTCGGGACCGGTGCTCATCTCCGTTTCAAAGCTGAAGAGCCAGCGCTTGTCCGAGGACATCTCTGCGGTCATGTGGCCGGCATGACTAGACGCCAAAGGCACATGGAACACTGTTACCTTCCCACTGTAGTGGTCCCTATTTTTCTACTTGCATTCTTACATGCTTAATTGGTACCCTAAAAGTATCCTTGATTTCAGCACACATAATCCCATTGCCCATGGCCATATTTCAAACATATTGCTTTGAAACACTGGGACTTTGTATCCATCCATCTGTAGAGGATGCGCTAGGGAAGATTCTAACATGAATAAATATATAACATCCATTAGAACACAGAGACTGATCGAGTCTTTAAACTCTGCACTTTTCCAGAGTGCAGAAACTGCATACAAAAAGGCACGTCTGGGATAGTTGCTGTAATACATCAGGGAAGTTGTTTATAAAGGGTATCTGTTGGGGACAGGAAGATATAGAATGGATAATTTAGGAAAACTTTAATATACAAGTAAATGTAGCATTTATGAGCACTTAAAAATGATGAGAATATTCAAAAGAATGGGATAATAATTGGGTGTATGCAAATTATAAGTGGCAAGAGTAAATCTTTTGTGAAATTGTAAGCAATAAAGTTGTGGGCAATATTTTCCTATTAACCCAAACATTATATTTTATCTCCTCTATACTCAGATCTTCCTCCTTTGTTGATAATGCTCTGGAATACTGCTTCTGAACACACACAAAAAATGTTGCACAGACCTTTTTTGTGCATGCCTGTTTCCATTTTTGACATTATGTACTAGTGAATATAGCCAATAAGGGGCCTCCAAATATTTTAATGCATTTGGCCTCTTCCTCACCTTTATTTTTCCAACCTCTTCATTAAAGCTTAACATGGATGGTATTTTGTGGACATTATTGTGCATTTTGTTTAACACACATCCAAGCTTACTCTTACCACAAAATAAATTAAAGTGTTTTGGGGGAGGATGTCCATATCCATTAAGAGAGACTGTACTTCAAAAGGGCATAGTTATATAAAGTAGCAGACATTCCCCAAAATCCACAGATTTGAATTATAGCAAATTAATTGCCTAGGTCAGACATGTCAAACACAAGGCCCGGGGGCCAGATCCGGCCCGTGAAGTGGTTTCATGTGGCCCGCGAACCCATCCTGGAAACAGTGAGGGAACGGCCCCCACTGCCTTGGCCCTGGCCCAGAGACCCTCCTTCTGCCAGAGACCCTCAGATCTGTCCCACTCCTGCCCAGGCCCCCATAGGCACCATTGATGCGAACGATGTAGAGCTGGCCATGCCCACCCAGTAGGCCATACGCACTTAGCCACGCCCACCCAGTAGCCCACGCCCACCCTGGCCATACCCACCCGGCCCCTTGAGGGCAACCGAAATGCTGATTCAGCCCTCAATGAAATTGAGTTTGACACCCCTGGCCTAGGTGTTTCAAACTGCCTGCGTTTGGGCCTGAGGAGGGTTAAAAACTGTAGAGTCAAATGTGATCCCCTACCATGCCTTCCAGACAGAAAATAGATAGCTGGGATTGCTCATACAACAGTTTCTGGCCAGGCTTCTTAAACAGTTAATCTCAGTCAATTCTATCTGGTTTGCACATGTGTTTCCTGTTTTTCCTTCTAAACTCTATACTGTTCAGGGACCTGGGGAATGAGAGTGCAGGATTTTCCTGTAAGGAAAGACTGCTTTGTTCGTGAGAGCCTTGGGAATGTGTTAAAAGTTTAGTGTGTCCACTGCAGACAATCAAATTATCTTTTCAGTCCAAGAGTAGTAATCAGTTTTGGTTGTTCAAGAGCTATAGCTAGCAGCAAAGCAATAATCAGAATGTTTCTGTAAGCTGTGTCAGCATTGTGGGTCAGAACACTTGGTGTCTGCTAAAGGTACTTTAGATGTATTAAAATAAAAGGAAAGAGAATGACTCATTATATGTAATGGAATAGATTGGGTTGTAGGTTATAGATAATTCCCCAGACATTCTCCTCTTAATTTCTCTTTAGATTTTGCAGTTTCAAATTCTGTGGCTGTGTTATTAAAGTGAGACCAATGGATTGGAAATTGTCCATGGTACTCTCAACAAAAAGGACAACTTTTTCCCCAAAGTGTTGCACGTGTGCAATTCATCTCAGCTCTCTTCATTTTTGCCTATTCCCACATTATCAGAATAACAGAATAATAGAGTTGGAAAGGACCTTGGAGGTCTTCTAGTCCAACCTTCTGCTCAAGCAAGAGATCCTATACCATTCTGGACAAAAAGCTGTCCAATCTCTTTCTGAAAGCCTCCAGTGATGGAGCATCCATAACTTCTGAAGGCAAGCTATTCCATGGTTCATTGTTCTCACTGTCAGGAAATTGCTCCTTAGTTCTAGAAATACTCAGTGTGGGGTTCTGGATCCACTTGCCAATTACAGGTCTTAATACAGATATATTTCATTGTTCTTTCAATATCCTCTTTGCAATATGGTGGCATTTGCCTGTTTATTTTTATTGACTTTTTAAATTTGTAACCAGTCTTTCATTCAAGAATTCAAAGCAACATATAAAGCAGTCTCTACCTCCTTCCATCCCCTCCCAAAAAAGCATTGCCCCATACTGTGACAGGTTGGGCTGATAGAAAACAACCAAAGTTACCCATGGCTGAGGATGGACTAGAACTTAGATTTCCCTGTTCCTTGTCTGACATCTTACCAATTACTCTGTATTGTGTATTTCATCTTACATGTGAAATTACTTTCCATCATGCATATCCAGAATCCAAAAAGCCTTTGAAACCAGCATAAATCCTCTCTTAGCCAACAACGGCATATACAACTGTCCAGAAAAGAAGTTTGGGTGTGGAATACAATTTGATAAATGCTTCCTAACCAGATCTTGCTAGTTCATGGAAAAAACAACCATCATGCTAGGAAACAAGGAAGCTGCATGTACAATAGCAATAGGAGTAGCACTTAGACTTATATGCCGCTTCACAGTGCTTTATAGCCCTCTCTAAGTGGTTTACAGAGACAGCATATTGCCCCCAACAATCTAACCACTACACCACCAAGGCTCCAGATGTATTGCTTAAAAATATCCCACAAAGCTGAACCTCAAAAGTGAACACCATTTAGACCCAAGGGCTAGATTGATGATCATGTTAGGGTTCTTATGCTATGCGTGCTCAAACGTCCAAAGGGTACACTCATTTACATACCACATCCTTGTTCTCTTACATGCTGGGCTATATTCTTCTGAATGAGGCTGTTGGGAAAAGGTCCTCCTTGTCTTTCTTTTCAATGATTTTGTCATAGATGACTGGGTTATTTCTATTCATGGGAGCACACCATCTATTAGAAGAGACAGGATTCAAAGGTTCTGTTTAGAAGAATATTTACACAATATCAGTATCATTGAAGGATGAATCTTAATCTGCTCAAGGATCTCCACTGCAGATTGTGAATGAGCTGTGGTGGCGCAGTGGTTAGAATGCAGTACTGCAGGCTACTTCTGCTGACTGCAAGCTGCCAGTAGTTTGGCAGTTCAATTCTCACTGGCTCAAGGTTGACTCAGCCTTCCATCCTTCCAAGGTCAGTAAAGTGAAGACCCAGATTGTTGTGAGCAATATGCTGACTCTTTAAATGGCTTATTTAGGGCTGTAAAGTACTGAGAAGCAGTATATAAGTCTAAGTGCTATTCCTATTGATGATTTCTTGCTACCAGTGACAAAGAGAAACAAACGAACTGCTCCTTGCTTGTGAAAAAAACAGGCAGGGTTTCTCATAATTCTACAAATTGCAAAGGACTGAGTGAAAGTAGCAACTGGGAGCTGGATCTAGCTTTTGATTGCTCATTCTCTTAGGAGGAGGGCTTCCATTTGGATTGCTGTCCATTTGGTTCACTGATATCTGCTAGTTAGTTGGTTCAAAACAAAGAAAAATGACAAACTTACATGATTCTCCTGGAGCCAAATTCTTTTGAAGGTTGACAGCTACTGCTAAGTTTGTAAGCTGCCCTGAGTCTTCGGAGAAGGGCGGGATATAAATGGAATTAAAATAAAAATAAATAAATGATGTAAATACAGTTATGACAATGACTCCTCACAACTATTAGGAAGATGAGGATTTTGAAAGGGTTGTTGTTGTTTTTCATCAAAGGTCACATGCAGTCATGCTAACTTCAGGATGACTCATTGTTAGCTGTTGGGAGCCAGGAAAGGATAAACACATCTAAATGGAGACTCTGCAGCTCCATAGGCAGCTCTGAAATTCTATGGTCCCATGATTTCAGTTGTGTTTGACAAGTGAGTCAAATTATTGTTTAGGTCATCTAAAAATATTTTGTCATGAAGCCAAAATAATGCTAGGTGGGTTGTTGTTTTTTTAGATTAAAATAGTTGTAGCTATTTGGAGGTTGTGGGTGGCCTCCCCATTTACAGGAATTCCTATTTCACCCCACCTCCTGTGTTTCAGCTGCCTACCAAGTCTTTCCAGGAGAAAGGCGGTATTCAGTTATTTTGCCTCCATAACAATAACAATAACAATGACAACGACAACGACAATGACAATAACAGAGTTAGAAGGGATCTTGGAGGTCTTCTAGTCCAGCCAGGAAACCCTATACCATTTCGAACAAATGATTCTCCAATTTCTTCTTAAAATCTTCCAGTGTTGGAGCATTCACCACTTCTAGAGGCAAGTTATTCCACTGATCAATTGTTCTGTCAGGAAATTTCTCCTTAGTTCTATGTTGCTTCTCTCCTTGATTAGTTTCCATCCATGGCTTCTTGTCCTGCCTTCAGGTGCTTTGGAGAAAGCATGACTCCCTCTTCTTTGTGGCAACCCCTGAGATATTGGAATGTCACCCCTCGTTTTTCTCTTCATTAAACTAGAGATACTCAATTCAAGCAACTGTTCTTTATATGTTTTATCCTCCAGTCCCCTAATTATCTTTCTTCCTCTTCTTTGTACTCTTTCTAGAGTCTCAACATCTTTTTTACATCGTGGTGACCAAAACTGGATGCAGTATTCCAAGTGTGGCCTTAACAGGCAAATGCACACTGTAGGGGCTCTGGATTAGGATAAGCAGAATAAAAATGCAAGCAATTTATTTCATTTCTTTTTGCACGGAGTGGAAGTAAGGACAGGTTGTGACCATAGGATGTGTGACAACTCAGAGCAATTCAGAAGTTTCAACAGTTGGGCTTGAAACTCACAAAATTGTTAACATTTTAATGCTTTACATCTGTCTGTGCATTCCAAGTAAAAATGTTTCTCTTGACGTCAGCAAAGCTTCAATTTCACTCAAAGTCTCTTCATGTCCTAGTTTAATATTAAAAAATTATGCTCTTTTGGCATGGCAATAGGCAGTTTCCCACATTCAGAGGAGAGATGTACGCCAGGATTGTGGGAAGACAGCATAGTTCCTGCTTTATATGTTTTCTTTTATTTGATTGCAGGACAAGTCATAGGACCACAAATTCATAAAATTGCTCTGGCAATACATTTTGAGTGAGGGAGAGAAATGAGATTTGAAAAAAACACACCCAATGATCTGATTGTTTGTGAAGTCTTGTGAAAGTTACAGAACATGTAGAATGAGAATTTGCAGGGTTTCTACATATGGCAATAATAACAGCATATCACACAAACATAAACCCAAATATCTCTAATTCCACTGTAGTCTAATACAGGGGTCCCTAACCCCAGTCTGTGGACCAGCACCAGTTTGCAACATGCCAGCAAGCGGGTCACACAAATAAGCAGAGCTCCATCCTTGGGATGCAGGAAATATTCAAAACCACACCCCTTCTGGTCCGGGGAAAAACCTTTCTCCATGGCACCAGTCCCTGGTGCCCAAAAGGTTGTGGACCTCTGGTCTAATACATCACAAAGAAGGCTGACTTAAATGTCAGTGATATTTTAATTATAACTGAGTCACGTTTAAGTCAACCAATGTCTCTAAGAAGGATTTTTATTTTGTTCTTAACTATTACATACATAAATCACATTAAGCTGGAGAAAGGTTTTATTGCACTTGTAAACTACCTATTTCACCTATTTCCCTTCCTTTGGGGAGGACTAATTTCAGTTGGTGTTGGTTGAGGAGAGAGATTGTTCCTTAGGCACCCTAGGTATTGGAGTCTATACATCTTAAAGTTGCTAAGATTGAAAAACACTGCTATAGACAATCCACTTTCCCAAGGTGTTTGCTGGAGACTTTCAAGAAGTTTCTAATAGAAAACAGTTCCAGTTTAGATGAATGGAAAGAAGAATGTGCATGTATCCATCTGCTCAAGTATTCTTCAAAAGTCTATTTGAAATAATCTGTAGAATCAAAACATAAAACAAAAGAAAACTCTGTATTTCTCACAATAGCTTACATGCATGAACCTAAGATGTATGCACTGCAATATGGAAAACTAAAGGGTCCACAATGTGATGGAAACAGCCTGGAGTTCAATATAAGATGTCTGTCTATATAAATGTTTTAAATTAATAAATAAATACTGGTGCCACTTATCAAGTAGTTTGTTGACTGTCTCCTGAATAATACCCTCAGGACAAATTGTTTTAGGTATGGATCAGGCCAGTTCAATTCATTCAAAGATGTAACCAAATGCTTCTGATATCCGAATGCATGAATGGATGAGTGAGTGAGTGAGTGAGTGAATGTTTATTATAGCCAAAGACCAGAAAGAAAAGGTACAACTAAAATATCCAGACAAGGAAAAGTAGAATAATATGAGTGTTGTATTAGTTAATATAAAAAAATGTTGCAGCTGTGTGAGAGCTATTAGCAATTGATACTTGATTTCCAAGACTGTTGCATAGTATTTTGTTACAGTGTGAGTTATAAGTGATTCATAAGCTGAAAAAAGAATGAATATATAAGCATTTTTAAAACAGTTAATAAATAAACAAACAAATAAATAAATACCCAGAGTACTAATATAAAAGAGGCAGAATATAAGCATTAGGAATACCCTTTTTGATGGTAAAATTAAATAACACCTATTGGGCTGTTTCCAATTCTGTGGGGATGAACATGCTTTTTTTTAAGGAGGTGGGAGAGATACAATGGTGAAAAACTTCCATAACTTTCAAGGACTGAGACATCAATGGTAAAGTCAGTAATTAGGGAGAGAACATTTCTTAGTTCTGTTCTTGTATTGCTGCTTTGCTTCACTCTACCGTCTTCCATTTTGGCTTGGAGAATTTCTAAACGTGGATGTGGATAGGAGAAAAGGTCAGGAGTTTTGTTTTTTTTTTTCATTTAGCATAAAGCTGGTACTAAGATATTTAATAGTAGAAGTAATCTTTTTTTTCTCACTTGCTGGATTGTCCCAATAATTCTGGCTAGAAATTGGGTATAAGGCTAGAGAAGTCTATCCTAGATCTGAAGGCAAAGTAAGCATCCTTTTTTTCAGAATTAAGTTGAAACTGTATTAATTAACATTCTGAAGCTGATCATTACAAGTATTTTGTGGGTCTCAGTCATTTTGAAAACTTTAAGAAATTTCAAAGCAGATGCTTAGGTATTAGAAGCATCTCTTGAAAAGTGTACCCTCCTAACAGCTGCTTTCATTTATCGGGGTGAGGATTTGCTAAAATTTGCTTTTACCACAATGCTGCTTCTATTTTCAATGGATTTTTTCCATTTATTATTTTATTTCATTTCCTTTGGAGGATGTACAAGTTCTACTGTAATCTGCCTTTTAAAACAGATTATATTGGAAGCTACCAAATGCACCTGAAGATGAATTCATTAAATCAGCTTCATAATTGCCATTATCATTCTGGCATGGGAGGGAAAAAAATATGGCCAGGTTCCACCAGAAGACCCAGAAATACTGCTACAAACTGAGGTGGTTTCAAGATCCTTTTTGTTTACTTGCTTGCCTGCCAAAAAGTTTAGCTAAGCTTTTTTTGTAGCACTAACAATAGGGACTTTCTTTTCTGATTATTCTTTTTCACTTTTCCTTAGTAAGCAGAGTTTATCCCCCCCACCCCCAAAACAACTCAGGAGTAAGCTTAGGAATAAGCCTTTAAATTAAAAAAAAACATGGCATGATTTTTTTTCTAAAAAGAACTATATATTCAGTTCCCAAATAGATTCATATTTAATATGCCTGCGGAACTATAAAGTATCCCAGGACGTAGCCAAGGCCTCCAAGCATAAAGCAACTCATCACGTCACTCTCTATGATTATAAATCCTCCTGGCCAAGGAAAGCTTTCCCAGATTGGGTGCGGTCAACAAATGATCTTCCACAGGAAGAAGCGGTTGCAACATTCTTATAATCACAGGGTGCAAATGTTTGGCTTATGCGACAGAACCCAAACTGTATGGATGCTGAGAACAAACTGGAAGCCATGAACTTTCTGATTTTAAACTACAAAACAAAACATGCTGTCTTATGTAACTCCCTATTATCACGCTACAGTCAGCAGTCCTGGCTGTTAAAAACAAGCCCCACCGACTTCCTACATATTATCTCCAAAAGTTCACTTTCTGGGCTTGTTTGAATTAGAGTACTGAACACTAAAAATACAGATATTCTCCATCCTCACTACTTGTGGGCAGAAACATTAATTCACCACAGCTCTCCAAGAGAAAATTTCATAGCTCACCGTTAGCTACGGCAGAAATACAAATGATTACTGTGTATCTGAAAAATTTCCTTCACAGCTGCTACAAGTAAAACAGTATCAACTGTATAGGCAGCTTGGTTAATATAAATGGCACCCTTATGGCTTGGATGGATGGAGTCATTTGGGGGTATAAGGGCAATGACCAACATCAAACAGAGAGAGAAATTTCCAGAGAAATGTTATGAAGTAGTGCTATCACTGGGAAATAAGGTAGAGTAATATCTCAATTTCCTCCCCATCCCCAGGGGAAAAAGTATTCTGGGAAATGTTGCCTGAGCTTACTCTGTACAATCCCAAACTGAAAATGAATAGGAAAAGCTGAGCATGTGTTTGGATGCTGGTCAGCTTTCATATTATCAGATCCAGAGCAAGTCAGAATAGTTCCCTACCCATTTTGCTGGCAAAGTTACTGCAACTTTATAACTTTTAACATGATGGAAGAAGAAAGGATTAAGTGTACTCTGTGCAATAATTGTGTTAATGGCACTTAATTACTTTCATTTTGATTAATGTTTAAATTAAATCAAGCATAAATTTCATTGTGGCACTGCTCACTTTAGGGATTTGAGTTTTGGCAATTACTAAAAAGCCGGGTGGTCCTTTGGTTGCGCATGCTACTCAATAAACAGAAAGAAACATCAGCACTGACCCTGTTTTCCATTTATTTTAGTTCTATATGATAAAGGATCCAGAACATTATGTTGATTTATTTTTTTATCTTTTGGCAATATTAGGGTTTTGTTTTTTTTCTTGCAATGGATCTCACAACTCTTCTCTCTATTAACCTCCTCCCCTCTCTTTTCTGCAAATGCTAAAAATTCTGGGGATGAAACCAGAATTTCTTCACACGGAGTATGTTCTCTTCCACTGAATCACAAACTCTCTCCTATTCTAGTCCAGGATCAGAACGAATTTGGTAGCACTTTTTTATAACTAACACTTTTTATTAAAGAGCACAAACTCTTAATTATTCCTTCTTATATTTTGCCATCATAGAACAACATTGTTCTCGTCTTACAATGTCTTTTTCGGATGTGGCTGATATATCTGGATCTGCTTCTCATAATCTTGGTTTCTATTGCTTTGTGAGCCACTCCTTGTGCTGACAGAAAACCACCTCTATGGGAATCAGAGTCCAGCACCTGTAAAGGGTAATTAAACAAGGATCCAGTCTTCCCAAACATCTCACAGTTATCTCTACCCATGGAAAACATAGTGAATATCAGCCCTATTAAGCAGAAGCAAATCAAAAGAGAAACCCCTTTTGGAAAAACTCCATCTGTTGGCCACTGCGTTTTGCAAACATTAATGGCAATAAGTGACATGTAATTTGTGGGTTGAATTATCTTCATGTGGCTGCTGAAATCATGCACCAGTGAGAAATGAGTCTCCAAGTGCTCAGTGTATTTGGCATAAAGGTAACGTCTGGATTGTGGCAAACAGAACTATCCATACACTCAGCATGGCCAGATGGCTTTTGTCAAAATAAATGTCAAAACTCCATCTGAGGTTGGTTTTCTTCTTCCCTCCCTCTTAAATGAAATATTTCATTATTTGAGCCCATTCCCACAGTTCTTGAAGATAAACAGCTCCTGATGTCATTGCGGAGACTTCTATTTTCAGAAAGTTGTATTTATTTCTAAGTGGTTTTAATGTGCATCTCTCGGCCTAAATATTTAGATATGTGAATGTTCTTCTTGCCCCTGCTGCTCCAAATGAACAGAGCTCAGCTGCGGCCTTGACTCTCCAACCTGATTCTCTTTGGAAGAAGGTTGACTATCCCTGAACTCCAGTGCATAATGCACTCATTGTACTTACACCCAGGAGGTGTTTATGAAATGAGACCTAAGGTGAAAAGTGCACTCTGCCTTGCCAGCAACAGAGCCAAATAGCCCTTTTCATAATCAGAAATGTACTGACTTTGACAGGATGCAGCTATTTCAAAGTCCACTTTTCTTAACAGAATCGTACATTTGTTTAGCTGTTAGAGGGATTGGTATGGGCATCTTGTCCAATTAGTTGCATTAGGCAAACCCACTGTTGGCTCTGGAGGCTCTCAATAAATCTTCCACTGCTGAAGCTTAAGGAGGTTCCAGTTGATAAACTACCTGAATGCAAAACCTCCTGAAACCTATGGAAGTTGCTCTATCTGAGTATGAAATACATATAATCAATAAATATTAGATTCCCTCATTGGTATATGACCACCTATTTCTCTAGACAACATCGTGATGTGGGTATCTTTACATGGAGAATATCAATCTGTTCCCTCGCTGCCTCTATAATTTATTCTGAAAGCAGTCACTGTGAGAAGGACATCTCAAGCAAATTTCATGTGGTGACTAGCAAACAGACTGATCCTGAAAAACAGATTTTACTTTTGGGCTGGGTGCTTGGGTGCTTGGTCAAGATGGACACTTTTAGGGCTAATATACCCTGAATGGTTGCCCCATTACCAGAATGGGATAGCAAACTGCACAATAGAACAGCAATCAGGCAGAGATGGGCAAGGTCAGTCTTAACTCATTTATTTCCTTCCACAAATGCTGCACTTTTTCATTTTGCAGTTTTAAAGCACTCTTCCCTTTTCATGTCACTTCTGGTACATCTGTCCATTTCAGCTGGAGCACTTTACTTCCTTATAAAACCATTGGCTTCTTTGCAAAGAAAGAAATAGCCCTTCAACTAAGCCAAGCCTTACCTTATAAACCTCCTCTTACCCTGAGTGCTATAATAGCACAGCCAGTATAATATCTGTCTTACAAATCAAATATTGTTGCTTTAAATTCCAGCAAAAATGTATTATTATGGTTGGTTGCCCAGTCAGTCAGATGTTTAGACTTGATTTGGCATTTTTATCCCCCTGTTGAGTCCTTCCCAAGGACCTGGAATAGGTTATTATAACCTATGAATATGAAATCACAGCTGCCAGTTCTTTAGCTGGTATTGGCTTCCATACACATCAAGTTCTTCCCAGGGACGTAGGACAGAGGTATGGAACTATGGCCCCTTTATGACCTGTGGACTTCAACTCCCAGAATTCCTGAGCCAGCATGGACAGATTTAGTCAATGCACAGATTTTCTAAGTAGTGTCTAAGATTTTTTGCTATGTTGCTCAGTTGTTTTTATTATCTGTTCACAACTTTGTAAAGTCACAGCTAGCATGTGACTTAGATGGTGTTGACCTTCCTACATACTGAGTTTTCTCCCAAAAGTATTATTTCAAGCTTCCCTCTTCTCCCTGTGTTTTATTTTTAAAATTAGGGTTGTTCTGTTATTTCATCATTTTTCCAGCCACCTGAGACAGTCACAACCAACCCCCAAATCACCTTAATTCTTTTCCACTTCTTTCTTTTCCCAGTACCTGCAATAAGGAAAGGACAGGATAGGACAGGACAGGACTGGACTGGGCTAGACTGGATTGGAATGGATTCAAGAATGGAAAACCAAACAAACCAGCAGTTGGCTAACATATTCCTGAGCATGATTCAGTGAGCCATTTTCAGATAAATGCATGAGATTTATAGTTGGTATTCTGCTCTGCTACAAGGTAATTTTTTTACCAAATCTGTGTACAAATTAGATAAATATTTTTTTCAAAAGTTCTACTGCGAAAGGGGAAATTCTCAAAATATTTCTTAAGGACAGAATTTTCATGGTAGCACAACAACTGAAAGTGCCCCATGACACTGTTGGATCTGACATATAGAACTAAATATCAGATTTTTAAACAGGAGTGACCATTGTTCTTACAGCAAAATGCAATACTGCCTGCTCATCTAAGTACCATGTTAGGTCCTTTGCTTAGTAAAGGAAAAAAACAACAACAACAGAGCTTAACTTTTCCAAAATAACTCGACAATCACAGACTGTCATTAGTTCTAAGAATTAGATTGCTAAATATACAGATTCCATTTGACTTCATTTGAAATAGTTGCATTCCTGCTAACAAAAAACGGCCCAGCATTTCTTAAAATTCCAAGTCAATCCAATAATTTTGTAATAAATATGATTCTGTCTTTTGTATTATCCCTGGATGCATTGGGTTTTTTTTTCTGTGTGTATGTATGTTTGTAAGTACATGTATGGGTATTCCACATAGGGTAGAAATATTTCATGGAATTTTAGGCAAATTATACTAACAAACTGGGGGGGGGTATTGATGGAAGGAATTATGTAGCAAATGATACTATAAGGAAGTAAACAAATATTGAAAATCTGCATTCATTTTCCAATCAGAACCCATTACTTTCTTCTTTGAAGCTCTTTTTCAGAGATGCATAAGAAAAGACTATTTAGTCACTGCTAATAAGTACCTAAAACAGTTGAGTTTCAGAAGATAATCCCAACTTAACCTAGGGTTAAATGTTGGCTGTTAAGAAAATCAACTGAAAGGCAATTCTCAGGAAATGATTACAGATGGCTGTAGCCTCTTACATGCATACTTTAAAAAGAAAAGGTACTCCTTGTTCTTTTAATCAGCTTTGTGCAATTTGGTACTTAGACATTCAAAAAGATCATAATATGATGTTTATGTCTAAATCCTTTAGTTATACTTTGAAGGCTGTTGAAATAAGTTAAGTGTTCTGCGAAATTCCACTCAGTTTTCTTGGTCAAGCAATGCTTCTTTGAATATAATTTTAATTTAAGTTGTATCATCATGTGCCCTGCATAATCTCGAGAGAAGTGGACAAATATCAAGACATTGTCTTCTTTTGGAAATATGCTTATTTTTCATATTCATGCAGTCAAGTTAGGAGAGGGAACAATATATGGAAAACTGTGTAAGAAATGATGAAATGAGAGCAGACAACAACACTGTACTGCCATTTACATTCTTTCGACTGGCTAGTAAGAGATATGTTCTATCTCCTCTCTCATTTTGTATAGAAGTCAGTTTTTGTTAGCCCTACCACTAACCAAAATATAGCTACAATTTTGCATAGCTTTCATTCATTAGTGGTCTGAACATTCAATAGCAGTTATGAATTATTTGTCTTCCCATCCTTGCATTTTCTGAGATGAGGAGAAACATAAAGGTAGAGGGAAAGCAATAAATAGCAATTCTCCACATCAGTAATTATTTTTGATAACAACACACTGATTTGTTCTAATAGCAAGTGATTTCATTTTATTGGAATCAAGTGGCTTCTGCTAGGACAAAATTTTAACTATTGAGCAGAAAAATTTATTTTGATGTAAATAGGATTTCAATCATTCTTACTTCTTCTGATCAAACCATAGGGACCTAAGGGATAGAAGCATATTATGTAAATGGCTGTCATATCTGTTTGGAATTCTAACAGAGATATAAACTATTAAAGAGGTTATGACAATATAATAATTTGTATTAACCAAGCAAATACCAATCCTGGGTAGCACAGATGGACGAGAACAAGATGGGACAATACATAAGAGCACAGTTGCTCTCTAAGTCCAATTTCAAAATCATATAGACTTTTACAAATAGTTGTTGAAACAGCAATTTCTGATGTCTTTTATAAATTATTAAATGAAAAGAACAGAAAATTCAATCACAAAGTGCTTGATTTGGCAAACAGTTGTCCATGTCTCATTAGGCTGAGGCAATGCCTTGGAAAACCTATATAAAGATATGATTTATAGTAATGTCCTTCAACATCAAGGTCCAAGTGTATTTCAGACATAAAGCTGACTCATATGCACTGTACATACAAACATTGTAATAAACCCATCATAAATGGCTCTCCTTATGAGCTGATAACATTCTCCACATTTAACGCAACGTACACAAGAAGTTAATAGGTAATCAAAATGTCAGCATCTGATCTGTTATCAACAACACATACATACAAAGGCAGTCATCAGTAGAACATTTGCCAAGAATTATGCCCTGCAATAGGATCAGCCAAAGTTCACAAATGTCTCACAGATATTTAACTAGAGACTTAAGAAAATACAATGCATGCCAAGGTAGCTCGGCAGATCTTACTTGTGTCTTGGGTTTAATTTTACCACATTTTCTTAGCAACATCATCTTACATCATCATTAGAATTGGTCTTCTGGAGTTTAGCTGGCTGATGGGTTAAGATTTATTTTATTTTTTCTATCCAGCTAGAGGATGATGATGATGTTGATGAAGAAGAGGATGATGATGTTATCTATTCAGTTGTGTCTGACTCCTGGTGATTCCATGGGCCAGGTCTCTCTCAACATCTTCCAATCTTGTGCTACATCTTTGAGTTTTTCTATGCTCTGGCTAATGTTAGCTTTGATGGTGTCTAGCCACCATGTTCTTTTGTGGTCTGGTTTCCTTTTACCACTAACTTTTCCAAGCATAATTGCTTTATCCAGTGAATTCTCCTGCATGGCATGTCCAAAATAAGTGAGATGCAGCCAGAGGATAAAGGAAGTTAAATAATCTGATAATATTGGCAAATCTTCACTGATAGCATCAATAATAATGAAAAGATTTGATGGCATCAACAAACAAGAGCTTTCTGTCAATCTGCAGCACACATAAACAAAGTGCATACAAGTATGCTTATGCTGAAGCTGAGTATCTGATCAACTTCTGGAATGTACTATGGATAAGGTTATTGAACAAGCTACTTTATCTGAAATCATCCTTACCATTACTGATTTTATCAACTTCTACTGGATCTTATACTGTTGACTCACTATTCTTAAAGGACTTGCTATTTTTAAGCTCACAACTTGAAAAATGTTGGGCTAGGCCAATAACTTTGTACAGTATTAAAAATTGTTCAATTGGAGTATGAGTTCCTGACTTTCATTATTATTTCTCTGTGTGTATATTACTATATTTCATATACAATCACCAATCATCCAAGACTTGTTGAACATTTGCTAAATATCAGATAAATGAAAGCTTTTTCTATTGATATATTCAACAAGAGACAGAAAACTGTGCAGGCATATGTTTCAAATCAAGTTCATTTTGAATTTGAAAGCTAAATGGACACACGGAGAGGGAGGAAGGCAGGCATGTGTGCACGTGCACACAGGCACACACAAATACACCTTTTATCTCCTTAGGATCCATCCCCATAGAGCACTGTGACTTATAAAAGGGAGGGTAAAGTCATTTTGCTCAGTGATTGAAGAGGCCTTTGGGGAGAACCAAATGAGTTTCAGATGTCAGACCAGGGGTGTATTAAGTGCTTGCACCATGGAAAATCTTCCCAGGTGTTTGCAGTTTCATGCATTGATGCAAAATAAAGACCACAAACTATTTTCCTAATGAAGGAGCAGCCTGAACAAAAGGAATGTGAACAACAACAAGATGTAGTCCCAGAAAAGGCAACCACAAAGAATGAAAGACACAACGATGTAAAAGTGATATCATTTCACTGCAGTCATGGAGGACTTTATAAGCGTGTACTTCAAAGCATAGTTTCAAAATGAAGATAGCCTAGTAAATCCCTGAACAGCTTGGGCCTATACATTATCTCCTTTCTTCCATCCGCACTGAATTCTACAATTGGCTGACAGTGCCCTCTAAAGACAGAACTATTATTATTATATTCATCATTTTGAAATATTTCTGAACTGCTTATTCTTAATACAACCCCTAAACTATGGTCACAATAACACAACATCAAACCCATAAAAGCATTGTCTTAAAAATAATATCTTAAAAACTCTACACAGTGAATATTGATGAAAATAATGCAATACTGAATATCAGCAAGAGTGAACAAAATATGCATCTTCAACAAAGGCTGAAAGCAGCACAGAAGTTTTAACATGTGTTAGAGGGAAGGTCACATCAATCAAAAACTGAAAAATTGGAGGTTAGAAGTCTCAGTCCCTGTTTTTCCTTTCTCAGTTTGTGATGAAAACTTTTAGCTTATGTCTAGATGTTTGTCATCATAATGAAGAGCTTCCCAGAATCCATTAGCTGGATAGAAAGAAAACACTCTCATGATCAGGACACAAATAAAATTATGGAAGACACAAATGATATACCTAGAGAGATCTGGATGTCATACTCTGGTTACTTTCTTGCTTCTTTATTGAACCTTGTCCTTGAGCCCTCTTTCAGAGATTTTTTGTGTTCTCTCTCTCTCTCTCTCTCTCTCTCTCTCTCTCTCTCTCTCTCTCTCTCTCTCTCTCTCTCTCTCTCTCTCTCTCTCTCTCTCTCTGTATACGCACATGTGTATGTATCACACCATTTCACACCAGTGAATACACACCATGTATTCAATAAGTTATCTTTGAAAAATATACATTTTACGTCTTGCTGATCTTTTAGAAGGGAGTTAGATTGTACCAGTACTCCTAAAAATCTCAGGGTTTTTGTGTATTTACAATTCACAAGCTGGGTTTGCAAATCACTTTGCATTAACAGCATGCAATGTAACACTTGAAAATGAAGGGAATTCATTGTTATCTAAATTTTCAACAGCCACTTCTGTGCACATCTCTCCAAGTTCTATCACAGCACTTAAAAAAAACACAACCAAATACCATATCCCAAACTGTGTCTCGCTTTGTTCTGTTTGGACCAGAGACAGGGTGAAGGAAGAGCTTTTTTCCACTTTATCTCCATACCAGTTAACTCCTGGAGGATAGACATGTAGCCAAGAACAGGAAAAGCTGTAAAAACTCAGCTGGGTCTTAAGGTTGCCAAGGCTGGTCAACCCTCATCTAGATTTTTCATTTGATCCTGCAGATTGACCATTTCATGAGGAAAATGTAGAGAGGCAACAGTACAACAGAGATAATGTTATTTGCAGGGTTCCCAAGGACCAGACTTCTCAGTCCTTGCACCTTTTTGGAGCAACACCACTCCCTTCTATGTTAACCTTTGGAAAGCTGGAAAGACTGACTGTTCCAAAGGCTTGAAGTAGGGAATTATGTAGAGTGCCCCCACCCCACAGTATGCAACAATGTTGGTTTATTTCTTCTTTTCCACAGAAGTTATTACAGTTATAATTTGTGGCTTCATCTTGTTATTTCTTTTGTTGTTCCAGAGAATGTCTCCCTCAGTCTCCCTAGATTAAAGCATTGTATAAAGAGAAGTAAGCAAATAAACAAGTAAATAACCATGATATAAGCATGGGCTGTGTTCTAGTCATGTTAATCATAATATAAGCATGGTTTACACAATAGTGAGACAAGACATTAATTTTGTTTATTAAGCTCAGCTTGGATTCTTCTCTGTCTTGGAACAAAAGCAAATTTAACATCTTGAAGCAAACATGCCATCACTCTCCATAATATGGCAAGGTTCCATTTCTGGTAAACATCAACTTCCTCACATTCCTTCTTTGTAAATAAAATAACTTATTCATGCAACATTCAATCCTTTCAGTTAGTCTGTTTGTTTTCCCAAGTTCATACTGCTCTATAAATGAAACTTGTACACTAGTTTCTGAATATCCAAAGCCACCCTTGGTTGATACTGGTTTTTCTAAACTTTCACTGATAATGCTTTGGACTGTTTCATGTCTTTACTTTTGGATCAAATGGAATTGGAAGAAGGTGTCTTTGGTTATGTAAAAATAAATAAATAAAACCTTTCAATTTTATTTCAAACCAAAAGGATTGTAGTGGTTTCATGATTATACTGGTACTTTGAAATTTTAACACATCATTTTGGTAGGAATAGACAAATAGATACAACTTTGGTATTGTGGTGAAAGTTGCACTTTTTTCCCCTTTCAAGTGCTTTGTTCAGTATCACCAATACCTTACAGGTTGCCATGGAACCACAGTAGGAAGTTGTGTCTCCAAGTTTCTGACAAACAGAAGGTTGGCTTTGGCTTTTTCACATTGTGAAAAATATGCACTACAGCTCATAAGGACTTCCTTAACATCACTTGCTCTTCACAGGTTAATCTTGCTAATCTTTATACTAGTTTTGGCAAGTTTATTTGATTACGGGGCTAGAGACTTGATGTTCAATGTTCAAATCCATATGCTATGGCAATATTTTTAATTAACATTAGGAAATTGTGGTTAATTATTTTTTTAATACCATTTATATCCCGCCCTTCTCCGAAGACTCAGGGCGGCTTACAATCTAAAGCACAAATCAATGTGCTTAGCAATAGCCTTCATTCTATGTATATGCCTGCTTATTAGGGCTTTTGCCCCCCCAAGTGGCATTATTACAAAGACAGCTTATTGCCCCCAACAATCTGGGTCCTCATTTTACCTACCTCGGAAGGATGGAAGGCTGAGTCAACCTTGAGCCTGGTGGGACTCGAACCTGCACTAATTGCAGGCAGCTGGTGTTACTTAAGGAGGCATTAGCCCACTGCTCCACCAAGGCTCCATTTTCATGACTCATAGCATGTCACGTGTAGCAAATATAGTTTTGATGTACTTGAAAGTTGTTTGTTTAAACCCAGTGCTTCCCAAACCTGGGTATATGTCCCAAAATTGAGTCAAAGTGATTTTTCTTTGGATAATGACACATGAACCCATTGCCCAATCTCATCAAGGACATTTAAATTGACCTAAAGCATTTTATCTACACGGGATAAGGACATTTTGATAGAGTGGTTTTAGGTAATGAAGGAAAAAGTTTGGAACACTGTTTTAACCAGTTCCTCAACTGAACCAATGATGTATAACATATGGTAATTTATTTCAAAAAATTGTTTTTGTTTAATAATTATTCTTTGAGTATTTGAATTTTTCCACTTTAATGACTGATCATAAAATTTTAGAACAAAACACAACCTAAAGGATATGCACTTTAAAAGTATCACCTGCATGGTCTATTTAGTCTACACAGACATGTGTTTTCTCCACAGCTGGATATGCCAAAGCCCAGCTGATGCATCCAACTTGAAAAATATATTTATGGTTGCAGGACAGGTTAATTTAAGAATTCATTCAGATTGGAATGTGATAATAGTCTCTTTGACTACAGTTGCTTAGTTTTTTGGAATCCAAGCAAATTCTCAGACTTCAAATGTTCTTGTGAATTGTTGCTATAAAAAGAACTTATTCAGTTTCAGCGAATCATTTAGTCAACAATTTCTCATGTTTCCATTCTGTCCAATTCTGATTTCCATTATGTTTTCAAAGCTACTGTTATACTTCTCTTAGTATATACTGTTGACTGTGCATTTTTACCAAAATAAAACATCTTATACTACGTAAAGCATCTTCATATTTCTTTATCCATAGAGGTATTTTTTCCCCTTTGGTAGTTTTATATAGATCTCACCAACAAAATTGATTCTATGTAACTTTTCAGATTTTTCTAGACCCAGAATATGTGACTTGAGATACATGGTTCCTTGCCCTGTTCACCGCCCTGAGTCCTTCGGGAGAAGGGCGGTATATAAATAAAATTATTTTATTATTATTATTATTATTATTATTATTATTATTATTATTATTATTATTATTATTATTATTATTATTATTATTATTAAATACAGAAATGAACTAGAGATTTTGGAATAAATGGTGCCTCCTTTAAAATAGGCAAAGTTTTCTTAATTTGGGAGACTGAGATTCACCTATTCAGCTACTTCATCTGGATTCAGCTTTTATTCTTAGACCTTTGTGCAGCCCAACACTGACCTTAGGCCAGGTGTCAAGCATTTGTTCTCCTAGGTAGGTAAAAGAAGACTGTTTTTTTCTGATGGCTCCAAGACTCTGGAAAACTGTATACAGTGTTTTGTGTAATCAGTGGATACTAAAGAGAAAATGCTAGATCTGTGCAGAACTCTATATCACAAGGATCTGGATCTGAGTGCAAATTCCCCATTGCCACTATCTAATGGCAAGTCTACAACTGTATAATGTCGTACCTTCATTTCCCAATCTATTGAATCACTCCAGAAATATTTCCATGTTCAGTGATGTTAAAAGTTGTTGAGAGGGCTAGTAGAAACAACACAGTAGCAATCCCTCTATTAGTCTCCCAGTAAAAAATAATTAATCAAGGCAGCTAAGACTATTTCCATGTTTTATGTAGGCCAGATTTAAATGATAATTGGATTCTTCCAAGCCCAGCTTTAGTTGAGTAGTCGCTGTTATGTTTCGGGTTCGGACGAGCAGAAAAGATGCCAGGCAGATGAGTACAGAAGAATAGTTGCTTTATTCATAACTATAACTGTACTGAGGGTTAGGGGTATCCATGCAGTCTTTATATAGTCTCCCATAGTCTGAACAACCAATCAGATTGAACCCACCATTCCTGCCAAGTTGACTACAGCCTGGACTGGAAAGTCCTATCTGTGTTGCTGGAGAACCGTTAGCTTTCCAGCGTACACGTGATAAGGTATTCCCAAAAGCTCAATACATAACAGTGTCTATTTTATCCAACATCTTGCAACTGATTAGTAGTTTTCCAAAATCTCTGGGATCAGGGAAGAATCCACCCTGCCTGCTAAATCTTAATGGAAAACAAGGAACTAAATAACTGATCAAATGACATATCCTGATTGTTTTTATATTGATTGCTTTTTAATTCTAAGGCCTGAAAATAAACAACAGCTACATATTAAGTGTACTTGCATATTATTCATTAACTTAGATAATATTGCTTCTATAAAGCTTTTCCATGCAAATGGGATACAATAGTACTGTAGTGGTTTCTTAATTCCAATATTACAAAATATCTACATGATCCATCCCCTACATTTGGAATTGGTCATATTTACTAGAAGATTAACATGCCCGCATTACGGAGCATATGTTTCCTTCAATATGTTAAGCTCCAATTTTTTTCTGGTCAAACCTGACTCTAATCAGATCTTAATAAACAGTTTATCTATTGTGCTGCATTGTTAGTTTGTTTATTTATCCACTTATGAAAAATATAGATGTTATCCCAATCTATGCAGTATACCTTGATACAACAGAGTCAGAAGTGAAGCTGAATCTGTACACAGTAGCATTTAGGGCATCCCAAAAACTCAGTTTTAGCCACAGTTAAAACATGAAGATTTGTACTTTTGCTACTTACACAGAATCCCATTTGCCACATTATTCAACAGACATTAGAGAAAAATTCTATCTTAAGGAAGGAAGGAAGGAAGGAAGGAAGGAAGGAAGGAAGGAAGGAAGGAAGGAAGGAAGGAAGGAAGGAAGGAAGGAAGGAAGGAGCAAACAGTAGTACTGAAGCTGTATAAAGAATGAATGTAAACAATAGCAATAGCACTTAGACTTATATACCTCTCCACAGTGCTTCACAGCCCTCTCTAAGTGGTTTACAGAGTAAGTATATTGCTCCCAACAATCAGGGTCCTCATTTTACCAACCTCAGAAGACTGAAAGACTGAGTTAACCTTAAGATGGTGGGAATCGAATTGCCAAACCGCTGGCAATCGGCAGTCAGCAGAATTAGCCTGCAATACTGCATTCTAACTGCCACAAATGTAAAAAGTATAACAACAAGATGTGCAAAAATACAAAACAATTCAAGAAACCCCCAGATTTGACAATGAGGTCTCAATCCAGTAAAGAAGTTTTTTTTTTCACAGAGGCTAGATTGACAGGGAATGTGGCATATCAGAAAGAAGACTGGATCAAAACAATATTCATAAATGGAATCCTAATTGCTCATAAAAATGATAAAGGCATGCAAGTTTAGATTTAGATTTTAGATTTTATTAGATTTATGTACCGCTCTTTCCCGAAGGACTCAGGGCAGTTTACAGGGCATTTTAAAATCATATCAATATAAAATACAAAGTTAAAAGAGAATTAAAAGATTAAATTATCCCTGAAAATAAAACCCCAGTTAAAATTCTCAGCCTGGGTCAGAGAGCTCAAAGAGCCAAGTCTTCAGGTCCCGGCGGAATGAGCGTAGGTCAGAGGCAGTCCTGAGCTCCATGGGCAGCTGGTTCCAGATGGTAGGCGCACCCACAGAAAAGGCCCTCTCCCTGGGTGTTATCCGCCGGCAATCTTTTACCGGCGGCACCCTGAGAAGACCCTCCCTCTGCGAGCGCACTGGACAAAGGGAACTTGATGCTGGCAGCAGGTGTTCCCTCAAATATCCCGGACCCAAGCCATTTAGGGCTTTATAGGTCATCACCAGCACTTTGAATCTCACCCGGAGGGCAACCAGAAGCCAATGCAGCTCACGGAGTAGAGGTGTTACATGGGAGTATCGGGAAACCCCCATCACAACTCGCGCGGCTGCATTCTGCACCAGTTGTAGTCTCCGAATGGTTCTCAAAGGCAGCCCCATGTAGAGAGCATTGCAATAGTCTAAACGGGAGGTCACGAGCGCATGAGTGACTGTGCGTAGGGCATCTCGGTCCAGGTAGGGTCGCAACTGGCGGACCAGGCGAACCTGGGCAAAAGCTCCTCTGATAGTTGAAAGTGAATATATTAGATTGATGCCTAAGCCATCCCTGTATCTAAGAACAATGTAAGTCAAGTCACATACTGAAATCATATACTGACTTAACAGCTACACTGTGTGATTCTGAACACCCTTTGAAAACTGCGTATGCATTAGCACTACCGTTTTTGCTTGGCTGCTGATGAAAATGTGTTTTGGTCTTTTTGTTTCCTTCTTACCTTTTTTATTGTCTCTAAGAGACTATGTTAATGATGTTACCAAACTGGGTAATGAGATGTCTACAAACAAACAACCAAACTCAGAGAGCCCCAAGGACTCTACATGATTAAGACCCTCTTATTGTCTATGATCAGTTATGAAATTCTCAAAAGAAATTTGGCTGACTTCCATGCTTCTTATTCTATGGAATCAAAAACATACTTGTTTCCCTAAGCTTTTACCAGCTAACACTTACTCCAGGACTATGCTGTCTTTTAGATGTTCTGCTCTATTGCTTTATTTTTTTTAAAAAAAGGAATTGTTTCTCATTTATTGTGATGATTCGATTTAAATTATTATTATTTTCTCACAATTCTGTACTCCTGGAAAAAGTACAGTATATACAAAAATTTGTTGTTGTTGTTAGTTATTGGAAAACAGTGTTTGCTATGACCATCGTATTCTCTTGACAAAATTCTATCAGCCTGTGCCCTGCTTCATTTTGTACTCCAAGGCCAAACTTGCCTGTTATTCTGGTTATCTTTTGGCTTCCTATTTTAGCCTTCCAATCCCCCATGATGATAAGGACATCATTTTTTGGTGTTAGTTCTGTAAGGCGCTGTAGGGCTTCATAGAACCGGTCAGTTTCATCCTCTTCAGCACCGGTGGTTGGGGCATAGACTTGGACTACTGTGATATTGAATGGTTTGCCTTGGATTCAAACTGAGATCATTCTGTCATTTTGAGGATTGTATCCCAGTATTGCTTTTCCTACTCTTTTATTGACTATGAAGGCTACTCCATTTCTTCTGAGGGATTCTTGCCCGCAGTAGTATACCTGATGGTCATTCCTGTCCATTTTAGTTCGCTGATACCTAAGATGTCGATGTTCAGTCTTGTCATCTCTTGTTTGACCACATCCAGCTTTCCTTGATTCATGGATCTTACATTCCAGGTTCCTATGGAGAATAAATCTTTACAGCATCGGACTTTCCTTTCTGTTATGTATTCACATATTAATTGTTATGTATTCACATATTAATGTTATAATAGAGATTAACAGGGCTGAGGTAAAAGCCGCGGCAGCTTTTGACAGCTGTCAAAAGCTGCCGGACAGAACTGCGCAGGCGCCAACCGACTGACAGTTCTGCACGCGCTACTTCTGACAGCTCCGAGCTGTCAAAACCAGCCAGCTCCGATTGGCGGATACGAACAGCGCGGGAACCCGGCTCAGCCCTGATTGGCTAACCTGTTGACAGCTGCCAGTATAAATAGGAGTCATGTTCTTCTGTTGTTTGCCTGGTTCGTAAATAAAGTTAAGTTCCTTAACTTTGCTGTCTCGCCTGCTTCTTCGCTAAAGCACTGGCGACGAAGATGGGATGCCTGCTTGCATAGCTGAAGTCACCGCCTAAGGGGAGAAGAGATTTTTTCCCTTAGCCTGAGCTAGTCACTCGCTGAAGTCACTTGGGAGCCTATCTCCCACACCACAAAAGCAGCTGCACCCACGACTAGACAGACAGCATGACGAACCACGGCCACATTCGAGAGTTCAACACTCGCCACCCAGAATGCTGGGAATCTCATCTGGGCCAGGTAGAAGGATAACTGGTGGTAAAGAAGATTACAGACGACCGGGCAAAGGCAGCCGCCCTCCTCTGGCTCAGCGGGCCCACTGTCTACGACGCCGCTGTGGGACTCTTCAGTCCAGAACCTATCGCCACGATCTCCCACGCTGACCTCACCGAGGGGCTGAGTAAACACTTCATGCCCACGAAGTCAGAGCTCTTCTGGAGGGTAAATTTCGCCCGAAGAATACAGCTCCCTGACAAGCCCGCCAATGACTTCATAACCCGGGTCAGACACACCGCACGGCGATGTCGGTTCCCAGACTTAGAGGACCGAATCTGGGACCAGATCGTCATTGGGCTTAAAGAGGAGCGGCTGAGGAGAAAGCTGATCGCCAAGCCCGAACTGACACTGGCTGAAGTGGCGAGGGAAGTCATCGCCTATGAGGACAGCCACAGTGACAACCAACGTCCCCCTGACAGCGGGCCCAGCGGGTCCGTGCACCAGGAGGACGGCGGTTTCAGCGGTCCCGAAGAAGACAACGGCTCCATGGACATTGATGCTGTGCAGCGGCGGTTCGAAAGGCTCAGGCTGCCACGCAACAACAGAGGGGGCCCTGCCAACAACCAGAGGGGTGCTAGCTACCAGCCAAACAGGGCCAAATGTGCCAGTTGCGGCGGAAGCTACCCGAGAGCAACGTGCCGGTTCCGTAGTGCCAAGTGCCATGGATGCGGAAAGACAGGTCACCTCAAAGCCGTGTGCCGTAGCCGGAGTCAAGAAAACCTGCATGAACTGGAGGTGACACCCGCAGGTATGAACAGGCACACCCCCAGGGTCAGGGCCAATTCCGAACCCCTAGTGCTTAACGTGAAGGGTAGGGCAAGGGAACAAACAGTCCACAGCACCCTTAAGCCAAAAGTCAAGGTCGACGTCCTGATTCACGGAATTCCCTGTGAGATGGAAGTGGACTCTGGGTCCTCCGTCTCACTAATTTCTTGGCAAACTTACAGGGACATTTGTAACCGCAGCAGAAAGCGGCCCGCCCTCCGCCCCACCAAACTCCGCCTAGCGGATTTTCAAAAGACGCCCATTAAACTCCGGGGAAAAGCTTCCGTTCCAACAGAGTTCAAAAAATTTAAGGGACCCCTTACTAGTAACCCAGGAAAACAGGATCAGCCTGCTTGGACTAGACTGGTTTGAGGTGCTAGGGATAGTGTTGACAGGCGTCAACGCCCCTCAGCTGTCAAATTTAGAATCCATCTGCCTTCAATTCGCGGACGTCTTTGACAGTTCACTTGGGAAATACACAGGGCCACCTGTATCATTAAAACTAAATCCTAATATAATGCCAGTTAGAATCAAGGCGCGAAGAGTTCCCTTCGCCTTAAGAGAAAAAATAGAAAATGAACTAGACCGATTAACTAACCTAGGGGTCCTAGAACCAGTGGAAGGGGCAGATTGGGAGACACCCATAGTGACCCCAATTAAGCCAAATGGCCAAATTAGAATATGTGCTGACTATAAAGCGACCCTAAACCGCGCTTTAAACGCCCATGCCTACCCGGTCCCGGCTGTCAAAGACATCCTCGCGGCCATTAAGTCAGGTGCCATTTTCGCCAAGTTAGACTTGGCGCAGGCGTATTTACAGCTGCCTGTCACCCCTGACACCGCCTTAGCGCAGACAATAGTAACCCACAAAGGAGCTTTTAAAATTAACCGCCTTCAATTCGGCATCTCTGCAGCCCCAGGGATCTTCCAAGAAATCATGGAAAAAACACTGAAAGGGATCCCTGGGGTCTGTCCGTATTTCGACGACATCTTAATTGCAGGGAAATCAGAAAACGATTTAGCTGACAAATTAACAAAGGTGCTCCTTAGATTCAGGGAGGCTGGCCTTAAACTAAGACGAGACAAATGCTCCATAGGGGTGCCCTCAACAGAGTTTTTAGGGTTTAAAATTGACGCAAGGGGAATTCACCCCACCGAAACAAAAATTAAAGCCATTAAAAAAGCACCAACCCCTAAAAATAAACAGGAACTACAAGCCTTCCTAGGGTTGGTTAATTTTTATCATACCTTCCTGCCTCACAAAGCCTCCATCGCTGAACCCCTCCACAGGTTATTAGATAAAGGAAAACCCTGGAACTGGTCACCTCAGCACGATAAAAGTTTTAATCTCCTAAAAAACTTACTAACTAGCAATGCAACGGTAGCACTGTTCAACGAACAGCTACCCTTATGTCTGGCTTGCGATGCCTCTCCCTACGGCATAGGTGCAGTCCTAAGCCACTTAACTAACGAAGGAACGCAAACCCCTGTAGCGTTCTATTCCAGAACGCTGTCAAAACCTGAGCGCAATTACGCTCAGATTGATAAAGAGGCTTTAGCTATAGTGGCCAGCGTAAAAAAGTTTCATGACTACCTATACGGCCGACATTTCACCATTTTTACGGACCATAAGCCCCTATTAGGAATCTTTACAGTAAACAAACTAACGCCCCAAATATTATCTCCCCGCATCCTGAGATGGTCCACCTTTTTGTCAGCCTATTCATTCGATTTAGAATACAAACCAGGGAAAACCATGGGCCATGCTGACGGCCTGAGCAGACTGCCCCAACCAATAATCGACCCAGACCCAGCACCAGCTGGGAAGATACTGGCTATTTCAGATCTGCCTGAATGCCCATTATCGGTTAAGGACATTTCTGCAGCCACTGCTGCAGACAAAACACTAGGCAGAGTCTTAGGCTATGTCACGTCTGGCTGGCAATCCACACCCCCAGACCCAGAATTCCAACCTTATATTTTAAAGCAAAAGGAATTATCCACCCATCAAGGATGTTTACTATGGGGCAGCAGGGTAATCATACCTGAAAAACACAGACTTAAGGTATTAGAAAGCCTCCATGATGGTCACCCTGGGACCGTCAAAATGAAGGCTCTGGCCAGAAGCTATGTCTGGTGGCCAGGATTAGACAAGCAAATTGAAACGCATGTAGCCGGCTGCTATTCCTGCCAACTTGTCAGAGCAGCCCAGCCCCAGGCTCCCATACACAGATGGGAAACTACAAAGACACCCTGGTCACGTATCCACATAGACTATGCAGGTCCATTCCAGGGACAATCATTCCTAATAGTCGTGGATAGCTATTCGAGATGGCTGGAGGTGGCCCCAGTGACTAGCACGACTTCAGCAGCCACAATACAAGTTTTAAGGGGGTTGTTCGCAACACATGGGCTTCCGGATGTAATAGTCTCCGATAACGGCCCCCAATTTACTTCCTACGAATTCCAGAGTTTCACAACGGCGAACTCTATTAGGCACACCACCACGGCTCCGTTTCACCCATCCACGAACGGCTTGGCAGAGGTGATGGTGAAATCAACAAAAGAGGCACTGCGGAAAATCATCTCCGGCAACTGGCACCGCAGACTTGCTCAATTCCTTTTATCGCAACACACCACCCCATGCACAACTACAGGAAAGTCTCCGGCAGAGCTTCGCTGGGGCAAAAGACTAACTACCAGACTGGACCGTCTACATCCTGACAGATCCCCCCCCAGACCCAGAACTGCCCCTCCAGCACAGGACTCTCAGCACAGGGCAAGCTGTCTGGGCAAGGAACTACAGAGGGGGCAACAAATGGACACAGGGGGTTGTCATTGAACAAACTGGTCCCCTATCATACATCATAGACACAGGACACAATTCCCACATCCGCAGACACATCGACCAACTTCGGCGTCTCAGCCCTCAAAATATAGGGGAAAGGGGGAACGACGAAATGGAGGCAGAAGCCCCGCCGCAAACACTTTCACGCCAAACCCCCCCCGATCATAATGTACCACTTCAAGACCCCGCTCCAAACGACGCTGAAACGACGGAGCCATGCCCCATGCCCCCTGAGCCAGACCTCGATACGCCTGGGGAAAGGGAACAACCAGCTGAGACAACCCCCCGGCGCTCCGAAAGAATAAAAAGACCCCCCGCCTACTTAAAAGACTTCGAATGGGGAAACCCAAAAAAGAAACAGTTGGGAAACATCAACTCAATCAGAGGGAGGGGTAAGGGGTGTTATGTATTCACATATTAATTGTTATGTATTCACATATTAATGTTATAATAGAGATTAACAGGGCTGAGGTAAAAGCCGCGGCAGCTTTTGACAGCTGTCAAAAGCTGCCGGACAGAACTGCGCAGGCGCCAACCGACTGACAGTTCTGCACGGGCTACCGCTGACAGCTCCGAGCTGTCAAAACCAGCCGGCTCCGATTGGCGGATACGAACGGCGCGGGAACCCGGCTCAGCCCTGATTGGCTAACCTGTTGACAGCTGCCAGTATAAATAGGAGTCATGTTCTTCTGTTGTTTGCCTGGTTCGTAAATAAAGTTAAGTTCCTTAACTTTGCTGTCTCGCCTGCTTCTTCGCTAAAGCACTTTCACCACCAGACACATCCACAGCTGAGCGTCCTTTCGGCTTTGGCCAAGTCGCTTCATTCTTTCTGGCTCTACTAGTACTAGCCCTCTGTTCTTCCCAAGTAGCATATTGGATGCCTTCTGACCTGAGGGGCTCATCTTCTAGCGTCATATGTTTTTTTTTTTCCTTTTGGTACTCTCCATAGGGTTTTCATGGCAAAGATACTGAAGTGGGTTGCCATTACCTTCTCCGGTGGATCACATTTTGTCAGAATTCTCTGCTATGACCTGTCTGTCTTGGGTGGCCCTGCACAGCATAGCTCATACCTTCGTTGAATTACGCAAGCCCCTTTGCCACAACAAGGCAGTAATCCATGAAGGGAATACATAAATTAATGACACTAATTAAAATAATAAAATGGCTACAAAAGCATTAATCCTTTGCATGATAATATCAGAGTAGTCATCATTCTCCTGTATCCCTTATTTAAGTTAAAGCTTATTATAAAAGATGAAGGTCTTGGATCCATTTGTTAACAGAATCAGCTTGGAAGTTGACTTTCTAGGACAGTTTGAGATTCTTTGAACTTAAGCAAGAATCCAATTCGCATAAACATTATGGTCATTTCAAAGAGAATGCATGTCAATACTGAGTCTTTCAAGAAAAAATGAATCATTGCCTGGTGAGGAGACCCAAATGTCTCCTCTCTTATGCCATCTGACATGTAAAGCTGATAATATCTTGCTGCACAGGTGTGAGTTGAGGCCACTTGTAACCTAATGTGGCAAAATGTTGTGTTTCAGGCCAGTCTGTGGTTGCTGTCAATATTCTGTGGGAACAGTCATAGGTCACACATTTTTTCATACTGTAAATTGGTGAGGTACAAGACCAATGATGCAAGGAAGGATCATATGACACAACACACCACTGCAGCTGTTGTTTTGCTTTAGCCATTTCCTTGCTTCAGCTATCAAGCCAAGTCTCTTTTGGACTTAAAAAGATTATTCTTTCATTAGTGAGTGTATCTGGACTCCCCAAATAAGAGAAACAAGTAGAAGATTACAGGGACCAAAAAGAAAGAAAAGAAACAGCCCTGAGGATTCTAGGTTCAAAGAAAATATAAACTTTTCAGACTGCCTTCAGCCGTTAGGCAGATACATTTAAAGAATAAAATGAAGTTTTTTATCAATAGAAACTGTTCTTTCATAGAAGAAGGAAAGGGAGGGGAAGGGAAGGGTGATCATTTAAAATTCATCTGCAACATTTGATTAATATTTATTTATTTACTTACTTACTTATTTTATTTGTATCCCACCTTTATTATTTTTAGAAACAACTCAAGGTGACAAACATATCCAATACATCTTCCTCCTCCTATTTTCCCTACAACAACCCTGTGAAGTGGGTTGGACTGAGAGAGAGTAACTCGTGTAAAGTCACCCAGTTGGCTTTCATAGCTAAAGCTGGACTTGAACTCATAGTTTCCCAATTTCCAGTGGTGCCTTAACCACTAGCCTGGTTAACTAACCGCTCTCTTCCTCCCCATCTTTTAACTATAAATTATTAGTGTGTTCTTATTTATTGTTTTATCACTTTAATGTTTACTAGTTTTAAATGTTTGTAAGATGAGTTATCTCCAGATGAGACAATAATACTAATACAAACAAATAAACAAATAAATAAATAAATAAATAAATAAATAAATAAATATCCAAATGGATTTGCAAGTAATTCATTCACTTCCCTTGCAAAAATGATCTTGTCAACAGTGTGACACAATAGTGGTATGACAACTTTGGGGCCTGGACCTCTTCACTACTTGCTTTGACTCTTTCAGTTCTTAGCAAATGATGCACTTTCAACAGATGAGTCTTGTGGAGATGTGTCCTTCTTTAAAGAAAACAGTTGCTTAATAAATAAATCAGTGCCAAAAAGAATTTTCCCCAGAGGCAATAAAAATCTTCCCTATCAGAACAGAAGGATTCATTCTGACACCAACACATTTTAAATAAATAAAACTGTTGTCATCCATCAGGATGAAAAGTAGCTCACTAACATCAGAAGAAAAGGCTCTTTGTCAAATGTATAATTGTATGTTCAAAATAATATGGCTTCCTTTTTTGTATAAAAATAACAAAATAAACATATTTTTTTTAAAAAATCAACATTCTGAAATGGGTTTAAATGGCCATTCAAATATTCTTCTTTCTAGAAAAAGTCATTCTAACACCCTTTTTTTTTTACAGCATAGGACTTTCCTTTCACCACCAGATGCATCCACAGCTGAGCGTCCTTTTGGCTTTGGCCCAGTCGCTTCATTCTTTCTGGCACTACTAGTACTAGCCCTCTGCTCTTCCTCAGTAGCATTTTGGATGCTTTCCGACCTGAGGGGCTCATCTTCCAGCGTCATATCATTTTGCCTTTTGGTACTGTCCATGGGGTTTTCATGGCAAAGATACAGGAGTGGCTTGCCATTTCCTTCTCCGGTGGATTACATTTTGTCAGAACTCTCTGCTATGACCTGTCCATCTTGGGTGACTCTGCATGACATAGCTCATAGCTTCATTGAGTTACGCAAGCCCCTTCACCACAACAAAGCAGTAATCCATCCAGCCCTCTCAATTCCTGGCAAATAGATGGGGAAGAAATGGAGATAGCGACAGATTTTATTTTCCTGGGCTCCAAGATCACCGCAGATGGGGACTGCAGCCAAGAAATTAAAAGACACTTGCTCCTGGGGAGGAAAGTTGTGGCAAATCTAAACAGCATACTAAAAAGCAGAGACATCACCCTGCCAACAAAAGTGTGTATAGTCAAGGCTATGGTCTTCCCAGTTGCAATACATGGCTGTGAAAGTTGGACCATAAGAAAGGCTGAGCTCCAAAAATTGAGGCCTTTGAACTATGGTGCTGGAGAAGACTCCTGTGAGTCCCTTGGACTGCAAGGCATTCAAACTGGTCAGTCCTGTTAAGGAATTTTATTTGTGCAGAGGTCTCCTTGTGCTAACAAAGAGTTGCACAGACAAGGAATGGTACTGAGTAGAAAAAAGTCACACAAGAATACACTGAGTTATAAAAACAAAAAGTAGTTTACTTTTGAGGTGGTGTAAGAACAAAAATGCACAGTCAAAAAATAAACAGTCCAAGTCATAAACAATAGCAACAGTCCAAAGAGTAATCCAAATACAAAGTCTTCTTACCGGTCCAGAGGTCAATACACAGTTCAGGTTACAACAGTAGTAAACCAACAGCAGAGCAAAAACAGTAACAGTAGAGATCAGTGAATTCAGAGAGAGAGAGAAGCTACGTTCCTAGCTTCCTCTTATGGCCATGAGAACACTTACACACCCATTGGCCAATTAACATCTTAAAGACATAGCATTATGGTTAATATATTTTCAACCCAACATTGTAGGCTAACACCATATGCCTAACATTCTCCCCTTTGGGTAGAATAATATATAACTCTTACAATCTTATGCACATTCTTTCACAATTAGCATTGTGTTTCACAGCACTTTGTACCTTTGTAAAGTGGTCTGCAATATTTACATCAGATGGGCAATACTCTAGCTGTATTAATTTATCCTTGACACATTGTCTGACATTTAAATAACAAAGATCAGTATATTTAGATCTTGTTCTTACTGCAGCACTGTTAGCCATCTTTATCGCAGCTTTCCATGATGCCTGTTCCTTTTCAGGATACATCCTGATCTCATCATAGTTAGAAGGCTCTACACTAACTTGACATATACTAGCTTCATAGCGATCAGGTGGATGTCTAATGCGCGTTGAACGCCAAGGAATTACAGGGCTTTGAATTTCTGACTCCTCTCCTTCCTCTGATTCATCTTTAATCTCCCCTATCTCCTCTTCATCTTTTATAGGAGATGTATTATCATTGCTAGTTACGTTATCAGAGGAGTCCTCAAACACTAGAGGATCAGTATTAACAGTTTCTTGCTCTAACCTATCCCAACCAACATGCTCAAGGAATTTTGCATTCGCACTGTTATATACATTAGTTGTGCCTCGTTCCCAGAAACGATAAGATCTGTGGTTAGCTTCGTAACCTACGAAGTATAATTGCCTAGCCCTATGTTGGCCTTTACTCCTGAGTTGTGCAGGAATGTGGACCCAAGCTGGGGTGCCAAACGTGTGCAGGTAATCAAGGTTTGGTCTTCTACCATGCCATATAGTATATGGTATTTTACCAGTAGAAGTATTAACAACTAAATTCAGAACATGGTTTGCACATTTTGCTGCCTCCCCCCACAGTCTATCTGTTAAGCCAGAATCTTTTAACATGGTTCTAATCATGGCTTGTAACGTTTGCCCACGTCTCTCAACAAAAGCATTATGTTGAGGCCTATATGGGGCTGAACGTTTATGCTCAATGCCAGCTGATTCTAGCATATCAACAAAACGCTTATTTGTAAATTCAGTACCATTATCAGTGATTATGCACTGAACCTTTCTCTTTGTTTTTCTCTCCACGAACTTCAGCCAGTTTGCAAATTGTTGGAAAGTGTCTGCCTTTGACTTAAGCAGATAACAAAAACCATAACGAGAGTAATGATCAAGTATACTTAAAATATAACATGATCCTCCTAAACTTGGCTTCATGGGTCCAATTAAATCAGCAAACACAACTTCCAAAGGAACAGTTGTTTTGAAGCTGTTTATCCTGTTTGCCGGACTTGCCTTACTCTTTTCCTGACTACAGGCATTGCAATTCAAATACTTACTACATGGCTTCAGTTTAATTCCCTCTACTAACTCAACTGTTTTACGTAGTGAGTTGAAGTTTATATGCCCTAACCGCCTATGCAATAAATGTATACATTCATCATGTGGCTTCTTGTTCTCACATATTGAGTTAGCTTTAACTGTACTAACCTGGTTACTTGTGAGAACGAATAAACCATTTTTCAAATTAGCAGTTACACAGGTTCCATTCCTCTCAATAGTGCATTGCTCCACTCTGAATGTTACCACAAACCCAACTTTAACCAATTCCCTTACAGATAACAGGTTGAATCTTAGTTTAGGTATATATAACATAGGTAACTGTTCATCAATGCATGGACAATAGGAATTACCTTCACCAGAGGCCTTCATCCTCCAACCGTTGGCTAGTGAAACATATTGGTTGCTGTTTTTCATATTAACAAACCTCTTTTTCTCTTTAGTAATGCATTGTGAAGCCCCACTATCAACAACCCACAATTCATTGTTTCTGGATGTTGATTCATCAGAAATAGCCAAACCAATGCCCTTCTTAGCCTTTCCACTGCTATTTACATTCTGTTTTCTACCCTTTCTACAGAATTTGGCTATATGCCCTTTAGCCCCACAAGAATAACATTTCTTGACGTTGTAAGCAGTGGTGAATGGCTGCTCCTCTCGTGGCTGTGTCTCTCTCAGCTGGTCTCTGTCACGCCTCCTTCTGGACTCTTCCAGCAGTCTCCCAGTAATGTTAGTCAATGTCAGTTCCTCTCTGGTCAGGACTTCCAAAGAAGAAACATACTCATCATAACTCTCATCCAAAGATGACAGAATAATGTAGACCTGATGCAACTCTGAAAAAATCAGCTCCTTTTCATGAAGCTCTTGAAAAGCTGCCTTCATGTAATTTAAATGGGTCAGCATATCTCCATTCTTCTGCAGACGAGCCCTAAACAGCTTACGTGTAAGGTGTATATGTGCACCCACACTGTCACGAACATAAAGCCTTCGCAAAACAGCCCAACACCTAGCAGCAGACTCCTCACCACGAATATGGACAAGCTGCTGGTCATTCAGTGTTAGTCCAATAATGCAAAGAGCTTTCTCATTGCTACGTTTAAAGACGTCTAACTTCTTTGCATCCTCTTCATCATCTGGATCCCAAGCAGTAGTATCTGGTGGGTTATTTACAACAGTCCATAGTCCTTCCTTGCGCAAAAGCAAGCAGCATTTCATGGACCAGGAAACATAGTTTGTCCCATCCAACCGGGTTATCCAGGAGATGCCTGACAACAGTTCCTGTGCCATTTTACACCAAAAATAACTAACACAAACTCAGCTAGGAATACTGTGTGTACTAACTCTCAGTACAGGCCTGGGCCCATAACCAGTGTTAAGGAATTTTATTTGTGCAGAGGTCTCCTTGTGCTAACAAAGAGTTGCACAGACAAGGAATGGTACTGAGTAGAAAAAAGTCACACAAGAATACACTGAGTTATAAAAACAAAAAGTAGTTTACTTTTGAGGTGGTGTAAGAACAAAAATGCACAGTCAAAAAATAAACAGTCCAAGTCATAAACAATAGCAACAGTCCAAAGAGTAATCCAAATACAAAGTCTTCTTACCGGTCCAGAGGTCAATACACAGTTCAGGTTACAACAGTAGTAAACCAACAGCAGAGCAAAAACAGTAACAGTAGAGATCAGTGAATTCAGAGAGAGAGAGAAGCTACGTTCCTAGCTTCCTCTTATGGCCATGAGAACACTTACACACCCATTGGCCAATTAACATCTTAAAGACATAGCATTATGGTTAATATATTTTCAACCCAACATTGTAGGCTAACACCATATGCCTAACAAGTCCTAGAAGAGATCAACCCTGACTGCTCTTTAGAAGGCCAGATCCTGAAGTTGAAACTCAAATACTTTGGCCACCTAATGAGGAGGAAGGACTCACTGGAGAAGAGCCTAATGCTGGGAAAGGTTGAGGGCAAGAGAAGAAGGGGACACAGAGAATGAGGTGGCTGGATGGAGTCACTGAAGCATTAGCCATGAGCTTAAATTGACTCCAGAAGATGGTAGAGGACAGGAAGGCCTGGTGGAGCATTGTCCATGGGGTCGCGATGGGTTGGACATGACTTCGCAACTAACAACAACAACACCTCCTTTTACAAAGCACTTTGACTTTGGAGGATCCAGGAATGACAGGTTAAAAGGGTAGGAGTATGCTTTTATGGGTAGATAATGGAAGTAAGGTATAACCTGAGCTGGGGAAAAATTAAAGAAATGAGTGGGCTTTACAATCTGATTATGATGGGCTCTTTTTATCAAAGTTAACTTTAGTTCAGTTATTGTCCCAGCAAAAGTTAGGTTGTTGCATTGGAAAGCACTTTTTTTAAAAAAAAAATCAGAAAATAAGACACAAAGGGAGACTGTATACAGAAATCTGAATGGCTCCCACCAGTATGACTTTGAGGAAACTACTGAAGATCTGGCTATTCCCCCAGTTCTTGGGACCCATTGATGGTTAAGTGTCTGTTAGATAAGTGTTTGGTTTATATGTTTGTCTTCAGGTAATTTGATTTTTTTTAAATTGTACAGTTCTTTCTTATTTTTTAAATTGTAAAGTGCTCAGAGTCATCAGTGGTTAGGCAAACAAACAATGAATGAATGAATGAATGAATGAATGAATGAATGAATGAATGAATGAAAAGTGGCTCAAATAAAGTCCATTACTGAATTCACTGAATTTTTTTCAGCATGTACACTGCTGATTGCCTGAGGCTAACTTATTTTCAGGCATATTTTTTTCAAAGATCAGAAAAATCAAACAAAACATATTCTAACATATAATAGCAGAGGTATTCTTTTACTTCCACACATATACTTCAAATATAATTCTGATGTTCAGACACACTGTCTCCTGACCTTTGACACAGAATAATCCTGGAGAGCAAATAACACATTATTTCCCCTTCTTACTTCAGACCATATGTTTAACTATCCTATAGTTAAATAGAACCTATATACCAGGTAAGTTTACCAAAGAGACAAATCCTTTAATTTCAAAATTGTGACTATTTACTCATTGCTTATAAGATTCTTCTACTTTGTATGATTTGTGCAATTTTAGTGCAATGTATTAACTTAGAACACACTCGGAGCAAATGTAATAATGAATTAACCAGAAGTTTAGAGAAAACCCATGGAAATGAAACCTTGATAGACACATAATGTATTTTTAAATTCTTTGTTATGAATTCTATTGTGTTCACTTTACAAGATTCAAAGGTTCACAACTTTTATTTACTATTTATCTATTAGATTTTTATCCCCATCTTTATCAACACTTTGATCCTCCTAATAATTATGATATTTTATACAACAGGCAGGACTTATTAGAACTGACATTCAAATTTATATGCTATTTTTCCCCTAATTTAACATTGTCTTAGAATGGAATAGCCATTGCTTAACTGCCTCTTCCATGGGCATCCACTGGGGAATTGTTTTTGTTTCTTTCCTTAGCCCGCAGTTGGATCCAGCTTACAAACTTGATCTTTATTTTGCCTAAGATCGAATTTGGTTTAATTTTCAGAGAGTTAATCTGCCAACTGGTTGATTTCACAAAATCAATTTCCAACATACTGTTTGGTTGGAAAGAATAGAAAGTACTGGTAGTTCTCTGGGAGGGCAGAGAACTGTGTTCCATGTAACAGTGGACGGACAGAAAAAGGAAAAGCCTTTGCTGCAAAGAAAAATGCAAAAGATGGAGGAGAAAAGAGAAATAATTAATGCTTTCTTAACCCGAAAGCACTCTGTATGAAAAGCAACTATCTTAGCAACTCTGTTTAGAGTTTGTTGCAAGCCAGGCTATACCACATAAAAGAAATGAGGGTTGTGCTGTGGAGGGCAAAAGGTGAGCTTGCCTTGTTGATTCAAAAATGGAACACCAAGAGAACATATAGTATGCCATTATGTCTATGGTTTCCAACTTGAACTCAGCATAAATTATTCCAGGAATGTTTGTACAGTCTCTTTTTATATCTCCCTGGCAAGGCCTACTTTGATTGCAAGGCTTCATTACTTTTCTTTTTTTATCAACTTTACTTCTCCCGTGAAGATAATCTTTTTTTGTTGTTATTGCAATTTTTTTTCAGAAAAAGAAAAAATAAAACATACTGCACCACTTGTCAAAGCAATGAAGTAGGTAGGCTGCAGAGGAAATTCCTGTTTATTTAAGGAATGGGCTGTGACTTGAAAGAAACAAAAGAGAAATGATGGTGATGAAAAAACATGTACTAACTTTCTACTTGCTTCATAATTTGTAAAGTATGGTTTGTAGTAATATAGAAAAATTAAAATTAAAACATATCCTTTCTTTGTTGAATATAAAATGAATTTATGGGTGAATTGACTACTTAAAAATATGGATGTTTCTGATGTTGCAACAAACATACCCATCATTGTTTATTTTAAGTTCCTTGACTGAAACGATGCCATTTTTTTTCATGAATCTGAAAATTGAACTCCATCTTTGAAAACATCTTGATAAAATATCACATTCTCTGCAAAAACTGCACAGAACTCTCAAAAAAGCTGTTTATTTTGTGTACTGTTTTAGCTGATATGCTGCTCTATTTTGAAGACTGAGCAGTTTTCAAGTAATAGCACAAAAAATACTTCAATTTTTAGGATTCCCCTTCTTTCCCATTCTTCCTCTATCTCTTTTCCTTTTTTTCAGAAGCACTGCCCCTGATTCAAGAGGACAGTCCAGTCATCTTATCAGGCTCCAATGCCATTTAAACAAAAACCAAACAAAACAAAAACTTGGCAAATTGAAGATACATGGACTTCAACTCCCTAAATTCCACATGCTGACTGGGCAATTCTGGGAGTTGAAATACACACATCTTCAAGTTGCCGAGGTTTAGAAACACCACTCTAGTTCATAAGTACTTTTTCTTTGGGAAACATGCAAAAAAAAAAGGCTCTCTCTGAGACAGTATAGAACTCTGAAAAATATGTTTCTTGATTTTTTTTTCTTGTATTTATGTCACAGCATGGATAGTTTAGATGACTTCCTTCTTTGCACTCCCTGGCTGAGAAATAGTGGCTAGCCCAATGAGATATATGACTTAGAGGGACATAGATTAGTCCTACATTAGCCATTATCCCCATCCTAGTTTATCTATCAAACTAACCTTTAACATAGTAATTTGTGAATGCATCTGAATTAGGTTGAGCAAAGCATCACGCTGATGTTCTCCTCCTGTCTTCCTCCAGCAAATCTGCTTTCATTTTAAAAGAAATAGAACAGAAACACATTCTAGAAAATATTGCCTAATTTATCATATGGCTAGATTGAACCAATTTCTTAATCCTTCATTTGACTCAAACAGTACTATGTGGGAAGTTCAACCAGGGTGCCTGATAACTTAGGAAGCTGTTATGCACCTTGACTTTGGGGTAATGTTTTCTTATGCTGAGTTTATCTTAGATATTGGGACTCAAGACTTGAGAGTAATGTGTTCTATCCTCAGAGGGCTCTCTGAAACCCTTTGCCTATGTTTATTCCCTTATAGCTAGCATATCTACAGTGGCATTAAAGTCACAACTATACTTCTCTTTTAATCCTGCAAAGTGCTATCCTTGAAATTAGGGCAAGGAAAACACATAGATGGGTGATAGGAGTGCCTTCCCATAAATGCTGTCATCTGATGAGACCTGTGTAGCCCTTTGGAATAGATTCCCATCTAAGATGTGAGAGGCCTGTACCCTAAAATGGAGGTTGAGTCAGAAGGTTAATAGCCTGATTGGGCTAACTCCTGGTGGGAAGGGAAGTTTGGTTTTTAGTGTTTTTCTTTTTCAGTTGTAGTGAACAGCATAGGGTCATTTTCTGAGATAGGTGGTCATGTTCTTTAAATAAAATAAATAAAATCCTGCCATCCCAGTGCTATATGGAAGAAGAACCCTCTTGGTAATTTTTGCTCACAATGCATATCTATTATTATCATACCCTCTGCTGACCTCTTTTCAAACTGCATGTCTGGCCTTATAATGACAAATCTCTCTTGCACACACACAAATGTAGCAATTATTTTGGCCCAGGAAGGGTATCCTTGCAGTGTTTGCAGTTTGAAATGCAAATACTGCAGTGGCAGACAACTTCTTAGAAAACACCTAGAAAATTTGGTTTCCAGAAGCATGATGAAAATAGAATGAGGTTTGATTAACATGAGGGCCCCCTCTTTAGTAATGTAGTACACAGTATTCGTCTTCAATCAGGTCAAACAGTTCTTTGACAAATGAAATGGAAAACATTAATTGCAGGTTAGAAATTATAAAAAGGTGTTCCAAAATATTGCAGTGAATGTACATAATAGAATTAAAATATTAGATTATTTTTAAAAATGTAGGCGGTGGTTAGAATAGTTGGTACTCGTCAAATGTCTGACCCTAAAGATCTGTCTATCTGGGCTTGAAGTTCCATTCCTAATGAAATGATTTTGTCTTAATGCCATCATGACAGTTTACAACTTATCTAAAGAAAGTTCCATTTAGCCAGCATGAAGGTAAGAAACAAAGATGACAAAAGTGTAGCCATAAATATCTAGATTTGTTTCCAGTTGTAAGTAAGGAATAAAGGTTGAAGAGTTGAAAGCTTCACAAAGGAAGTTATATTTGAAACTAAATGCTAAGGGAAAGAAGTTCAAAATGAGAAGACAAATTCCTTTAAAGAAGCGGAGGAATTAAGTTGCTTTTACAGGGGAGGGCAGGCATGTGAAGGCTACTGTAGATTTAGCAAAACAGATTTACTAACCTCCTGAAAACAGACTAGATTGTTAAAATAACAGGTCACACTGGCAACCTGGGACATTGCCCCACCCAGAAGACAAAAAGAAGCATAAGAACTGAATCTTAGTACATAAGAAGGCCTTGCATTTTACACTTGGCAGCTGCAAGAGTTCTTTTTTAACTTTAGAAGCCTTTAAAATGAGCATCCTATAACTCAAACATCTGCACTCTTGAATGATTGTGTGTGGCTTCTAGTTCTAGTATTAACCAGATGCAGCCTGAATTTCTTAGAAATTTTCAGGAGGTTTACACAAAATGGTGGAAGGATTTTTCAGGGTCCCCCCTCCCCCTCTCCCCTCCCCACCTTCCTGGTATGGTTGTAATGGTAAAATTAGTTGCAAGTCATCATTCAGCATAGACCTGAGGATTTCCCAGTATTGTAAACAAAATAAAACTCACAGTATTACATTTATATTGCTTTGGATTTCTTCACTTAACAAGGCCTAAGAGCTCCCTTCCAAATTTGTGAATATATTATTCTAATATCTGGATATTATTCTTAAGTTCCATTGGTATTTTGATAAGTATTAGGAAAACTATTCCATCACCTTAAAGAGAAATGTTAGAACAATTCTGTGAGAAACCTTGGTGTATCAGCATGGCAAACGTTAAAAATAGCAAGGTGGGTGGGCTAGCTAGTATTTCTGTGTCAAAAATACTAATCCCTCTATTCTGAAAAACTGAAAAGGTCTCAGATTTAGCACCAACAGGAAATCTACATGATTTACTCCTTTATTTAGCAAACCTTCTCAATTTTGCTTTGATGAAAGGCATAAAGTCTTTGCTGCATTAAGAAGGAAAACTATGAGACTTACTAGTTAAACTACATCAGTGATGTTCTTAAGCATCAGGATTGAAGGATATATATGCATTCTCATTATCTTTTGTTTTTTATCTTTATAGATAAATTCACCCACAGCTACAATTTATTTTAATTGTAATTTATTGAATAAGCTACAGTGCTTGAATTTCACACATCACCTTAACCCATAAAATATGATTTAAAGCTATAAAAGTTTGATTCATCGTTATAAAAATCTCACTCCTGTTTCCAGTTTAGAAATCAAGGGGTCCTGATGTACATATGACGTCCTGTCTTCATTTCAATAGAAAATGGAGTTTGGATATATTGTAGTACATCTTTGTTCTTTTGAATATCTTAAGCGAACTCTAATCTTGCAATCCTGTATTGATTTAGTTGGGATTAAGATCAAATGAACTCATTAATATTTATATGTGTGTAAACGTGTCTATGTTTGCAATATATCTAGAACTTCTTCATGCAAATGAGAGTAAGACGAGGAATGGCATTGCCTTGTATACTTTGTTGAACTCAATAAACTAAGCAGGGACAGATTTGGTTAGTACATGGATGGGAAATAACCGGGAAATCTCAAAACTCAAGGCATGACTGCAAAGTAAAAAAAAAACCTGGAAGAAGACAATACAAATCACTTACATCTTGTTGCCAAGCAAAGTCACAATCATGTCCATGAAGTCACCAGAAATCAGTCTTGAGTCAAGAGAGTTCACATTCACATCCTATGGCAGGAAGGCATCAGTCAATCAGTAAGAACTAAAGTGAACTCAACTAAATAACTCACTTGGGATTATTTTGGTTATATTAAATTGTGGGCAATACATTTTAGGAAGGAAGGCAGGGTTACTTGCATAGAATTTGGAGTTTCTGTTGATCCAGTTTAAATATTTACAAAGATTATAAAAGTTTTTTGAGCTTCTAGCAGTTATTCAGCATTTGGTTTGTGAAATACAGTTCACTGATATGTACATATGTTGATTATAACTGGAAATACTCCAGCACATAATTTGCTGTTCATTTACTATCTGATCTCCAGGGAAAGAATATGGTATCCCCAACTGTTTCTACAATAGTTATATTTCATTCCCTAAATTCAATTAAATCTTTTCGAAGTTTAAATGGTGTCCTCTTCTTATGGGCAGATGTGGAAAACTTCAAATAACTATATTGTTCTACAGCAGTTCATCTTTTCAAAAACAATTTGGGTTTTTTAAAAAAAAACCCACGGCATTTATAATTCATCCAAAATTAACATGATTATCTAAGAAGTTTTTCTGGTTTGTAACAGTCTCCTAACCCAGAATTTTTGGATCATTTGTACCAACTCCAAATAACAATACAACATTTCAGACAAGGGTATCAAGGATTCCATGTTTCCATGGAAATAAAAAAAACAACCAGAAAACTGCAGCATCATGAATCAAAATTTATAAATTCTTTAGCTTATTAAGAACCTCTATCCACCTAATAATATTTCTTTATTTCTTTATAAATAGAGAAAAAAATGATTAAAAATCCTAATTTATTTTTTGAAAAAATATTCTGATGAATCAAAATTCCAGAAATTTAGTAGGAACAAAAAAAGGTCAGTTAAGAAATATTAGTTCATAGTCAGGAAAATGGAAGTAATATATAAGGCAATTACTGTACATAGTTCAAGGACTAGTAAATGGAATGAAATTCAGCGTCTTAAGTTTTTATAGTGGATCTTTTCTCTGTTCAAATTCTTTCCAATGTCTTACTTGGCATTTTCAATTTCCCACAATAGTCATAGCACAGTGGGAATTAAAATAACAACCACTTTTAAAAAAAGATAAAACAATATTTATTATTAAGAGGAAAAAAATATTGGCATATGAATACAAATCAGTCTTCTAAGGTTCTCTTAGGAAATTCTCTTAATTTCAAATGACTGTGTAGATTACTGCAAAGTTCAAGCACATTTAAACTACTATAAAGAAAATGCATATATTCAACAGTAGCAAGAACTCAGCAAAAACAAATAAGCAAATTAGCAAATAATCTGAACTATAGTTTTCAGTAACATTGCTCAATGGATAGTGATTATAAATGCTAGCTTCTTTCCATTCTTCTTCAAGTAAGTCTTTTGAATTGTTTATCAGAACTTCCATAATCTGGTACATATTCTCCAAATGGGTTGGATTTCAGGTCTCATTATCCATCAGTCAACAGGGATTTTGGCAATACTAATTGGGGATCACAGGTACTCAGGTCTATCACAAGTATTATTTTGAAGAAATCTACTTTATGCAATTAAAGTAAGTTGAATTGCAAAAATTCAATTGAAGTGAAATGCACTAAGTTCTTGATGTTGACACTTGAACCAAACTTCCCCGTATCTTTGGCGATTCTGCAACCTATTCAGGACAGTCTTGGCTTTGCCTGAAATTGTGTTAGGACACTCTAGCACATCTATATTTGCAGTTATCTCAAGGACTGAGTTTTCTTTATGAAGTGAGAGAAAAATGGCTATTTGCAAAGAGAAAACATCACAATATGGCATTTTTTATTTGAAGGACAAATGTCAATTCTTTAAGCAGGTGAGTCAGCAAGATCCACAAGGCACAAAAACCCAGGAAAAGTACAAGTCAGTGTATTACTAAAGGAAGAGTTATTATGAGCAAATTGTATGGGACTGAAATATATTTCTGTGTTTATACACAGCTATTTCTAATCACACAGAAAATAAAAAAACCTAAAAATGCCTCTACCTAAGCTGCAGATGTTCGAGCCACACACCAAAATGCAAATTGTGCATTCATTGTTTAAAACTGATGTTTTAGATATAGAAAAATGTATAATAGCTATAGCCACCTAAGAGTATAAAAAAACTAATCCTTCAGCTGAATGCAGATCTCAGAGCTAAAATAAACATCCACCAACAATGCTAAAGCAACATTTGCATTTGTCAGCTCTGATGAAAAAGAGTTTACTTTGTCTTCATAATGGGCGCTGCCACCCCTGAAAAGTCCTACAGAGAACAGCTGACTGACATGTTTCTCCAACTTCTTTTTCCTCTGAAGAATTGTTTTCATGCCATTTGTGGCTGGTCAAACCAAGCAAACTCTGGAAAGCTATTTGCAACCACACATAGTTCAAACAGCATAACTCAAACTAGGCATGGCACCGACTCAGATACCTCAGCAGATTTATCAACTGAACTTTCCATTCCATGAAGAGATGCTGTTTACTTAACTCCAGTTTAGCTCTAAGGCTAAGAGCTCAAACTAAGTATAGCCAGTTTGGATAGGGCTTGATTCTACAACTGAAAAACAAAATCCAATGTTTTCTTTACCTTGATTTCCCATCTTCCCCTCTCCAAACTCCTGAATGTTGTCCTGTCAGCATAGCATGTAAGAATATACTAGTTAAATTTCTAAAATAAATTCTAGGATCAGCTGTTACAAATCTAAAGAAATTATACTGAAGTCTGACACTGACCACACTAGAGAGAGAAGTTTACTAAAGATAGAAGGAAAATATGGGCTCATATTACATGGGCTCATCCAATTCAAACTGACACATGGACCAGAAAACATACTGTGATCAAAATCCACTTTGTGAGCATTTTGTAAGACAGATACTAAGAAATAATCTCCATCCAAAATGTTGGTCAGGGAATACTGGACACAAAGATATAGTACATGGTTTTATTGTTCTGTATTCAGTTGTTGTGCGTCTATGAGTCCTGCAGCAACAAGAGCTGAAGTGAATGTTATCTAGCTACAGCTTGACTAACTGGATGCCATCTCTCTTTCCTGGGACTCCTGCACAGCTATTCAGACACACAATGATCTTATTTTCAGGTTTTGGTTGAATTTCTGCCCCTGCTACTTTTCAGAGGCATTGCTTATAGGAAAAATGTTGCTGAAAATTGGGCATTTCAGCACGCTTACTTTAGGGCCCTGACTTTTTAAATGATTCTAGTGTTGAAGGCACCAGAATTTCATTTCAGTTTTAGAACTGTTTAAACTGATTGCAAAATTGCAAGTATGTAAAAAGAGGACCAGGGAAATTGGACTTTATTTATTTATTTATTTAATACTATTTCTATACCGCCCTTCTCCCGAAGGACTCAGGGCGGTACTGGAAGAAAAGAAAAATATTTAAGTATAGCTCCAATATACAGCAAACTGAAGGATATGATAGAAATTGAAAGACAGGTTATAAACATAAAACACACTTTGCATCCCTTATCAATATTTATTGGTCATTGGCATAGAATGGTATTGTCAGAAAACTTCCAAAAACTCATGTCTCCTTCCCTCAAACCCTTCTTTAAAAAAAACACAAAGTTTTCTATTGATTATCCTCTTACATCTCATGCCAAATAAAGCAAAATATAGGTGCTAGTCATTTCCAACTCTAGGGGCCAGTAGTCATCTCTGTTTCAAAGCCGAAGAGCCAGCGCTTGTCCGAGGACGTCTCCGTGGTCATGTGGCTGGCATGACTAGACACCAAAGGTGCACAGAATGCTGTTACCTTCCCACCGTAGTGGTCCCTATTGTTCTACTTGCATTTTTATGTGCTTTCGAACTGCTAGGTTGGCAGAAGCTAGGACAAGTAACAGACGCTCACTCTGTTATGTGGCACTCAGGATTCGACCCGCCAAACTGCCGACCTTCTGATCGACAAGCTGAGCGTCCTAACCCACTGAGCCACCGTGTATATTTCCACACTAATTTGTCCATATCCAACACTGTATTTCCCTTCTTTTCTCACCCGTTTTGTACAGTGTCCATCTTAAATTAGATGCTCATCAAAGTTATTTCTATAGCTGTGTAGGTGTCGTGAACATTAATAGCAGACTAATAAAACTAATTGCAATAACACTAATGCTACCTGATTTTTTTTAATACCATCAATACAGCATGACCATTGAGTGCAAAAAACTGGAAAGCTTCATTTCAATTAACCATAGTAACATTTAAAAATACAACTTTTCAGTTTACTTGTTCAAATTTAATCTAGGGTATTTTTGCAATCCAAAGAGGGAACATGGCTTTCTTTAGGAGCCTATTTTAGTTGCTTTCCAATTCATGAATGCCCAGTAGACACAGAAAAAAAAATGAGCTTAGAGGTGATATTTTAACCAGATGGTCTTTTTCAGATTGTGAGAAAACAAGTCTAAAAGAGGATTTATAATAAAAAAACTAACCTTACCTTCCTTTTTTTTCTAGGCTGAAAACTTCCAAAGTCTATGCACCACTTAAAGATTTAGTTCTAGATCTAACATTTTCTTTTTTCAAGGGGATTTTATGCGAACTCCTTTAGCCAATATTCTAGTCAGATACCAATCAAAGAGACCAGGAAGGGACCTTGGACATCTTCTAGTCCAGCCCTTTGCTCAAGCAGGAGACCTTATACCAGAGGTCTTCAAACTTGGCCCTTTTATGACTTGTGGACTTCAACTCCCAGAATTCCTCAGGCAGGCATGCTGGCTGAGGAATTCTGGGAGTTGAAGTCCACAAGTCATAAAAGGGCCAAGTTTGAAGACCTCTGCCCTATACCATTTCAGACAGGTGGCTGCTGGTCTTTTCCTAAAAGCCTCCAGTGATGAAGCACCTACAGCTTTGGGGGGAAAAAACACCCTACCTCTTAACAATATCTTGCTTTATAGAGATTATATTTCACTGTAGAAATGATGGAGAGATTTCCTTTCATTCTTTTTTACCCTTTTCCTTTGAAATTCTTTACTAAGGAATGTGGACTAATTGCTAGTATATATTATACAGAAGAGATTAACAAGTGTGTATTTTTTTTCATCAGATGGGTGTGGGAGCAGAGCTGCTTAACAGGAAAAAAAATACCTCCCATTCAAAATTTCCCAGGGATTGCAAGATCTTTGAGGGAGTTGTTTCTATCATTCCTCTTTTTTTTGCAATTCAGCATCCCCCAAACTCTTGGCTTCATTAATCAAAGTTCAGGGATGAGACTCTGCTTTCTGAAATTAATGATCCTTCCGAATAAAGCCCTTTTTCCATCCCCACCTGGCTCTGTGATGGAACAAGAGAACATAGAAAGCTGCTTGTTTACTGAATTAGAGCCAAGAGTACATCTAGTTCAGGATTTCTGTGCTAGTCTCCAGGATTTCAACAGCTCCATAGGAGGAATGTTTCTCAGTCTTATCTGCTGAGCTGGAATGTGGAATGTCCTTGTGATCTGATTTTGGATTTGAAGAGAAGGAAGGCAAAAAGAATCTTCTTCAGGCATCCTAATGACTGATATAATAATGATGAATAATCTCTTTCTAACTCCTTCTCACAGAAGCTCTGTGAGAAATTCTGATTTGCAAGAGTTCTAACTTCTGCATATGGGGCAGTTTTCAGGAATGTCCATGACCATAGGAAGCTCCATACTGCTCTTCATTATATCATCCGAATGCACAATTGTACAATTAGTTTACAAATGGTAAGCAATTCTTCACTGGTGTGTTCAAGCAAAGGATGGGGATGCTTCAATATGGATTCTTACTGAGCAGATGGCTGGCTCAGTGAGGTAACTGATTTATTCCAGTGGTTCTAACCAACCCTTGTCTTCTCTATGGTGGTAGAAACCCTTCATTTCAAATAAGATGAGCTTTAAAATGTTACTGCTATTCTTTTGCTCTCTGTGCTAGCGCTCTTGAATCTGGACGTCCCTAGTCTAGAAAGATCAGAAGGCATCTGCTAGCACTTTTTCAGATTAATAAAAAATTAAACGGCATAAATTTGCATGAACTATAGCTTACTTCATCATATGCATGCACGAACTGTAGTTTGTGAAAACATGCCTTTTAGTGAAATTCATTAAAGAGTGCTAGCAGGTCTCTTGGCTGCCATAGACTAGTACAACTCTCCTCTTGCACAATCCCTAAAGAAAAGCATTTTAAACTGTTACTCTTTTTGCAAAATAAACTAAATTGGGGAAAGGAGTTTACTTGCAGCAGTTCAGTCACGAATTTGAAGAGAGGGAAATAAAACTGATTCCTCATCATCTACAGAAAGCTAAGATTCTATCCTGTGCCTTTCTTAATAGTTTATGTATATTTTGATATAGGATCTTTCCTCCCTTCCTCAAGATCCTGATATTGCTTATATACCAGTGCTGCTGGTTATAGGAGACACAATATGTCGCACAATTTATTTTTTACCATGCAAGGATTATCACTTGGAAAATGCGTATGACATATTAATTTAATTTTTTAAAGGCACACATTCTTCCCTTCCACAATACAAGAGTGTATGAATATAATGCACAGTTGGCTAAAAACTGGTATAAGTGTTTTTTACATCAAAAAGAAAAAAAAGAAACCACTGAAATAAACTATGGTAAATAAGTAGAATATAATTACTCTGAATGAAATGGGGAGAGTGTAACTGGATTTCCTTTAAACTCAGAAGTTCCTTGCTCTGGTATATTTTCTGCGTGAGTATTCATGTCATTGAAGAAACTGCCATTCAATCATTCTGTATTTCTACCACCACTAACTAGGTGGCAAATAGACTGGCCACCTGGCTGATCTTTTCCTTCCTTCCAGCAAAGAGATTGGGGCACTTCTTTCTGTACCAAGCCAAGAAAAATGAAGCAGTAGCCAGAAGTGCATGAAATATTTTTTTAAAGAGGTCTTTAACAAACAGAAATAAATACTGCGTACAACTAAGGTTTAAAGGCACTTTTAGATTCATCTCTTCCAAATTATCTTCTAAATCCTCACCAAAATTAAAATTTCCAGAGGAAGCATCATGAATTACAGCTTCCATTAAATTCTGCTATTTTTACCTGGTTTTTGCCCACAGATTTCCCTTCTGAAATTGCTTTCCACCATTTTTGCATTTATCACCTCGAGAACCTAAGTCTTTTTTGAGGTTTCGTTTACTTTTGTTAACTGAATGTAAAAAAAACTGCTCCCTTACTCTAAAGTAATGACATTTATATCACAATCAAATCATTTTCATGTTAGGATTCAGATTAACGATGTGCAATGCCTGTTATACTCCCTTGCACTGAAGTTTATCAGGTAGTAAATGATGAGAAAAATAACAGTCCAGAAAAATTGACATCATCATTCACCATTCGGAAGGCAGAGATATGACTCTAAATGAAAGGAAAGACATCTCTCATTTTGCCCAAACTCTTCATCCTTCTAAATCTTTCTACCCATCTAAAAGTCTGTGCTTAGAGTGGTAATTGCAAATCTGACCACAAGGATAAATTTGAGGGCATCCTATAAATGATGGATTTCAATATAGGCAAGCCTTGATTTACAACCATTTGATTAGTGAGCTTTGAAGTTAAAACATTGAAAAAATGACGTATGACCATTTTTCACACTTACAACCATTGCAGCATCCCCATGGTCATGTGATCAAAATTCAAACACTTGGCAACTGACTCATATTTATGATAGTTGCAGTGTCTCGTGGTTCTGTGATTATCTTTTGCAACCTTCTGGAAAGCCAAGTCAATGAGGAAGCCAGTTTCACTTAACAACCATGTTACTAACTTAACAACTGCAATGATTCACTTAACAACTGTGGCAAGAAAAATTGTAAAATGGAGCAAAACTCACTTAACAACTATCTCACTTAGCAACATAAATTTTGGACTCAATTGTGATGAAGACTACCTGTATTTTGTTTACTTCCCAACCTAAATAATATAGTAGTGTAAAGGTAAAGGTAAAGGTTCCCCCGCATATGCGTGCTAGTTGTTTCCAACTCTAGGGGCTGGTGCTCATCTCCGTTTCAAAGCCGAAGAGCCAGCGCTTGTCCGAGGACATCTCCATGGTCATGTGGCCGGCATGACTAGATGCCAAAGGCGCACAGAACGCTGTTACCTTCCCAATGTAATGTTCCCTATTTTTCTACTTGCATTTTTACGTGCTTTCGAACTGCTAGGTTGGCAGAAGCTGGGATGAGTAACAGGTGCTCACTCTGTTATGCGGCACTTGGGATTCGACCCGCCAAACTGCCGACCTTCTAATCAACAAGCTCAGCGTCCTAACCCACTGAGTCACAGCATCCCTATATTAGTGTAATTGTGACCTTATTCTGATGATATATCTTTATTGAGGATTTTATATCTGAGAGACATGCAACATGCTGTATAACTTACTTTAAATACTCAAACTGCTTACATTTTATTTTATTTTATTTTATTTTATTTACTTAAATATATATGCCGCCCTTCTCCCTAAGGACTCAGGGTGGCTCACAACAATAAAAATTAAAAAAAGAAAAAACATGGAATGAAAAGGTTAAAAAGAATTAACATGACAATTTAAAATGCAGTAAAATCTAATTAAAATACATAGTCAGTCCAGATCCGCTTGTTGAAACAACCAAGTCTTCAGGTCACAACGGAAGGACCGAAGGTCAGGGGCCGTCCGCAGCTTTGGAGGTAGTTCGTTCCAGAGGGTCGGCACGCCCACAGAGAAGGCTCTCCCCCTGGAGGTCGCCAGCCGGCATTGCCTGGCAGACGGCACCCTGAGGAGGCCGATTCTGTGGGAGCAAACTGGACGATGAGAGGTAGACAATGGCAGCAGCTGGTCTCACCAGTACCCCGGGCCTAAGCCATGTAGGGCTTTAAAGGTTATTACCAGCACCTTGAAACACACTCAGAGAGCAACTGGAAGCCAATGCAGCTTGCGCAGGAGTGGTGTAACATGGGAGTACCGAGATACTCCCATAAGCACCCGCGTGACAGCATTTTGCACCAGCTGAAGCCTTTGGGTGCTCTTCAAGGGCAGCCCCATATAAAGAGCATTGCAGTAGTCCAGGTGAGAGGTGACGAGGGCATGAGTAACTGTGCATAGGGCATCTCAGTCCAAAAAGGGGCGCAACTGGTGCACTAGGCGAACCTGTGCGAAGGCCCCCCTGGTCACGGCCATTAAATGATCTTCCAAATTGAGCCAAATTGATATTTTATTCCAGGTCTGAACAGAACTCTTAGCTTTTACAATCCACAAGTTACTTGTAATCTGTCTGTTCATGTGAAATTGTGTTCTAATGGCTCAGCAAATAAAAAAAGACTAAAGGACGCTTGGTTCTTATATGTTCTGTTGATTTAGGGGGAGTTCAGATCAGAAATGGGAAAGTTTCTTCCTATACTCACCATCTCTACGCCTCTAGGAAAAGAAACTATTGGTTTTGTTTTGATTGATAGATGTATCAACTCTGTGAGTTGTTACAAACATTTCAGCAGATATCATAGTTCAGGAATGCTCTACAAAGTTTTTGATTAGCAGAGAATGCACAAATGGAATTCTTCCAATAACAACATTTGTATTCTGAACAGAATTTTTGGCCCAAAGAAACACCCTTTCATAGACTGTCAGTTCTCAGTCCTATTATTCCGACTTTGATTTTATCTTTGGCTACCCTTTAGAAATACTCAGAAAACTAACTGATTTTATGTCAAAATAAAGGAATCCATCTGCTAGTTGCCAATTTGGTAGGGAAACTTGCTAGTCAGAATGCTTCATTGTGAGGTGTAATTTATGTTGACTTTTGCTTTTACAGACAGACTCCAAAGTGATCTTCTCTCAGTTCCTAACTGGATAAACCAGAGATTCTATGTACAGAACTGGAATTAAATTCATGTTTGCAATTAGCTTCACTCAAATGTCAAGATTCTCCTTTTTCTTTACTTAGTTTCAGTATTTTAGTCTTTGCTAAGATCTGATCTTAGCAAAACCATAAATGACATCTGAAATTAACCCATTTTGACTCTTTGCTGCCATTTAGTGGATATTCAGATTTATGTAGCCCAGATCTGGCAGTCCTATCTAAATCAGCAGTAAATATGGCCCTTTCTAGGTTGTATGAATAGCAGGTCCATGAATCTCTCATCATTAGCAAGTTGGCTAAGACTAGTGATCCAACGTCTAAAAAGCCAAAGGGATTTGCATACTTGCTTTCAACAGTCCATAATTTCTAAGCAACCACCTTGATTTCTTCCATATTCGCGGTATCAGTGATAGTATGTAGACATTTTTCTTTCAGCTGGCCCCTTTTTCTACAGTTTATCACTTTTCCAAGATTCAGGGGGGAAAACTTGTTTCTTAATTGTATATCTAAAATATTCCAGCTTTAGATTCATTATTAGTTTTTCTAGTCCACTGCCTGCTTTTATTGCGTGTACCACTGAATTGTTCTTCTTGTTATCTAAGTGCTTCCAATAATTTTCTCTATAACCATGGTTCAAAGGGATTGATTTTTCTTCATTCCACGTTTCTGATAGTTCAGCTTTCAAGCAATATGTTATGACTAGAAAGACCCTGGACATTAGACAACGTATCCTTTTGGGCAGTATAATGTTTCTACTGCTCAATATTTTGTCTAGAATTCTCTTAGTCTTTCTTCCAAAAAGCAAACATATCTTTAATTCAAGGCTACATTTCTGTCACTGTGAATTTCTGAGCCTTGCAAGATAAAATGTGTTACTGCTTCTATTTAAAAAAATGCTGACTAAAGTATTTCAGGAGTAGGCTTATACATAGATAGCAAAGAGAGTTAGAAGGTAATCCTTTCTTTTCAATTATTTATTTATTGCTTTTATTTAAACTTCTTTTGCTATTAGTTTCCTGAATCCTCCTAGATATTGATGATGTGCCACCTATTGATGGTGTGCCATTAGCAACCACATCCTGATTTTCTCCAGGATGATCCAGCTCCTTCAGGACTTTAATATATATTCATCACAGCTGTAATTGACTCTACCCAACTAGCCATTGTTCTTCTTTCGTACCCTCTCTCTTTATCTCCATCTTTCCCAGTGTTATTAGACATCTCCTGAGAGCTCCATGCCCAAAATATGATAATTTGAATCAGAACTCTGGACCGATCTCTTATTTGTTTGTTTTATTAGTCATACATTGCATTCTCAGGAATCTTATCCAACATCGAAGTTCAGAAGAGTCCTTTCAGCTTCATCAAAGTCCAAATTTTACCTACCTACATAGAGCTACTGTCTGCACAATTCCGATCTTTGTAGATATAGACACAAGGTGGCATCTGAATATCTTTTCCAAGGTACCCAATGCTACTCTATCGAGTGCTACTCTGTGGTGTATTTCTGGACTGCTGGTTCCTTAACTGTTGATAGTCAGTGCTAAATAGCCAAGATATTCACTGCTTCTCTGTTGTAAGGCTAATTGGTGCTGCTGTAATTCATTCATTTATTTAAACTTCTTTTTTCCCCTTCACTATGCTCCTTCACTTTCATTACCAGAGGGAAGAATATTGCTCTATTGCTCATTCCCACTCACAAACATGACTCATTGTGTCATTCCAGAAAGGACCCAATTTGTTGCACCATATTCCATCTGATACATGGCTTCTTGATCTGGGTACATGTTTTGCCTAAGGACAGTGAGATGTTCTGGGTTTCCTAGGGTCCTAAGTACATTAGACAGCTTTAAGTAATGAAGGAGTTACAGGTAGTAGTGAGCATTCAAAGTTACAACGAACCCTTCAAAAGGTACTTAAACACCGTTCTGAGATTCTGATGGCCTCACACACACAAACACACATGGTCACACAATCACATTATGCTTGGCAACTGATAGCATTTATAACTGTTTGCAGCATCCCACCATCATCTAACCACATTTTTTGGCATTTTTTGCTGGTTTACAGTGTATGCTTGTGGTTTCTGCCAGAAAAAACTCACTGGATAAAATGAATTCATTTAACAACCACTGTGTTTGCTTAATGGCCAGTATGTTTGTTTAAAGACTATTGCATTTGTTTAATGATTGTGGCATTTGCTTAACAACTGCCACAAAAAAGGTCATAAAATCAGCCACAGTCACATGGTGACTCACTTAGTTATCACCATAACTTATGACCCAATTAGTCAATTAGTCATTAAGTCGAGGACTACTTGTACGAATGTATTTTTGGTATTTGGGGGCATTCTCAATTATCCAACATGCATTGGCAGTAATACCTTTTGTTTTTCAACCTTTTCCAAAGTTGCCCAAAGATGAAAAATTTAAATAATCAAGAATCAAAGAAAAGTCTCTTTGTTATGTCTATTTATGGCTAGTAGCTGTTGCTGATGAAAATTATACTCCAGTCTATTTAGAGAGCACCAGATTTGTGTACATTGCAAAAATGCAGAGGTTGTAAAGAAAGAAAGTTGTAAGAGAGAAAGATTTTGGTAAACAAAACAAAACAAATTACACTGAACTGCCTCTAGGAATTGATTTGTACTTTGGAAGATCCTAAATTCTGTTAAATACAAGAAAATATTTCTAGAACCAAGGGAGGATATCTTCAAATGAATAAACAAACAATTTAAATGTTTTTCTATCACCCAGAGACCTGGAACTTTTATTTTACTTTGAGATTAATGAAAGCTCTTTAAGGGCTTATAATGTCTTCTTTTAAGATATTAACCAAATTTTGTCCTGGTAGTTGTTTTCTTAGGTTGTGAATACTGCTTGAAAAAGGATATCAGATACTTTCACTGAATATGACATTCAATGTTTATTTACCAGTGTTACCCTTCAAATAATGTCAGTTTGGTTCAGTCCTAGCAACTCTAATTGTAAATCTAATTTAACTGTTTTGCCAGTTCTGAACATTTTTATCATAAATCTTGGCTTAGACACACAGATTTTGAAGTCAGCAGAACCAGCTTTAATCCTATAATTACAACCATGTTTACGTGTTATTTCCCTATTCTTCTCACATAGCATTCCTCTCAGCAAACTATAAAACTCATATTAGGTTTTCATTTTCTACATGAAGAAAAATGAATGTGTTCAATCTATAAACAGAAATAAATAATAGCTAAAGCTTCCAGTTAAACCAATCAATGCAATAAAATCTGTGATGAATAAACTGTACATCAGCAAACAAACCTAAAGGTTAATTTCTTATTTACAGTTCAAAAGTTTTTTATAGTTGCTCTAATTCTAGGATTTGACAACTCTCTGAAGTCTGTTTTCCCCAAAACATATCTGAAGCAACTGAAACGCTTCCCTGACATATTAAGATGTCAGCAAATTCTGGTTATGACATTTTGGTTTGGAAACACATTCCCTAAACCACAATGGGGCAAGATAAATACACGCTGACAGATATGCCCAGAAATATCCAGTACATTTTCATGTAAACAGTGATCCGACTGAAATTTTATTCTTAAGTTTTAACTGCAGTAAACATTCGGTCCTAGAATTCAATGCACTGTAATGCAAGTATAAAGCTGAGTATTTTAAAATTGTATCAGCAGTGTAGCAACAAGATTAGGTTAATTGGTTGTGAAAATAAATGGAATGCTGAGCAAATGTTTCAGCATTGAGGAAGGAGAAAGATAAGGTAATTTAATAGGAAAAAAAAATAAAATTTGATTAAGGATGTGAATGTACAATAGCTCAGAACCCAAAGATTTGCAATAAATATTACAACTAGAGCATAGACCTGAACATTAATGTATCAAACACCAATATAATATTTTATATAGGCAATGAACATGTTTACATGTTACAAGTTTTCTATAAAGGGCCAAAACCTGAAGCAAGTAGATAAAATTGTGTTCCTTGTAGAAGGTTTACTAAAAAGAGCAAATGGGTGAAAAAAAATTTTTATTTATGCAAATGCTTGCAGAAAGGTAGTGGCTAGCATGCTATCTGTTATGAAGAATGAATATTTATTGAAAGAAGCAGAAGTGGCTGTGAATAAGAGTGTGGGTTTGCTCAGTTTGTTAAAAGAAAATGGGAACTGGGCATGTGAATAAGTTAAATTCAATAGGACTGGGACACTTAAATGTGTGATACTAATAGCACTCTATAAAGCCTTAGTAAGACCACACCTAGAATACTGCAACAATTTTGGTCTCCACACTATAAAAAAGAGGTTGAGACTCTAAAAAAAAGTGCAGTGAAGAGCAACAAAGATGATTAGGGGACTGGAAGCTAAAACATATGAAGAACAGTTACAAGAACTGGGCATGGGTAGTCTAGTGAAGAGAAGGACCAGGGGAGACATGATAGCAGTGTTCCAATATTTGAGGGGCTTTCACAGAGAAGAGGGGTCAACCTATTTTCCAAAGCACCTGGAGGCCAGACAAAGAATAACGGATGGAAACTGATCAAGGAGAGATTCAACCTGGAAATAAGGAGAAATTTCCTGACAGTGAAAACAATCAACCAATAGAACAGACTGCCTTCAGATGTTGGTGCTTCATGACTGGAGGCTTTCAAGAAGAGACTGGACTGCCACCTGTCAGAAATGGTGTAGGGACTCCTGCTTGTTCAGGGGGTTGGACTATATGACCTACAAGATCCCTTCCAACTCTGTTATTCTAACCATTTTAACCAATCAAGAAAGTTTCTGTCCATAAAGTCAAATGAATGAATATAGAAATGTTATGGAAAGGATCTGAAAGCAGTGCATGGATGTGATAGAAAGATATAAAGCAGAATAATATGTAAACTAGATATAGCTATATTTTCTCTTTCTTTAAAACATATCGATGGTTTCTTTGCCTTACTGTTTCTTAATTCTTTTCTGTACTTTGTTAACACCACTTTCCCAAAATAATATGGTGTATGTATGTATGTATGTATATTGACACCACTGGAATGTGGCCTGGACAACAGTAATACAATATGATTTTCTATATCTACTATATCTCTATGTTTGTCAAGAGTTTTTCAGCCAGATATGATAGCCCTACTATATTTCTCGTGAGAAATACAGAGTTCTTTCATCCTGTCATGCTTTTAGTAACAGCGTAGACTGAAGGCACTTAATTTCAACTCTCACAGATCACTGGTTAATCAGATTTATTATAAAGTAGGTTAAAGTAACACAAGAATTCCAGCAAGTATTCTATTTTTCATATTAAAAAAATGTATAAATAAGACAATTTATACAGAGACCCTCCTTCTGCCAGAGACCCTCAGATCTTTCCCACTCCTGCCCAGGCCCCCATAGGCACCCTTGATGCGAACGATGTAGAGCCATACACACTCTAGCCACACCCACCCAGTAGGCAAACGCCCACCCTGGCCATACCCACCCGGCCCCCTGAGGGCAACCGCAATGCTGATGCGGCCCTCAATGAAATTGAGTTTGACACCCCTGTAACCATTGGGGACCAGCATTCACAACACAGTCAGCTTTTACTTCTACTTTAGATGAGATTGTGATCAAATTTTGTCAATGTTTGAAAACTGTACCTTGGTAGTTATCTGCTGTTTTTAACTGTTCAAATTCAGAATGACCTGGTTATACAAGGGATAGGCTTGTTCTATTATCAAAATCTGCACAAGATACTTTATTGAAAATGCTCTCTCTTACAAAGCCTGTTTCAAATGTATAATGAAATGATAAAAATGATAATTTTTATCATTTTATTTTACAATTTAGCATTTACTGAAAGCTGGAATAAGTCCCCACTTTAGTCTCTGCTTTTAGAAAGAGGTTGAAGAAGCACATCTTATTAAATTTGCTTGTTATATTGTGAATGAATGAATGTGATCAGCCTAACCCTGTGGACGTGCCCTGTAACACAAGGCAACCATTCTTGAATTTAGAGTACTAGATGCTTTTTATATTCTTTCATTTTCATGTATTGTTGTTTTCTTGTGTTGTATTTTATCTTTTGTATGGGTATGTTTTAAATTTTATTTTTTCTATTTCAAGCCTCAGAAAATAATTTCAAATGCAGTGACATAAAAATACACTTAATAAATAAATAAATAAATAAATAAATAAATAACAATGAATAAAAGATATGCCTTGAAAAGGTAAAGTTCGTTTTCTTCAGATGGCACTGACATTTATTGTTAATGCTTAGATGTGAAGCTGCTCATAATCCTCCAGTGCTTTGATAAAGTTAGCAAACTCCACACAAATAATCCCACTTAGAAAAAGCTTTGCATATTGAAACTTGTTGAAATTCTTGTGGTACTAACATTTCCTTTGGCAGTGAATCCATCTAAAACTACAAGTAATGTTTGTCTTCCTGAGGATTATTTATGTAGTTTATCAATCTTTCTCTAGCTCTTTGTTTTATGTACACACACTCCTTCAGAGAGCAATCCCAAAAAACTCTTATCTTTTTAGGTCATGATATTTATCCATATAAATTGTATGCACATGCCAAGACATTTTTCACTGGCTTCCATTTTTCCTAAATCATTTCAAACTTTCTTTTTCAATTTTTGATGACAAAATCTTCACCTGAGAATTATAGTTATCTATAATTAATTAAGACTGATTTTGCTAACCAAGTAAGGTAGACTGTCAATATTTTGTTGCACATCGTGAAGGGCAAAGTCACATAACCACACCTTCTTAACCACCACTCACTCTTAATAGAAAACCAACTGTACTGTCAATTGAATCTTCAGCACTGATCATGGAACAGCATCTCTTACTACATCCCGATACTCCCATGTAACACCTCTACTCCGCGAGCTGCATTGGCTTCCGGTTGCCCTCCGGGTGAGATTCAAGGTGCTGGTGATGACCTGCTGCCGGCATCAAGCTCCCTTCGTCCAGTGCGCTCCCACAGGGAGGGACTTCTCAGGGTGCCGTTGGTAAAAGATTGCCGGCGGGTAACACCCAGGGGGAGGGTCTTCTCAGTGGGTGCGCCTGCCCTCTGGAACCAGCTGCCCATGGAGCTTAGGACTGCCCCCGACCTCCGTTTATTCCGCTGGGACCTGAAGACCTGGCTCTTCGAGCTCTCTGGCCCAGGCTGAGAATTTTAATTTTAATTGTAATTGTTTTTTTTTTTACTTTTTCAGGGACTGTTGTAATTATTTTTAATTGTTTTTAACTTTTGTATTTCTAGTTTTAAATACCCTGTAAACCGCCCTGAGTCCTGCGGGAAAGGGCGGTATGTAAATCCAATTAAATAAATAAATAATCGAAGTATGAATGTTCACTCTGAGTCCATCAGCATCTGCTATCTAGAGTTATATGGTGGGCATTGATTTGGCAATTGTACATCACTGGCACTACTACTGAGAAATCTGTTTTTTCCACTGCTGACCCAAAGGTGATTTTCTTGGTTTCTTTTTCCTTGAAGACATTTCACTTCTCAGTTCTTCTGTTGTGACAGGGCTGTTCAATTTAATATAGGCCTAAGGCCATCTCTCAACAGAGGGGCAGGGACATGACACAACCTATCCACTGACTATAACACAGTCCTCTCAGCAGTCCCAAGAGGGTTCAACACCCTCTGATTCAGGTAACCCTGAGGGTACAGATAAACCCCCAAGTTGCCTCTATAACTCTGAGAGAGCCACCTACCTGCAGAATGCTAACAATTAGATGACTGCTAAAGAATATAAATCCTTTCACTCCCCACCATTTAGCAGAACTGAAGAAGCTTCTTGGATGAGAAGAGAAACGTCTTCAAGGAGAAAAACCAAGCAAGTCCAATTGCCTTTTGAAAAGTACCTTCGGGACAATCATGACCTGGATGATTGAGCATCTCCATAGACATTTCCACTGCTGAGTTCTGAATAGGCTCAGAATAGGCTTATCAACTATACTGGTGAAAATTCAGGATGGAAAATGTCTATGTATTTTCTTAGACTTTTTTTTCCCAATCATATATCATTGGTTCACACCCTGGTGGTGCCATTTGCATGTAAAAGATTATGGCACTACAGTATGGTTATTGTAGTTTGGGTTTACCTATTTTACATCCATAAAAACAAACACACACACACACACACGCACACACACACACACAGAGAGAGAGAGAGAGAGAGAGAGAGAGAGAGAGAGGGCTAAGAATCATAGAGATCCAGTTAGAAAAATGCAATATTCTCAATAAATACTGCTAAGAAAAAGAGTATGTTGTCTGATTCCTACAAGAACTGAGCTTAAAACACTAGCAAAAATATATATCATCAGAGAATAAGTTTTTGGATTAAGTGGTCTGATCATTTAGTTCAAAGCAATCAGCAAAAATTAAACATTCTGCACAATGTTTGCATACTGAGACATTGTCATACATAGTACACATGTAATCAAGAAAAAAGTTAACATTTTAGAAGTTCACTGTATGGTATTTATATTTAATTCATATTGTGACTACAAGAATAAGACAGAGTAACTGTTGTTTTTCTGTTCTCCCAGTATAAAGATATGCCAGCTTTAGTTTTGAATGGAGTTGCATTTCCCCAGAATGAATCAGTGTGCAATTAGCATTTTCAGCTTCTGATGAATGAACAGGGAATAGCTGTGACCAGAAAATCTTTTGCCCAAATTTGTCTCATATGCCAGTTGTATCACTTCTTGGGCTGGGACTCACTTCTCCCAGTCATTTATGTCTTAATCATTTCATCTTTGGATTTTTGCAATGCACTCTACATGAGCCTGCTCTTGAAGATTGCTTTGAGTGCATGGATTGGGGCATGTTTAAAGAAGGAGCAACATATAAATGTAGAGGAATATGCCACAATTGTGTCTGCATATATTCAAAAGTTCATTGAGGATATCTGTGTCCTTAAAAACATCATTGTGAGGGTTAATGAAAAACCATGGATAACGTGTGAACTTCGCAAGATGTTGAAAGCAAAATCTGGCAATATGCTGGCACTCAGAATAGTCAGAGCCTATTTGAAAAGTGCCATTAAAAGAGCAAATCAAGTCCTTTGTCAGAAAGTTCAGAACTTTTTTCAGTACCCAAAGAACACCAGGCATAGGTGGCAAGACATCCAGGCTATTACAGACTATAAGGTGGCTTTTTAGATGAGCTGAACACATTTTTGGTAGTTTTAAGATATCAAATAGCACCCCTGCGATGAAAGCTGTGCCCCATCCTGATGAGCAAGGGCTTAGCTTTGATGTTACCTCTGTCCAGAGAACACTGCGGAAAATTAACATTCGGAAAGCAGCAGGCCCAGATGATATCCCAGGGCATGTTCTTAGGGAATGTGCAGATGAGTAGGCTTGTCTTCTTACAGATATTTTCAATCTTTCACTGCAGCAGGCAGTGGTCCCATCATGTTTTAAGATGGCCATTATTTTGCCAGTGCCAAAAAAGTCTACAATTATGGGTCTCAATGACTACCATCCAGTTACACTTACATCCATCATTATGAAATGTTTTAGGAGGCTGTTAAAGGACATTACTGTATCCAGCTTCCCTCCAGCATTTGACTCACTTCAGTTTGCTTACAGTCCAAATTGCTCTATAGAGGATGCTATTTCTTCTGTTCCCCATTTGAGCTTTAAACACTTAGAGGGGAAAAACACTCATGTACGAATGCTGTTTGTTGACTTCAGTTTGGCATTTAATACAATCATTCCTCTGCATCTAGTAATCAAACTTGGCCTTTTAGGCTTCAGTACTCCACTGTGCAACTGGATGCTTGATTTTCTTAATGATAGGCCCCAGTATGTGCAAGTTGGGACTAATATTTCTAACACCATTTTCTCCTCAGGGCTGTGTCCTACATCCTCTGTTGTACACCCTGTTGACCTATGACTGTTGTGCCACGTTTGCCTCAATCATATTGTGAAGTATGTGGATGTTACAACAGTAATAGGCCTTATTCAAGATGACAATGAGGCTGCTTATCACAAGGAAGTACAGGGTTTGGTGAACTGGTGTAACAAAATCAGCCTCGTTTTAAATGTAGGAAAAACTAAAGAGATCATTGTCAATTTCAGAAAAGGCAGGCACAGCCACCTCTCTGTGAGACACTGTTGAAACAGGCACAGCAGCTCCTGCATTTTCTGTGTCGGATGAGAAAAGCACATCTTCCTTCCCCTGTCCTTACTACTTTCTACAAAGGGATGATGAAGACCATCCTGTCATGTTGCATAACTGTCTGGTTTGGAAGCATTACTGCTTCAGATAGGAAGGTGGTGCATAGAGTGGTGAGGATGGCAGAAAGATTATTGGTAGTTCACTTCCTTCTATCCAGGACATAGCATATAAGCAACGCTTGAGTAGGTTCCTCAGGATTGTCTAGGATGCTACACATCCTCTTCACAATCTGTTTCCCTTGTTACCTTCTGGGAGGAGGCTTCGTGGTATCTGAAGCAGAACATCCAGATTCAGTCACAGTTTTGTCCCATATAGCATCAAACTTATGCACTCATTCCTCTTTCTGCTATGTATTCAAATTGGACAGTGGTTAATATTTATATGTGCATATATGTATAGGTGTAGGTAATATAACATAAATATATGGGGTGCATGGGTAGATATATACTTTCTTTTGAGAACAGGCAACAAAATTTCATTTTTAATGTGGCCAGTGTGCTCATAGTAAAAAAATGACAATAAAGGTTATCTTATCTTATCTCTTATCTTATCATCTTACCTTACCTTATCTTATCATCTTATCTTCTTACCATTTGGAGGCTGCAACTCTATACAGGGTTGATCCCTACTGTATATCTTCCTGAAAAACTTTTCTGATTTTCATAGAAGCATTTTACTGGGCAACTAAAATAGTTGCAAGCTCAGGCAAATAGCCCCCCACCCCAATAAAAAGTGGTGCCCAGTGAGATCCACAGTAATGAAGCCAGGTTAGAAATACTTGAACAATTACATAATCTACATGTATCAAGCTGTTATTACATGCATCCAGTGCTTATTTTGTAAAGAAAAAAAGTGTCAGAACTCACACATGTCATACAACCTGCCTTGCCTACCCTACAAGTTTTACCTTTGTAGTTGAAAAAAAACCTCTTCAATTTTTAGTGTATCTAAAAGACTAGGATTTTGTTCAAGGTAAGTTAATACTATTAATGTTACCATGCACTGTGTGGCTTTAAATTACAAGAAGGCATTTACCATTGGTATGCCCATTTAGTTTAATGAGTGGAAATGTCAGCTTTCTATGTGAAATGAAATTGGCCCAATAAAACAAAATTTGGTTGCTTGTAAAAGATTGAATTATTTTTAAAAAGTTGTCAAACAAGGTGGAAAAATTTACACTTGGAGTTTAATATGGATATTGACTTGAAACAAATTAAAGTTGAAATTTTGTCAGTGAACAGATTACTTTTAAGTTAAACCCAATTTAATAAATAGATCTGATTAAACCTCATACTGTAGGTCTACCTTTACATCTTACCAATACATAATTAATATATATTATTATTAATAATAATACCCCCAAATCATAAAACATTGGCTTTATTCTTATTCTTCCCCTCTGCAGTTTGAATATAAAGTATAAAAGACTAAAGAGATTTTCGTAGACATCCCAGCCTTTGAACTACCCAAGGAAATGAAACAGGAAAGTTTTGCTGTCGGGCAAGCTTCCACGCCAGCCACATTTCTTCCCTCTTGCTTTGCCTCTTTTTAACCTCACACCCCACCTTCTGTAAGGGAAGGCAAAAGGCTCACTCACCCTCTTGTGAAAGATGACCTCCATGTTTATGTGTCTCCCACCGCCACCATCGGCTTCCACAGCACATGGTCCGACCCAGCCAATCAAGCCATGCTCTGGCTGTGGTGCTCCGGTACGTTATGGCTCCTCCTAGAGGAAGCAGACAGCACCAGGGGGGATCCTGCTTGCACTGTACCACCAACGGGGCATTTTCAAAAACAAACGAGGATAGAAAGGGAAACAATAGGAAAACAATGCAACTCTGGAAAATCCATTGAAAAAGGTGCCAGAACTTTGTTCTGGTGCATTATATGACAAAAAAAAGCCCTGCATGCATCTATCCGCCATCTAAATAACAGCATTTGAATGATAATGTTGTCAAGCACATGTCATTATTTGTCTCTTCCTGACTTTCACATGAATGCCCACAGTAGTAGGCAAAGGAAATAATGTGACTAAATTTTTGTGCCATATCTATATCATGTTATATTCTTAAACAGAATTAGACAGTGTTTCTAGACATGCAAATTGGGTCATACTAAGTATTAGTGGTGCTAGGTTGCATTAAGGATTTTTCCACATCTTACAGAGAAGAGAAATAAATAAAAATATTTGTTAAGACCCACATTTTTGGAAATATAAGTTCCATCTGTTAAAAACCTATACTCTTTGTATTCTTTGTGGCCAATGAAAAGCAGAGGAGAATTCAACTCAACATTATTTATATTAGTATTATTAAGGATAATTTAAGCTATACGCTAGGTAACAATCTCAGTGAAAAGATAAAAAACATAATCTCAAGTAATCATGGAGAATTGATCTTCTGTTTGGTTTGAAAGCTTTACTTCCTGCCTTAAAAATGAAATTAGGGGAGGCTTAAAGAAGGCCTCCTGGGAAAGAAACAAAGATACTTCAGGAGATGTCTTTGCCTTGAGATAATTGCTTTAATAAGAAAATGAAACAAGCTAAAAAAATAAAATTCACAGCAAGCAACTGAACTGTTAATATAGACACGTTAATGAGAGTGCTTAGAACCAATGAGCTAAGAGACATAAATACCTAGAATTAGTTCTCGTTTGTAAGTGTAGCGGGGCTGGCTGAAAGGCTTTGCAGGAGCCTGGCCGGAGAGAGGGAAGTGGGAAGCTTGGAAAGCTGCTGCCAGTTTGGGCACAGCGGGCATGGATTGGGCAGAAGGAAAGAAAAGAGGAAGGAGAAAGGAAGTGGGGTGGTTGTTATTGTCAGGAAGAGACCAGGTGAAGCCGAAGAGGAGTTTGGGGTTTTATGTGTTTCTTTTCCTCTGAAATAGAGGGAAGGAGAGAGAGGGTGAGAAAGCGGAGTTTTATTGCTTTCTTTAGCAGGGGAATATCCTGAGCAAAGGGAAGAGTGAGAGTGAGAAGAAGGAAACCTTGCTGGAGCTTTCAATTCAGGTTTTAACTAGAAAGGAAGCTGGGGGGGGATTTGGCATAGAGAGGCCTGGGACTACGAGTGCTGACAGAAGAGAAGGAGAGGCTGGTCGCTACTGCTTCGGAGACCAGCAGCCATCCGAACTTTGTTCATTATCACCTGTGCAAGCTATAGACATTGTGGCAAGCTGCCCTCATGGGGCGAGCTGTTGCTGCAGAGCATTGACTATCTTCACTCATGCTTTCCGTTGCTGACTGGAGCCAGAGGGCCTCCTCGCCCTGTTTTTCCAAGCGGCTGCTACAAGCCATTGACTATTATTGTCATGACTGCCAGGGAGTTGATAAACACTGTCAAACACTGACTGCCGTGGCTAGGGGTTGGTCATCTTTGTTCCCCTTTGATGACGAGAACCTGCCACCCCTTCACTCCGTGTGAGTTCCCGCTGAAAAGGACATTCTATCAATGCCTTGAGAGCGCAGCTGCTGAGCATAACTGAAGGGCCTAGGAGGGCCTGGGCTTTGGCGGCCTCTGAGGGGGTTATGCTATATAAGGTAGAATAGAAAAATCTGAATATTTATAAAGAGTTAAACAAATGTTCCTAATCCTTAACCAAGTAGGAAAACATATTCCTTTGGTCTAAAAGGCAATGGCAAAAGCATATGACTATGTGCTCATTCACACAAAGGGGATGTATCCAGTGGTGGGATTCAAATGCCTGAACAACCGGTTCTCTGCATGGATGCTGCTTCGAGAAGTCTGTTCTGGGCCTGGGCCTCTGAGGCCCAGAATGGACTTCAAGAAGTGGTGTCCATGCACTTCTAGCAGTCCATTCTGGGCCTTGCAAAAAAGGACTAGGGTTCACTGAAGTCAACAAAAAATTAGCTACCGGTTCTGCCAAATGTGTGTGAATTGACTGAATCCCACTACTGGATGTTTGTTAACTCATGGTTTATTAAGTCTTATTTTTTAGGTTCATATGCTAGGGTAAATTGGTTTTTCCTTGTTTGTTATTCAGTGTATTGTATGAATTTAGTCTTAGTTGTTCAGAAGAAAAGATTTCAGTTCTGCTTATTTATTTATTTATTTATTTTGATTTATATACTGCCCTTTTCCCGAGGGACTCAGGGCAGTTTACAGGGCAAATTAAAACAGTGCAATGTACAGATTAAAAATAAAATTAAATTAATAGCCCCAAAAGAGTTTAAAATTTAAAATTTAAAACCTTAAAACCCCTCAGTCCAGGCTGGCTAACTCAAATAGCCAGGTTTTTAGGTCCTGGTGGAACGAGCGAAGGTTGGGGGTGATCCGGAGTTCCACAGGCAGTTGATTCCATAGGGCATAATAGGTTAAAAAAAAATTAGGAAAAGTTACAATTTCCAAGGACCAATGTGGTATAGTGGTTAGGATGCTGGTCAAAACACCAGGAGTCCTACTGTGAAAAATAGTTGGGTGACTTTGGGCCAGTCACCTTCTCTCAGTTTAACTCACCTCGCAGGGTGTTTGTAGAGAAAATAGGAGCAAGGAATATTTGGTATGTTATTGGTATGTCTGCCTTTATATGAATATAAAAAAAGATGGGATAAATATCTAAAAAGAAGTATGTCCTCTCATAGTATTATTTTGTATGTGTTTGGGGGCCTAATAATGTAGTACAACATTTGAAGATGTGTAGAATAACACAACAACAGAATTGTAGCTATCATATCTGTCTAGGTTGGATGGAACAGAATACCATAATTAGTTTTAAAATTTATTTGTATAATACCATTTAGTTATTTTGACTGTAAGAGGTTCACAGCACAGATAGTGTATGTAGTATCACAAGCATATAATCATAAAACAAAACCAATATTTGTGCAATAATTAAAGTAATGTTCATACATCATTCAGTAATCACAGGTAAGCATTAATAATCCTAACATACTCAATCATCCCTGATATAAAGCATTCCACAGGAGAGGAACTTCTGCAGAAAATATCTGCTTCTAAGTCTCCTATCATACCTGATAGTGGTTGGACACTCTCAGGTTCTAAACCATGGGATTAGTGATGGGATTCAAATACCTGAACAACTGGTTCTCTGTGTGGATGCTACTTCTGAACGTTGTTTCTGGGCCTAGGCCTCTGAGGCCCAGAATGGATTTCCAGAAGTGGCGTCCACGCACTTCCAGTGGGCCGTTCTGGGCCTGGGAGGCCTCCCCAGTTCAGAACAGACTTCCAGAAGTGGATTGCACTTCTGGTGGATTGTTCTGGGCCTCAGAGGCCTCCTCCAGAACTCCAAGGTTCAGAACAGATTTCCAGAAGCAGTGTCCATGCACTCTGGGTGATCCGTTCTGGGCCTGGTAGGCCTCCACCAGGCCTCTGAGGCTGAGAACGGACTTCCAGAAGTGGCATCCACACATTTTCCCCAGGCCTCTGAGGCTCAGAACAGACTTCCATAAGTGGTGTCCACACACTTCCGGTGGGCTGTTCTGGGCTTAGGAGGCCTCTCTCAGGCCTCTGAGGCTCAGAATGGACTTCCAGAAGTGGCATCCATATACTTCTGGGAGTCTGTTATGGGCCTTGCAAAAAAGGGCTAGGGCTTCAGCTGGTTTGCTGAAGTTAAAAAAAAATAGCTACCAGTTCTACCAAACTGGTGTAAACTGACTGAATGCCAGCACTGCATGAAAGGGATAACCAAGATTTCACATTGTACCCAGAAACTAACTGACAAACTGCAGCTCCTGCAGTACTGATATTATATAGGAATATTTCATTATCCCAGATAGCATGTGAGCCACTACATTTTGCCCTAGTTGCAGCTTCCAGGTGCTCTTTGAAGGTAGCCCCATGATACATAAAGTGGTGAAGTGACCTTTGTCAGCACTTTGAGAACTAATGCAATTAGCACACTAGGCATGAAAGTTAAGGAGAATCCCAGATTGTACACCAACTTTTTTGGGGGGGCAGGGGGGGCAGAGAGCTTAATCCTGTGAGAACTAAAGATGGTACTGTCCCAGAAACAGTTTATGAGACAAAGGCATTCTGTCTTCTTTCTTGAGTTGTGACTCAGCCTGTTTCTCTCCATTCCAGACCCTAAGCCTCCAGTCACAAACCTTGAACTGCATCGCCTAGTCAATCTGGGCTAGAAATAAACAACTGGTTATCATTGGATTCAGATGATACTGCATCTATATGTATGTAGACAAAGCATTTTCTAGAAGACCTCATGAAACTGAATTTCAGCACTAAATCCTCCATAGAGTAAAGTTTCATTTCATTTGTTGGATGTTTTGATGGCAAGGTAGGAAAAGAAATTCATTTGACCTTTTTTAAAAAAGTGATGGCAATGATAATTCACATGACTCTAAACCTCCTCAAACTAATGCCTTGTCTATATCTTGATGCAGGATATCTGAAGGCAGAAGGCATTTCAAATATTGCTGTGTCTCCAAATTTACATGGGGATGCTTATTTTGAACTTCTCCACCCATGTCAAGAAATTAAGAATCAGAGTTTGGCTTCAAGGGCTTCCAGTTCATTTTCTGTGGTTTGGCAAGAAAAATGAAGTTTTGAGCTAAAGCATACAGGTGAGGAAAACCCATCCATCTTTGCTCTTTGGCTGAGTAGAAGGAAACCAGAACTTCTGCCAACTGCACAATTGTTCTTTCAAGAAATATTGCCACTGTAGTATTTCTGCTTAAGAGCAAAGCAAGAAGCATTAATGAGCTCCTTATTTTTATATATTGACAAATGTCTCCTTTTTCCATTCCTCTTTCAGTGTTTGCTCCTGTTCCATTTAAGATCAGCCTTGGAAAGTATAAGGAATGGAAATCCCAATTCTTTCTGAAGAAAGTATTAGTGTTAGCAATCCAATGTGAAAGGGCTGGACTTTGATTATGTGTCTTCAGCAGCCATCTTGACTCTTAGATTCCTAATATAGATGCTTCTGCCTTTCACTGTTTCATATGAATTAATCTAGCCTTGTTTTAAAGTTATCTCAGTGTAAGTACCATTGAATTACAGATACTGGCCTTACATAGAAGGTTGCAGTGCTGACTTCTAATCCTAAGAATTAAGTGTGTGATAGATTTCCCAGTCAAGTCACCTAATGCCTAACTTTGGCCAAATGTGAGACTGCTCACAATGAATGTAAAACCTCCTACAACTCAAGCTTGATTCCTGGCCATTTCATGGACCCTTTCATATGGGTTTCTTATCAATAATACAGACCTAGGTTGCCATCTTCTAATTCTGGAAATTTTTTCATGATTTCCCAACCTAGGAAATCAGGAATTCCTAGCTTAGAATTTTCTGGACCTCTTCCATTAACCAGCCCTTAAATTTGCAAGCTGTTGCTCAGAGAAGCTTAACAGGCTCCATGTCAATTTCATTCAAACTGGTTTGCAATGTGACAGGAACCCTTTGGAGCAATCTGAGAAGAATAATAGTTTGGAAATAGCCTCTCCTGATGAGAGGCAAGGGATAGAAGAAATGCACCAGAGAGCCTTTTCTTCCTGATGTAGAGAGGTGGCTGTTTTCTAGAAGGCGCAGAACAGGCAGACTACTGGCCTGCTTGCAACAATTGATGTTATATCTTTGCTTGTGAGCAGTGGGTTGTTTTCTGGAGCGCTTGCACAGTTTTCCCCATTAGATTTGGTTCCATGCTTGTTATATATTAATTTAGGTTGTGTCATAATATATTGGTGTTTTCATGTCTCATGGGTGGACAACTTTGAGTAGAGCTGCCAGAAATGATGGAGCATGTAGGAATTTGCCTCATAGCAAGACCAGAGACAATGTGAGCTTGGCTATGATCCAGCCAAATTTACATTCTTGCCTATTTATCTAATGCTGCTTGAGCTTGTTCACCATTTCCAGAAATTAAAGTGAAACCCTCTGAAAGAGAGAAGGGGGTTTATGTACATGGGGAGTGGGAGGTAGAGGCAGGGAAAGAGAGCACTAAACTGTGATGGAGAAGACTGAGGCACATGCTAACTTATTAATGGTGCAATTGCAAAAAAAAAGGTTGGCCATTGTCATTGTCTTAAATAATTCTTAACCTGCCCATTCTATACAGATGTTTTAAGGAAAAGGGTTTCATGCTGTTTTCAGAAAATGCTAAATTCCTCAATATGAATCCTTCTGTGAAGAGACCCACATGTGTTACTGCATTGTAGTTGTATGGTTGTGTTATTGTGCCTGGAATCACCACCATAGAAAAATAAACAAGCTGCTGGAAGCTATCTTACATATGGGTTGAAGGAACAGTGGGAAGCTTTATCAAGAAGCCAAAACAATCTGGTTTTTGTTGTTTGCTTGTTTAGCTGATTTCTTTCTTTGTGTCTTTGTTTTCAAGCTCATTTTATTTACAGAAAAAGAGGGCACAACCAGATGGCACTGCTGAAATACCATTTATCATTCCTTCTGCCAGCAAAAGAAAAAGAAAAAAAGACAGCATAAACTTTTGAATTTTTGAAATTCTGCAAAGTAATTTAGAGTTCTAAGAAATCACCTGGTTAAAAACAGACAGGAGATAACCAGACAGGCATATAGGATGTGGAATTGTTTTCTAAAAATGTATGTGGATTGTAAACTGCAAACAAAATGAATTATTTTAAAAAGCAAGAATTATTTGCTCAGCTGAATGTTGCAATAGGGAATTAGAACAATGCTCACTTCTGCTTTCAGGAAGTCTCCACTATAATCCTAGACTCAATATCTTTCATTTACTTCCAAATTCAGGACAGACCGAGGACTGTGAATAAGACAACTAGATATATAGGATACAAAATGCAAAAAGTTGAAGATTTCTGTACTTTTTGCTACCCTGTAGTGTTAGTTTGCATTTTTGCAGTCCAGTTCTAATGGTTTGGGGTACAGAGGTACAAAAGGGAAGGTGGGCTCAAAGAAATATAGTGCTCTAGATCACATTAGGTGACTGGTGCCATCCCCGACAATCCAAGGATTGGAATTTTTAGAATGATTTGGGAGGAGGAACAGTGTTAGAGTCCCCTTAGCTTTGGTTCCCTAGGCCAGGGCCTATTCATCCTTAGCCTAAAGCGAGCTCTAAGATGGGGGGGTATGTTCTACTAACAGGTGCTGCCCATAAGGATCATGGCAGAGCTCATAAGGATCAGTATTTATTTTCTAGGGAAAGGGGGAAAAAGAGTTAGGGAAGACAAACTCTGCATTTTAACCTCTCCCCATTTTACCAAGCTTACTTTTCTTCTCTTCCTTTAATACCTTGTTGTCCTCTGTGCCTGAAGCATTCTTCTAGAACATCAGTATGATGATAATAATAATAATAATAATAATAATAATAATAATAATAATAATAATAATAATAATAATAATAATAATAATAATAATAATAATTTTATTTGTATACCGCCCTTCTCCCGAAGGACTCAGGGTGGTGAACAGGGCAATACATGTTAAAAGACAAGAGTACAAAAATTAAAAGAGATTAAACAAGATGCCCAAAAACTATAACAATAAGTTAAAATACATAAAAAGCAATAAAACCCAAACCCATCACCCATCAGGCCAGGCCGGCTTGTTCAAACAGGTAGGTCTTTAGATCGCACCGGAAGGAGCGAAGGTCGGGCACCATCCGGAGCTCAACTGGAAGATGGTTCCATAAATCCAGCACGCCCACAGAGAACGCCTTCCCCCAGGGGGCCACCAGTCGACATTCTTTGACGGTGGCACCCTGAGGAGGCCCTCTCTGTGGGAGAGCACTGGGCGGAGGGAAGTTGATGCCGGCCGCAGGTGCTCCCTGAGGTATTCCGGACCCATGCCATGAAGGGCTTTGTAGGTCATTACCAGCACCTTGAATCTCACACAGAAGACAACTGGAAGCCAATACAGCTCACGGAGCAGGGGTGTAACATGGAAGTATCGGGAATCTCCCAACACAACTCTCGCGGCTGCATTCTGTACCAGTTGGAGCCTCTGAGTGGTCCTCAAGGGCAGCCCCATGTAGAGAGCGTTGCGGTAGTCCAAACAAGAGGTCACGAGCGCATGAGTGACCGTACGCAAGGCATCCCGGTCTAGATAGGGCCGCAACTGGCGCACCAGGTGAACCTGGGCGTCTCATTGGCTTTTTCAGAAACTGTGTTTTCCAGGCTGTGGTTGTTTCTGTTCTGCTAGTTCCCATGGCCAGCTAGAAGCCTGAGACAACACTCAACATGTGCATATTCATCTTCTTTCCATTTTAATATTTCAACTATAACTTTTTGGGTCAGAGGTTTTGCCTCTTGAGCAGTTTCATAGGCTTTGCCCTGTTAAGGCACTAATAATGGGTGACAAGAATAGAGGCAAAATATATAGATAGTTGAAGGGGGTGAAAAAAGAAAAGAAAAAAAATCCTAGGCAAAATCTAACTATGAATATGTTTGCTTTCTCTTTATTATTTTAACCAAGGCAACCTCCTGTCATCATTCTTCTGAAATAAATCTCTGTAGTTGTTTAAGAAATTGTTTGAATTGGCCACTGGCATGATACGATGTACTTATTTTTACAGTGTGCTCTTTTGTCTCACATGCTGAACTGATCTTGAACTTGCACTGACCTTTGCCCAATGCATAATTTACATGTAGCTGCAAGCATATTGCATTTTTCTCTCCGTGAATGCTTAGAAAATATTACAACGTCTATAAGCAACAAAGAAGTCATTATTGGATAGAGGGAAATATTTCTGCCTTGGACTAAAGACTGAGTCTCATTGTTTTGTAGAGTGGTGGGTTGCTGGGGGGTTTTTTTGTTTGTTTGTTTGTTTGATAATTGATATTTAGAACTGGAATATTGGAAACAGTATCTTTCTATGTATAAAGTCTGATCACATAACTTTTATAAATAAACTGTTTTTAACCATCCCATAAATATATTTGTCTGAATAAACTGAGGGCAGCGACAGAAAAAGGAATTGCACTTTCTCAATGTAGAAACCTGTATTTTGACATGTCTAAAGTAATGTTTATCAGCCTTGACAAGTTTAAGATGTATGGGCTTCAACTCTCAGAATTCCCAAGCAAGCACGCCTGACTGTGGAATTCTGGGAGTTGAAGTCCACATATCATAAAATTGTCAATATTGAGAAACACTACTCTAGAGTATTCGGGAAAAAAAAATTTCTAAAACTGGCTTGTGATATTTTGCACTCTGGAATAAAGAACAACTTCTTTCATTCCTCCTTTATTTTATTGGCAGTGGAATAGTGTTGAAAAATAGCTTAGGATTTATAAGGCTAACAGACAATGTGTTTTTAAAAATGTGAGGGCTTTTATATTTCATCTGGGATAATATGGTTACTAGCTATTGATAGGTAGTACAGCTGGCCATTAATGTTAAGGGTGGTGATTACTTATACAGTATACTCAATAGGACTTCCAATGTCTCTGAAACAAATTGCATGGTTTTCACAATACTGCACAATACTGAAGAATGCTCCATTTGGCAGTCCAATTTTTATCAGGTCTAGTTCCTTTCTTGCACACTCACTGGAATAAACTTTACAGAACTAACAAAGAGAGTCAAAAAATTTGCCCAAAGATTTTAAAAGGATACTATGGCATCCTCTCACAGTGGAGGGCTTCTTTGGCAAGCATGCAAGATCAAGAAGAGTTTTTAAACATTACATTTTCAGCATATGTCATAAGTCATTTGATGGATGCCAGATCCAAATTTCCAACCACATGTTTGACTCCTCAAAGCTAAAAAAAAAAAACACCCAAACCCCGAACACATTTTTATAAATACCCTCAGAAATCTGAAATATCTTTTTGGAGGAAAGAGACAGAACACTATCCCTTGGGCTGAAATTTTTGCATGACAAGTTTCAACCAAGGGGAAGTGTTAAGTTATAGCCAAGTAATAAACTCCATAGAAAGCAGGCATGGAAAAAGAAATGGCTCCTTAAAGGAGAGACTGGCACCAAGCTAAAACTATATCTGCAAATGAAAAGGAAAAAAATACCCTGAAATGACAGCAACACATGAAGGCATAGCCTTTGTCTAATCTTCACTTTTCTTTCATAACAGGACTTGCTATTATGTTTTAGAAGGCTGTCATATATTTCTACAAAATGAAGCAAAATGAACTGTGTCTGCCTTGAAAAGCATTTGGAAACTACAGCTGGGGCAAACAGTGAAAGCCAAGGCAAGAATGGGTATTCCCCAATGTACTCAAGTGATCTCACTGCTCTGAGAGTTACTTTGATCACCAGTCTGCTTCTAGGTACAATTCAGGTTATTAACATTGAGTCCTGCATGGGTTCAGAGTGGGGTTATCTACTACAGAGATCCCCAGCTTTTATGGCTTGGAGGCCTAGTGAGTGGCAGGCGGGGAGCATGTGAGCATGCACAGCTCCATTTGGGTGAGCGGTAGGTGTGCATGACAGTTGCTCGTGCCAGCCACTGCAGCTCATGCAAGGGAAGCTTTGCACATTTGCACAAGATGGTCACCACTCATGCAAGGGGAGCTTCACTCACGTGCAAGTGCTCACCTACCAACTGCACGGCCCAGGGGTTGGGGATCCCTGATCTACTAGACTGTCTTCTTTCATGTTTCTTTATTTGGCTATAAAGAACAAGAGGACCACCTGATTGGTCCTCAGAAATTTTTGAAAGTCACATCCCTACTTTTCCATCCCTTCCCCAATGGAAGTCTGTTGTGTTCCTTGCCTTCTGGGCTTCAGGAGATCAGTTAGGACTTGGCTATTCCATAAAGCAGGGGTTCCCAACCCCCAGTCCATGGCCTTGTGCTGGGCCACAGTTCATTGGCAACTGGGCGCCACCATTGCCATGGGTCCACAGAGCCAGAAACATTGTGGACCGTTGCCATAAAGCATAGGAGAGAGGATTCAGTTATGAAGGCTACTGCTAAGCTTGTAAGCCGCCCTGAGTCTTCGGAGAAGGGCGGGATATAAATGGAATTAAAATAAAAAATAAAATAAATAAATAATACAAGCTTTGAATTTGGAGAATTTTCATTTAATTTTAATTTAATAATATTTCTATACCGCCCTTCTCCCGAAGGACTCAGGGCGGTGAACAGGGCAAGAATAAAAATACAGAATTACAAAAGTTAAAAAATAATTAAATACATGCCCACTAAAAACAATCAATACATCATAAAACCCCAATAAAATGACAATAAAAAACCCCACCAGTCCCCCATCAGGCCAGGCCAGCTTGTTCAAAAAAGTATGTTTTTAGCTCGCGGCGAAAGGAGCGAAGATCGGGCGCCGTCCGGAGCTCAACTGGTAGCTGATTCCATAGCTCCGGGGCGCCCACAGAGAAGGATCTCCCCCTGGGGGCCACCAATCGACATTCTCTGACCGGTGGCACCCTGAGGAGGCCCTCTCTGTGGGAACGCACAGGGCGGAGGGAAGTTGATGCCGGCATCATGCATGCTTTTGATCATTTTTCCCTTAGTGTAATTCTGATGTTTTATTTGGTTGGTATGTGTGTGCATAATGTATCTCTAAGGGGTTTGTTCTTTTTTATTTTATTTTATTTTATTATTTTATTTTATTATTTTATTTTATTTTATTTTATTTTATTTTATTATTTTATTTTATTTTATTTATTTTATTTTATTTTATTATTTTATTTTATTTTATTTTATTTATTTATTTTATTTTATTTTATTTTATTTTATTTTATTTTATTTTATTTTATTTTAGAAGGAAGACTTCATAATATTTTTAATTGTTAGCTGCCTAGAGATTTTAGAAAGTGGCAGCATTTAAACAAACTAAATAAGGTTACAAAAACAGTAACCTGCTAAAATGTTTTCTTGGTATAGTGGTTAAGGTATCAGATTAAAAACCAAGGGACAGTGAGCCAGTTGGGATACTTTGGGCTAGCCATTTTTTTTCAGCCCTAGGAAAGAGACAATGGCAAACCACTTCTGCAAATGTCACCAAGAAAACTGCAGGGACATTACCTGGTAGTCTCTGAGAATCAGACACAATTGAATGGAAGAAAATAAAAAATTGCAAACACACTGACATGCTAAAAAAATAATGCCCATCCAACAAACAGTCATTCTTATTTGGTTATGTCCAAAACACAAATATTGATTTCAGACAACAGCGATCCAGCAAAGCATGGCATGATTGGTGAATAATAATGCTTAAATAAATCTCTGTAATTATTTCAAAAATTCCAGAAATATGAGATGCTGACTTAATTATTGAGTTGTTGATTTCTTCTTCATTTGCGTTAACTTTTGGAAATCTTCCAGTATTTTTTTCAAAACTAAATAAGAATTAGGCCTGTGCAGATCTTTTGACAAGGTGCCTCCCTGGATGATTTGCACAGGCCTTAGTAACAATGCCTTGGGAAGGTATTTTAAATAGCTCATTTTAACAATAGCTTTGCATGATTCAGAGAAGAAATAGTATTATTTATAGAGCTAAGGCAGACAACTTGCCCTCCTTCCCATTATCTCAACAAGATAGTTCGTCAACATTTGGAGGATTGTGGGCTGCTCACTCTAATTCAAGAGCAATCTGATGATATAAAAAAGTTTGGCTATAATTTCAAGAAGCCTGAGTAAATATTCCATACTAGACATCTGGAGAAGAATCACATTGTGTTGTAAAACCAGCAGTTTATATTATGTTCCAAATAGCGTGGGTCTTTGTATTTATTCAAAGAATGAAAAGAAAGAAACAGGACATATATCTTTCAACAATATATCAAATTCTCTGAAGCACTAGTATTCCATCTTTTCACAACAATAAAGGATAAAGCAGTTAATAAAAGCTTTAACATAGAGCATTTCCCATGGTGGCATTAATTTTACAGCAGCAGATTGCTTCTCTTATTTGATTATCATTTCATATAAGAACAAATGAGTAATAAGAGTTCACAATTTAAAGGCAGTAAACGTAACAAGCAGACTCCAAATGGGAACACTATAATTCTCAGAGCTACCTACATAGCTTTGCCGGTCCTTGGACATGAATAAAAGATATCATAAGGCACTCCATCTCATCATTGTGAGATTTTGGGATGTAGATGAACCAATGGAGATATCCTCTTGATATGGGGAGACAAAGAAAAGTTCACCTCTGGCCCATGTCTTGTGTTCAACCAATCAGCTTTGACTGATGGACACATAGAGCCAGAGACCGTTGAAAAATATCTCATTCTGCCTTCTGGAGATGCTTGTCATAACATAAATCTTATCACCATTTCTTCTTTGTTTACCATGAGAAAGAGAGATCATTATTTTTTGCATCAAGCTAAAGCAAGCTATGATAATGGAAGATAAGAAAAAAAATAGAAATATATTGTCTGTTTCAATAATACATTCATACACATTATTAGATTGGATGGGATAGGTGGGATATTCATCAGAAAACTGCTGCAGGGAGAGACCAGAAAATGTTTCCAGCAGTATCATTAACTTTATTTTAAATAATTAAATAGAATTGCTACATTGTCCCGCAGTGAGTTATCCCACAGCGAGTTAGATGTGGCGAGTTGTCCCACGGCAAGTTGGCCATGGCGAGTTAGCCCTAGTGAGTTGGCTGTGGCAAGTTGTCCCATTCCCATGGAAGGAGGGGAGGGATCACATGCAGCACAGAATGAAATCACAGACCTAGAGAGATGAACCACTCTCTATGGACGAAGTATTAATTAATTGGTTTCTATCTCTAACAGAATGCAGACATATATTGTGACATCAGTCACAATATTTTTTTTCTCTTGACACTCCTCAATTTTTATATGTGTGTGCCTGTACACAAGCAAAAGTGCATAAGAGTCCTTGTTTTGTCATGAAAATAGATTTTAAATAGAAAAAACAATCAATATGTACTGTAAATGACTGGAGTCATCCACAGTCTGTTCTAGCACTGATCAATTCAGGATGATGGGAGACAGTCTTTTACCAAAGCTAATTATTGAATGACTTTGAGTTACCTCTAGTCCTAATTTGTAAGATAACCTTCAGAGAAGACTGTAGGAACATCTGCAAAACAGCCAGTCGTTAACCTCACTCCCTCTGCAAACTTGCTGCTGCTGCAGGTCCATCCAAATATCCCTTGAATTCCAAAGAGGTAGCCTCCAGAGATTCATTCAGATGCCTGCTTTTCAAAATATTCTGGTTCTTCCCACACTTTCACTCATGGTTGATCAATGTGTGTTGCATTTTGTGCTTCATGAACCAGCTAATTATACTTGAGATGAGTTCTGGTCCCACATCACAACATATGGCACAAGACCAGCATGCTTCATATAATCTACTTTGCAATAATGGTTTTTCATTATGCTTTTGCATTTAGGCATGTTCCAGGCAAACTCTTACTGTACAATTGGAATGATTTATTTCCAAAGCATATCATATTTTTCTAACAGGGTCATTAAATAATAATAATAAAGCCATTTGTGAAAGTAATTTGTGGAAATTGACTCTCTAGACCACAGAATTAATAAGCAGACCTTTTCAATAGTTCACGGAAGTAACATCTAGGCAAATGTCTGATATTATAATCTTTCTCTTTGAATATCATTTAGTTCCGTTAATTAATTAATCCAGTTATCTGCAATATAAGGTGTTCATTTTTGGAAATGTGATTCTGAAACACTTCATTTTTACCCATGCATGTAGACATATAAAAAAGCTAAAAGTTAGGGGAGTTATAGTTCAGCACATCTGGATTGGAAAACCACAGTTTGGTAATAGTTCTGGTAATAATGGCAAACTTCTAGCTATTGACACAGAGTGCTGAGCTAGCAGCAAAGATTCTCACAAACATTAACTTGTTCTCAGCAAACCGAATAGTCCCAAAAGATGACTGGTAGCCAAGAAATAAGCTTGAGTTCATAGTAGTACCACATGGTTTGAAGAGTACTGATGGCTTTAAATCCAATTTTCCACCACCACTACCACTACCACCCCTTTTAGAATTTTTCTAAAACCTCTTCAAAGATGTTTGAGCTTACATGGCAATTGCTGACGCAGCCCCTGCTAAGCCAAAAAGTCTCTTGATCAAAATATAAACAGTAAGTTTTTATTTGTTTACATAAGGCTATTGCCTTGGCCTTGGCAGAGCCCAGCCCTCTCCTGGCAGCATACATGTGGGAAGAAAGCAGAATTCTCAGTGGCAAATTATCAAGCTGGAGCTTGTAGTAATTTAGGAGAATGTGTAGCTTAGGAAGTAAAATCCATCTCTGCATGTTAAATGGGTCATCCCCGACATAAGGTCCTCTTGAGATATTGTCATTCAAATTCCTTCAGTTCCGAATCAGCATTCATCATTGGCTGTAATGGATGGAGACTTTAGAAGAAGGAAAGCTGAACTAAATATGACTCATTTAAACAAATTTTGTAACTAAAATGTAGCAAGCCCACCATGAGCAGACAATCAAGGAAGTCAGTTACACCATGATTGATTTAGCAGCCACAATCAAGGCCAATAATTCTTGAACTTTTTCTTTTTTTTCTACACTTTGTTTAGTCGTCTACAAAGGTTTCCAGAGAACATCACTAGCATTCATTTCCTCTCAAAATCTCACAGGAAATGAGAAATGAATATAATTCAGTTACCTTTCCATGGCTTATAGCAACAGATATATGAGTACACATCTTAAGCAGTGTTTGATAATATAAATCCGTGTCTCAAATGAACAGCTGTAAAAATAGTATAATGCTTATAGACCTTCATAATGGTGCCATAATTTTCACTTCATAGAGCAGTTTGTAGCTACATGCTTCAGATTTGATTGGGAACCACCCAAAATTGGTTAGAAGATGAACAGTTATATAAATGTTTTCAATAAATAAATTTCTCTTATGCTTATCATCCCATTGAGATTAATGGAAAAAGGTTGCTTTCAAATGTCTTTCTGGATGGGATATAAGGTTTTTCAAGTTGTCTTAGTTTTAAAGAGAATGAGGGCATATTTATATCAACAGCATTTTTACTGTCTCATTATTTCTCCAATAGTTTGCAGTTACCCTGTCTTTCTTAATAGAAAAATGTACCACAACTAACAATAACTAGAGGTTTCCCCACCATCTTGCCAAAAAGGTAAATCAGTATTCAGACCTAGGTATGGGATGGAAAGAGAACTGGTCACATTTTTTGAATGATTTCTGGTATGGGTGGGATGGCAGTTATGCATCTATTCTTGCCTTACTTGACCACTCAGTGACTTTCGTGATATTTTTATGGATCAACTCAAAGGATTGAGGTGGTGACATGGTGCTGTGCTATTTCACTTCCTTGCTCTGAAGTCAATTTCAGTTGATAGTAATTGGGGGTGTCATAGGTGTTACTGCTGTCTCTGATCCTATTCAACAGCTACATGAAGCGACTGGGTGAGGTTAAATCAGTACACTGATGATACCCAATTATACATCTTTTTTTTGTAACTTTAATAATGCCACGGGTGTCTTTTCCTGGTGGCTGGAGGTCATGAGGATCTGGAGAGGGAACAATAGAATAGAAGGAGAACTCATCAAATGTACAGATGACACTAAACTGGCAGGAATAGCCAACACCCCCAGAAGACAAGCTCAGGATCCAAAAAGATCTTGACAAATTTGCATAATGAGCTCTAAATGAGTTTTAATGTGGAAAAAAAGTCCAGTTTTACATTTAGGCAGGAAAAATCAAAGATATAAGTACAGATTAGGTGAGATTGTCTCAAAAACAGCAACTGTGAGAGGGACCTAGGACTCCTAGTGGACAACCATTTGGCTATGAGCCAGCAGTGTGCAGCAGCAGCCAAAAAAGCTAATACAATCCTGGGCATAAAATCAAGATCATGTGAAATATTAATAACACTTTATAAAACCCTAGTGAGACCACACCTGGAATACTGCAACCAATTTTGGTCATCATATTACAAAAAAGATGTTGAGAATTTGGAAAAGTTCAGAGAAGAAGAGCAACTAAGATGATCAAAGGCCTGGAGACTAAAACATATGAAGAATGGCTGCAGAACTTGGGTTTGGCTAGTCTAAAGAAAAGAAGAAATAGGAGTGACATGATAGCAGTATTCCAGTATTTGAGGGGCTACCACAAAGATGAAGGCATCAAACTATTCTCCAAAGCACCAAAGGGCAGGATGAGAAACAATGGTTGGAAACTGAACAAAGAGAGAAGCAACCTGGAATTGAGGACAAACTTCCTAACAGTGAGGACAATTAACCAGTGGAACAGCTTTGTGGGTGCTCCATCACTGGAGGTTTTTAAGAAGAGGTTGGACAGTCACTTGTCTGAGATGGTATAGGTTCTCCTGCTTGAGCAGGGGACTGGACTAGAAGGCCTCCAAGGTTCTGTTCTGTTCTATTCTATTCTATTCTATTCTATTCTATTCTATTCTATTCTATTCTATTCTATTCTATTCTATTCTATTCTATTATTCTATTCTTGCAAAATTGAGTGGCTTTGAGTTTTGGAGTCTGCCAATTCTATGACTATACCACTTTGTTGCTGGGTAGGATTGCACTGCCCCAAACAGATGCTATGCACAATCTGGAGGTTCTTCTGGATTCACAATTCTTGCTTGAATAACAGACAGCAGTTATGGCTAGGAGGGTGTTTGCTCAACTTTGTGTTGTGTTTGAGTCACATCTGTTCCTAGATCAAGGAGCTCTATTCATAATTACTTATGCCATAGTCACCTCATTGGACTACTGTAATGTGCTCCACAGAGAGTTGCACTGAAGGAGTATCTAGAAGCTTTGGCTGATGCAGAACCCAGTGGCATGGGCAGTTAAGTGTTTCTAGAAGAACAGATGCAAACTGGATTGGTTACCAGTCTGTTTCTGGGCCCAATTCAAGGTGCTGTTTTTGACCTTTAAAGTCCTATTTTGCACAGGACTGGTTTATTTGTGGGACTGCTTCTCCCTGATTATATCTGCTCATCTTACCAAATCCAACAGAGAAGACAAACTGAGGATTAGGGACCTATATTTGGCAGATTCTAGGTGGCAAGCCTTTTTTCCCCTGTGCTCCCCACTTTATGAAATATCTCTTTCCCCCCCCCCCAACACACACACACACACACACACACACACACACCAGTGAGATTGACTTCATCCCTTTTAATTTTCCTCAAGACTTGATTGTGCCATTAGGCTTGGGGACCCTGGGAGATTGATGAAAAGTTGAGATGGCTCCAGAATAATTAGCACCTGCTCTTCACCTAATACAGTCATGGAAACTGAAAATATTTAAAATATTAAAAGGCAAGTGAAGAAGATAAGATATGACTTGCTCTCAGGTACAGGAAGACAGATACCAATGAATATTTGGGAAAAAATATTGTATGGATAAGAATATTAGTATAGCAGATGGTATGAATGTCACTGTCATTTTATTGTAATTTAGATGTTTTCTGTCTGCCAGAAAATGCAGAATGAATGAATGAGCACAATTTTGGTTCTCTCAAGCTACGACAGGTATCATCAAAGTAAAGAGAGGGGAACCTCAATGTGACTTCTGTAGAGGACTATCATGCCCTGTAATGAGCATCTTTCATCATTTTGAAGGAGAAAACTTCCAAAAACTTCAATGTCTCTCTGCTTGCGTTTGTTGATAATAATGAAAATAGATAGGTTTTTTTTCCTTTGAAAAGTCATATGGATTACAATAAAGATTTGCTGCTTGTCACCCTCAAACTGTTGCTGGAGAAACTACAAACTACAAACAATCCAGGCAGTTAAAGCCCTACATCTTAATAAATTAGTATTTCAGTCTACCCTTATACTTTTCCCAGTATAACTATTTCCCACTTTACTTACAGTTATGTAAACTCCCTGTAGACATCCTCTCATATGGAAACACTACATTCTCTTTAAAAACAGAATGCTTTCCCATAAACTTAAGTCTCATTTTCTCTTCCTTCAGAGCTTATATACTCTCACAATTGGCCAGGATATTGCTATCTAACAGTAAGAGATGTCATCAAACTGAGGTACTCACTAGGTCGCACATACCATGGAGAGTACATAAACATTGATACTTAAGCAGAATTGCCCATTGAAATTAACAACTCATTTGAGTAAGAAATATGAAAAAAATATATGTTCTTATAAGAATGATGAAATAAAACAAAGTCTCAAATGTACTTGCTTGTAAACCTGTTGGTAGAGTTTTGTATTTAAAGCTTTAGAATATTAAGCACATTTGTTGTTGTTGTTGTTAGCTGCGAAGTCGTGTCCGACCCATCGCGACCCTATGGACAACATTCCTCCAGGCCTTCCTGTCCTCTACCATCTTCTGGAGTCCATTTAAGCTCACGCCTACTGCTTCAGTGACTCCATCCAGCCACCTCATTCTCTGTTGTCCCCTTCTTCTATTGCCCTCGATCTTCCCCAGCATTAGGCTCTTCTCCAGGGAGTCCTTCCTTCTCATTAGGTGGCCAAAGTACTTGAGTTTTAGCTTCAGGATCTGGCCTTCTAAAGAGCAGTCAGGATTGATCTCCTCTAGGACTGACCGGTTTGATCGCCTTGCAGTCCAAGGGACTCGCAGGAGTCTTCTCCAGCACCACAGTTCAAAGGCCTCAATTCTTTGGCGCTCAGCCTTTCTTATGGTCCAACTTTCACTACCATACATTGCAACTGGAAAGACCATAGCCTTGACTATACGCACTTTTGTTGACAGGGTGATGTCTCTGCTTTTTAGTGTGCTGTCTAGATTTGCCATGGCTTTCCTCCCCAGGAGCAAGCGTCTTTTAATTTCTTGGCTACAGTCCCCATCTGCAGTGATCTTGGAGCCCAGGAAAATAAAATCTGTCACTACCTCCATTTCTTCCCCATCTATTTGACAGGAATTGAGAGGGCCAGATGCCATGATCTTGGTTTTCTTAATGTTTAGTTTCAACCCAAGTTTTGCACTCTCCTTCTTCACCTGCAACAAGAGGCTCTTTAGTTCTTCTTCACTTTCTGCCATTAGAGTGGTATCATCTGCGTATCTTAGGTTGTTGATATTTCTTCCGGCAATCTTAATTCCAACTTTTGATTCATCTAGCCCTGCCTTTCTCATGATGTGCTCTGCATATAAGTTAAATAGGCAGGGCGACAGTATACAGCCTTGCCGGACTCCTTTCCCAATTTTGAACCAATCAGTGGTTCCGTGTCCAGTTCTCACTGTTGCTTCTTGACCCGCATATAGGTTTCTCAAGAGACCAATAAGATGGTCTGGTACTCCCATCTCTTTAAGAACTTGCCACAGTTTGTTATGATCCACACAATCAAAGGCTTTAGCATAGTCAATGAAGCAGAAGTAGGTGTTTTTCTGGAACTCCCTAGCTTTCTCCATGATCCAGCGTATGTTGGCAATTTGATCTCTAGTTCCTCTGCCTCTTCGAAATCCTGCCTGCACTTCTGGCACTTAAGCACATTAGATATGTATTATTTGATACATGTTATTTGAGTAAAATAATAGTGAGAAGTATTCAAGCATTGTGTCTGTTACATTGGACAAGCGAATAAAGTACATAACACAATAAACAAACACTGCAAGATTCTTGATCCTTGGATTGCTTGTAGATTATATTAATCTTGCCAGTCATAAATGGTTCAGGTCGGATCATCAGTTTGCAAGGAATAAAATTGTACATTAGTAGCGTAGAGTTATGTCCAGAGAAATGCATATTATGTCCTTGGCAATGTAATAAACTCAGTAAATGAAAAGAAATAGAATGATGAAGTAGCATTGAATGTAAACTCAGCAACCACTTTCTGAATCAGATAACCCCCTTTCAGCATAGATCAATTAGAAGTAAACTCACTTCAAGCTGGTGCTTATCAATAATAAGCCAGGGATGGGTTGATAACAAAGCCAGAAACTTGTGACTCCTGTAAATATTTATGAACTCACAAAGCAGACTGCAATAGCTGTGAATGATCAAAGGGACATTAAAGGTAATTATTAACTGCACCCAAAGTCATTAGGTGAGTAGCTAGCTACATGTGGTGCTAAGACATACTAATGGCCATTTAAGCTAAGAAAAATACACAGAGTCCTAGAATACATGAATTGAACTTTTCTCCCCTGTATCACAATAGCTAATCCAAGGAGGGGCAGTTCTCAAGCTGTTATCACAAAGGAACAGAGTAAGAGGTGGTGATAAAGAAGGTTGTATTGAACACTACAACTTTCTGATCTAGTAAGTATAAAGAGAGAAAACACTTTCAAATAATGCTGTTTCTTTCACTAACTTCTTCTATGCATACCACAATGCTAACATCCCCTGGGTCTCTTTGTGATGTGGTAATTCTCTACATTCTTGGACTACACATACTGGGTTTTGTAGACTGTATTTGAATGTTATATTTCTACATGGTATCATCCCTTACTGATTTGCAGTAAGGGGGAAAGAAAAAAAATATTTGTGAGAATGAGAGAAATGTACCACATGACCTGATCTTGTCAGATTTTATTTGAGTTAGTCATTCTCTTTTCTAGATATCTGAAAGTTACAGCAGCTTCCTCATACTGTGGCCTGATCCTGAAGAAAGAAATATATATGTCTACATATGATAAAAATAAATATATGGGAAATAAAAGGCAAAAATCAACAATTTTCAGTTCTTGTATTCAAGCACTCACATGATCATCAAATTAGATTTCAGAAGATTTTAGGTCTATTTTCCGCAGAAAAATAGATTTGGGCAGGGAGAAAGAAAATCAGAAATAGCTTATTTTCTTGTCTGTCTGTATTTTTGCCTTGTCAGTTCCAGGACCTCCACATGTTCCAATACAGAGGGGAAAGACCTGCAGATGGGTGTGAAAATCAACTATGATTGAAGGCATAGTTGACTAGCTTGGTCAGCAAACTTTTCACTACTCCAACCCACCAAAGAACAAATAATATAATACTGATGGTACTATTGTAAAGGCAGTCATCCAAATATTTACCCAATCTCATTTCTTTTTCATCCAATTAGAAAGGTTCCTTGTTAAGAGTTTTATAATCTCTGCAAAAGGATTTATAGATGGAAAAGGTTGGTGCAGCTGTCTATCATTCATATCTTGATCACACAATGGAATGCTCACAATTCAGAAATGTTTGTATCTTTGCATGTACTGACAAGATGGCTAATTGACTGTTATGTCAGGGAAATGCAATTATCAGTGTCTTTCACAGGAAAAGGACAATACTATGCAAAAGTTCTTATTAATTGGAAAGGGGAATACTTTCAGTGAGATTACTGGAGGTTCTGTTTTTAAAAAATCAAGTAGAGGTGCTAACTATGTAAAAAGAAATGGCATAATGAATAGAGCTTTAATTCATGTTAGTGAGCTGACACCTGACCAAACAAAGGTGCAGCCACACAGCAGTTATCTTAACATGCTAAAACAGATGCTTTTCAAAATGCCAGCACCTAGTATGTCAGAATATTGAACTATAGAATATAAAGAAATAAGAAAGCCACAGATAAAGCTTTCAAAAAGTCAGAAATTCAGTTGCTGGGCCTACTGGTAAAGAGCTCATTCCCTACACAGCAAGGTTAGGGAAACTGTAGCTCATCAAATGTTGCTGAATGACAACTCCCAGCATCCCCATCTAGGGCTGCTGGGAGTTGTCCTTCAGCAACATCTGGAGGCCCATCCCAAGAGGAGGAACAATGGATCATGTATTTGGCATTCTTTTTTGGGGGGGTAGCATAATTTTATTTTTCCTGTTGAATATACCAGATAGTACAAGCCTTGCATTTCTCGAACAGTACCACAAAATTGCTCACCTTTTACAAAGCCGTTGATTGATGACAGATGACTTGATGTACAACATGGAACTTTCCCAAGAAACAAATTGAAGAATATGTCATTGATACAATTATCTGAGTTGATGAACCATCAAACTACCAAAACCTCTCAGAGGTTTACAAAAAAAAATACCAAAGTACTGTTAGATATTAAAAAAAAATCTAGATCAGATCCATTGATGCCAGTCAGCAAAATTAGTGATAGAGATAATGGGAGAAGCAAACCATTTCTAAAACAATGTATGAGCCAAGATTGTAAAATACTGATCAAAGATATTAATATTGTAGACTAACAGCAATTTTGGCTCCAGGATAGCTATTGAAACAGTTTTCATTGTGCTGCTTGAGTCGGTATGGTTGAGACGCATATTTTTTCACAATTCCACTGGTGGTAAACATAACTCCATGTTTGTCTACATAATATTTATAACAACTGGAACAAACTGTCCTGTCCATCTAACCATTAGTAAAACATGTTACACATCAATCCCTTAAACATTTCAATATGTCAGCACTGGCTTTTCAAAAGCCATCTCTTCCTTGCAACAAAGTGAAGTGAACCCAGAAGGGCGCAAATTTATAATTATTAACAAGCTCATCATCCTGTTCTTTGCTAGGATGACAAGAGAGATGATGACAGTCTGTATATGTGAGTCATCTCTGTTATAAGTCTTCAGCACTAAAATGGAGTAATGTGTATTTAATTGTTCAAAAGGATATTTTGCTGAACCAGCTCCTCTTCATTCTCAGCTCTTTCCCCAACCATTTCCATTCCTTCTTGACATTGCTTCAATCCTCTGCTCCTCTTTTTTGAGACAGCTGTTAAATTAATCCATAAGTTCCACCAATGGCAACCTTGAGAAAAGAAGGTTGCAGTCAAGCCAACACCCAAATTAGCAGTGCGCTGCATGGGCTGCAGAAAACTTTCTCAACTTTGTTGATTCAGATGTCTTAAAACCTTGGGCACATATGGAAGTCCAAACCATTTGGAGGACACAAGATTTAGGACAAGGGGAACCGAATTATAAAGTCTTACTGTTATCTCTCAACCTTTCTAATTTATTTACATTATTCCTTTAATATGCATGCTGCAACAAAACTCCATCTTTTGGCTGATCTTGAAAAAAAATCAGGCTTGTACTTGGATATTACCAGGAAATTCCCAAACTGCAAATTATTTCCATATTCATGCCAACAAATAAATGAAGTCCAAGGTGTCAAGTTTAAACTGAAGAAGGATTTTCAATCATTGTTTTCTTTCTTTCTTTCTTTCTTTCTTTCTTTCTTTCTTTCTTTCTTTCTTTCTTTCTTTCTTTCTTTCTTTCTTTATAATAATAATAAATTGGAAGGGACCTTGGAGGTCATTCCTCCAAGTGGCATTCAGAAAGGCTTTGGAGAACATCACATTGGGGGAGGCTTTGTGTCTAGATTCTAGCAACTGAGGAAGACTTTTCCTTCAACAATTGTTCAGTCCAAGCCGGGGATAAACAACATGGTGACTGCTTTAGAAAGAAGGTTGCAGTTTATTGAAGAGGAGATCCAGACAGATGGCTCTGAAAGAAAGGAGCAAGAGCACATGCTGTTTATCCCCGGCTTGGACTGAACCTTAATGAAGACTTTTCCTTCAACACAACAAAAAAGAACAGTGTTATTTTAACTCACAGACTGACCTCATTTAAGTCAACTATATTTATGGCCATTAGGTGGCTTATGAATAAAATTGATTGTTCTAATCTGTGTGTCTCGGTGGTTCTCTCTCTCACATGCTCCCACACATAATATACTGTAGTTAACATTCCTATTCAAGCCAGCGAACTGAATAACTGTAACAGGTATTATGGTATGTTTAAGTGAAACACCCTCTGTCATGACCTTCCAGGCACAGACACATTCATTCATTGGATATGTGGCTGTGACCTATATCACACACATCATGAAAAGGAAAGAAAGAGCTCCATTTTAAAACTTAAACAATAAGGTCAACAGCTTACCCAACAATGTCTTGCAAACCTTAACAGAAACAGGCTGTAGAAAGTAAACAGCTATAGAGGCAAGGCTCTGCTTGGTTAGCCCAAGCCTTGAATACAAACTTGTCAGCTATGGGAATTTCCATCCTCTTCTTATTTGCCAGCATCTAGAAAATCAGCATCAATCATAAGTATTTCCCCATAGGTCAAGGCATGAGATTGTTTTATTCCACTTTTGTCCTAAGGCAATTGGGCCTTGACTGAATAATTGTTTTTCTGCTATTCTAATTGAAGTTCCCTCTTGCTTCCAATTTTTGGAGGGTGGGGAAGATTGGTGGGGGAGGACATATTTCCAAGTGCTTCACCACCATGGAATGGCAGTTATAATCAAACTGCAGTTTCCAGATCAAGATAACATACCTAGGCACACAAACACCATGTTGATAAGCTGAGAAGGAACTCCTAAAAGCCAGTTTAACTTTTTTTCCCCAAAAAACTTGGCAAGGAACCTCACATTTCCTAATCCAGTTTCAAAACTCAGCCCAAGGCAATTCTCTCAACAATGTTTACCTGCTGCTTTCTCTGAGCAATATTGGGGTAAATGGATTAGTCCCTTTAACAAAGACTTAAAGAAGAAAACCTTTGCATTAGAAAGTTATGCTTCAGAGTACATGAGGACTTCACTGTTAAAAGAGAAGTTACTGGTTGCAACTTTCATACATACATGGATGCATATTTGGTTTCCCATCACTTTATTCAATATCTGATGGTTTACATATCCAACTCTATTTAATTAATTCATTTTGCTCTGTATGAAATAAAACATGGCTTTTAATTATCATGCACTCTAAAAAAAGCAAATCAGTTTATACTGGTTCAACTACTTATGAATAAGTTGAAATGATATAGCTTAAAACATACTGACTTGGTCCAGAAGTATAATATTAGGTATCATAAGGTGGCCTAACCTGAAAATATAATTCTGGTGTTATGATTTCCATTCTTCTACATGTTATACTATGCAATTATGTCATTTGTACAGAGGCTTATTATCTTTTGTCATCTAGATGAAATGGTTTTGTTAACACAGCTCTAAGTGTCATTCAATATATATTAATTATTGTGTCACCCTATTTGCTGATGCTCAGCTGCTGGTCCATTAGCACTTCTGGATGCTTCTCATATGCACAGCAAACCTCTTGGCAAATCTATACTGGCTTCTGGTGATGATGTAATTTTTATGTATTCTATATTCTGATACTCCTGTGGCTCACTGCCTGCTGAAATATTTTGAAGGTATTGATATGAAACTAACTAGTCTTTTCTGGAGACTTTCCCTGCCTCTCTTGGAATATTAGGACTACAGTCCAATCTTCAGGACTTTTGTCCAGGTGCTTTCAAAGGTTACAATACATAGTTCTAAAATAATTTCTACTTGTTCCTTCAGCAACTGGAAATTTGTTTGTCTGATCTTGGAGATTTGAATTAAATTGGTGACTCTAAGAAAGGATTGCAGTGTTAGGAAATAGATTAAAGAACAGCTAATGTCCATTTAGCCTAGTCCCACTGGCATTTAAAAGAGGTATTATTGATACCTCCACCTACTCCTCAGAACAAGCCTTGAAGGTCCTGTGGATAGAAAGAATAGTATTTAAGCACATTAAGTCTGAAACAATCTCATAGTAATGTATTTATATGGGAATATGGAAATCTCCCCACCCACCCTGTTTTTTTCCAAAGGTCAATGCTTCACAGGCCATATCATATTGGATTTGATGGGCGGGGTGGGGGACAAAGCTAGATCTGGCTAGAGTTGGAGATATTAGTAGATCCTATTCCTTTCTTCTTCCATTTTTTATTCCTCCTTTCTTTTCATCTGTCATTAATTGTTTCTGATTCAACCTTTCTTCTCTTCCTTTTCTTCTTTCATACTCTCCCCTCTTTCCTCCCTATAGAAAATCTTTTTGTTCTCCATACAAGATTTAAGGAAATAAAAAAGCCTTTACATGTCAACAATGCTTCTTGCTTCTTGAACTCAATTGTTATACAAGGGGTATTTGTTTGCTTATGTATTTTTACAGATAGTTATGCTGCACAGGACAAATATGGGTACCATATTTTCCGGCGTATAAGACAACTTTTTAACCCATGAAAATCTTCTCAAATGTTGGGAGGTCGTCTTATATGCCCAGTCGTCTTATACGCCATAAATCAATCGAGCGCCCCCGTTCTTGCAAAGCAACTTCAAGCCTCCTTAGTCCAGTCCCCCCTCCAACATGACTCTCCCTTCCCACCCCCAAGAGCCTCTAAGCCCCTTCCCCTCCCCCTTGAAATTGCCAGACCCCAGGAGCGGCAGGAAGCCCCTCGCCCAAGCAGCATCTGAGCATAAGCAGATTGCACTCGGCCGTGCAGGCTGCTGAAAGGTGGAGACTCGGAGTTCCCATGGTGTTTGCGGCTTCTGGCATGCCATTTGCAGAGTCTGGCCTGGAAGAGCATGTTGTGTAAATGCAGCTCTTGTGTTTATTCCAAAGGGTGGATGGAAGGAAAAGCCCCTTTCGGCTCCGGCATGGCTGCAAGTCAGTGAGCACGGGAAGGCACGCCCTCCCCTCTCACTGTGGAGGAAGCAGGGCAGGCTAGCGTCGGGTGGGAGCTGGCAGGGCAGTCCTGCGCACGTGCATGCTCCCCGGCTGATAAGCAGTCCTCGGGGAGCAGTGGCAGGCGCCTCACACCCTTCCCTCTCGAGGCAGCACCGGTGGAGCCGTCCGGCATCGGGCGGGAACCGGCAGGGCTTTGCACCATCTGCATCAGACGGGTCTGAATCGGGCTTGTGTCGGACACTTGGCAACTGGCATGTAAGTATTTTCCGGCGTATAAGACGAAAAATCTTGAAAATCTTCTCAAAAAGTTGGGGGTTGTCTTATATGCCCAGTCATCTTATACGCCGGAAAATACGGTAATATTTTGTCAACCTTCCTCAAATCACCTGCTCAGCAATTAATCTTACAGAAAAAAAAGCCCTTTGTAAACAGAACGTGACATTACTATGTGCGTGTATGAACTGAATAGCTACATGGGCACAAAAGAGAGGAACCCACACCCACATCAAACCATGAACCAATAGTTTCACCAACGCTATTCAGAAGAATCAGTAAAAGGAATATTCCTTCCTTCGGGAGTTTTGTATTCTCAAGCAAGAAACTGTGGGGAGGAGAGAAAGACATTGCACAGGGGAAAAGGAGGGGAACATAAACAAAATATTATGTAATGCATTTCATTCATACCGAATTTGCCTAGGGAACGTACACCTGGTACAATAGTTTCCACATCTGAGAGCCTCCACTTTTTCCCAAGATTTCCAGACTTTGGGACACAAAAATATCAAAAAGTACTCAACTCCAGAACCATCCTAGGTATAATATTTCTACACCCTGAACACAATGCATGGTATTTACAGAGTTACAGCATTACTTTATGCAATGAATGCTGTGATTAGAAAATATAAGTTCAACAGAAAACAACTTGTCAGAGCTGCAAGGTATCATCGACCCCATTCTTGCTCCCTTATTCCATGACCATTTATTGCATTTTCCCCACCAAAACAATAACCCTGTGAGGTGGGTTGAGACAGAGTGACTGGCCCAATGTCACCCAGCTGGCTTTCATGGCTGAAGCAGGACTTGAACTCACAGTCTCCACTTTGTAGCCTGGAGCCTTAACCAATAGACCAGACTGGCTCTCTGTGGCAAACTATACCATTCAATAACATAGCAACACTGGCATATATTGGACATGATAAAATAAGCTTATATTTTATGCTGTGTGTGTGCATACATCATGCACATGTTATCTTAGATGCTACTAATATACAGATTCATAGTCTACTTAAAATGTGTCATTTCACATCTGTTAAAGTAAAAAGAAACCAAATCTGAAACCATAATCAGTTTGACACAACTGACATATAATTGTATCGATCTCTCTATACTGTATACTGTATCGATCTCTCTATACTGTATACTCTCTATACATTTGATGTTTTTGCTTTGACATAGTCAACTTGCTGGATACTTAGGGGAAAGCTTGGGGAAATGCTTTGATAATCATTGTAAAAATGCATTGTAAAAATGCAGATTTTTTAGAATCAATACCATTTGTGAAACCTGAGAGCCATTTCACATATTACATGTTACTATATGTTTTATCAGCTGCAGCAAAGGTTAGTCCCTCAGAAATCACATGAGCTTTAACATATTCTTACTTTTATTTAGATGTATACTAAAAATGGTGCATTCTTAAACATATAATGTGCTACATGCTGTTTCATATATTCACAGGTGGCTTAGATTTAGGTATAATGGCTAAGATGACTAACAACTTCAAATTCCTTTTAGTGATTAAAGAAGAAACAGCCATATTTAGCTTGCTCTGTTAGGTGAACTATGTCCATGTAGTTAGTTTATGTTTGAATCTGTCATACAAGCCACAAAATTGAGATAATTAGAAAACCATTATTCAATTAACGATGACTAAGCATGTCATGCAAATACAGTCATGTGTAGCTGTTCTGAAAAAAAAGGCAAAATACACATTAGAAACATTAGGAAAATAAAACTGCCAGTACTTGATAAATATCATCTGGAATATTAAGGTCAGCTCTGATTAATGCATTGCAAAATGATTTTGTGTAGTTGGCTGAAATAAACAAGGGGTTGCCAAAAATGTTCAAGCAAATGAAAATCTACCATGCTTGAAGGAAAATGTGCAATTTTCCCCTCTATTAAAAAAAAGGTTGGGCAGATATAATGGATATTTTTCTCCTGTTCTCATAATATTAAAATCCAGGGTTGTTCAAAAAGGTTCAGTATGAGCTGCATAAGATGGAAACATATCTATGGAGATTCTCAGTCATTGAGGTAATGGTTGTCCCAAAGGTCTTTCTCAAAACTTTGAAAACTTTTTTGGACTTTGTTTTTTCCTTGAAGATGTTGGTTGAGGAATGAAACATCTTCAAGGAAAAAAACAAAGTTCAATTGCCTTTTGAAAAAGCACCTTTGGGATAAGATGGAAACAGGAAATAAGTCACTATTCTCCCTCAAATAATTAAGGAATTTGCTTTAAGGAATGAAGCAATAGGCATAAAGTAAATGGCCTTCACACAGAGTACAGTTGTCCAATGGTTGCTGATCATGATATAAGTAAATTCTTCTGGTACCAGTCGTTGAGTTGCTGGGGAACACAAGACTTGCCATGCACACTCTGATGATTCTTGATTCTCTTAGTATATTTCCTTTTCTAAAAAACACTCAGGTATTTGTTTTGCTAAATCTGTTTTGTTCCTGAACATCATTGGGATGAGTTTGATATGCAATGAACACTAATCCCTAGAAAACATTCTACAACTAGAGATTGATGATGGAAATTGTGTTTCCATCAGCATCTTCTCTAGTTGTCAAGGAATGGTACAATATTGAATAACAAAGAATTCTATTAGTTGATTAGGGTGCTGTGAAAAGTTCCACTGATAGCAGATTGGCAGAATGGAAAGAGGAATGACTTTTATTATAGTTGTTGAGATAAAATCAGAAAGAAAATAGCCTAATTAGCACAATAGATTATCTAAATGCACCTGATGGGAAACAGGCTCAGGATTCTAAAGATTCTCTCTCATTCCTAAAATCTGCTATATCCCATTTTGGAGTTTTCCAAAATTTCCAGATCACATGAAGAGCTAATTGCAAAATCTGGGTCAAAAAGGGCCTTAAAATCAGATGCTGGTTTCTCCTCTTCAACTCCAAAAATCCTGTTTTTAACCAAAATATATGTGAATGTTGCTATTTTTTTCTCTAGACATTACAGGATTACAACCAAATCTATTCACATTTGATGCGGCTATAAGACCTATCAAATACAGTGGAATACAAAAGGAATGCATGGTGGAATTTTCCAATGGTGGGATTTAGCCCTATTTACATAGGAGAATGACTTGCTGACTTTGCTCAGTAAAGTTTGCCCCATAGAAATGTGTCTAACTCCATTGGGTTTTATAAGAACATGTGCAAAATCAAAAGAAAGACTGAATATATCAGATTACTTGATCTCCCCTTAGGTGGGCTATTTGAAGGAATCACAGTTTATGATCCAATTTTTCAACTTATGAGACACTGGATCTTTATTTAATCAACGTTTTGCACATGTGACTGTAACTGACAAACTGACAGTTAAACAAAAGGAAGTAATTTTCTGCTTTTTCCACCCAATGAAAATATAACTTATATCATGGAGAAAGAGCTACTGAGAGGCCAATTTTTTTAATTGACCAGGTCCTTGAGAATACTTCAAGTTTTGAAAAAGGTATTACTTCTTTGCAGCATGAGAACTCTCATAGATTTTTTTTTCTAATTTAATGTATTCTGGGTCAACACTTATAACTGACCTCTCTTGAAAACATCCAAGGAAGTTTAAAATAATTGTATGAAATAATGTAAACAGAAGATAAAATAGAATAAAAGAAATCAAGAAAACTCATTCAGTTTAAAAGGTCAGTTTCTAATTCCGAAGTGTTTCACCAAGCTTCTAATAGGCAAGCATTAGCTATAATCTTTCCTGGACCCAGACATCAGTTATTCCTACCTTATTAATTTCTCAACTGGATTTTTGCAATTCATTCTACATGAGGTTATCCTTAAAGCTAGTGTATAAGCCATCTGCCAAGTTGGAGGCAGCAAAATGGGATCAAAGGTCAGTATTGATTTTAGGTGTTGTTGAAACCTCAAGTTAGCTTGCAAGTACTAAAAAGAATATGTTCCCTAAAACCAGCTGACCCATGTTTTGGTCTCACCAAAGAAGGCTCTGATAATTGCCTTTTGATATGATCTCATAATTAGTTGAAATGCCCATAGATCAGGGGTGTCAAACTGCCAGCCCACGGGCTGGACGTGTCATCGGGAAACCACGCCCACCCCATTGCCGGCAATGGCAAAAAAGCCATGACGTCATGAGTTTGACATCTCTGCCATAGATGACTCTCCTGTCTCCCCATTCAGTTACTGCTGATATCAACTTTTTCTCAACAAGGCCTTTGCTGAGTCTATTTATGCATTTTTATTGTTGGTATAACTACAAAACACATCATTTTTGCTCCAACTGTTGCTGGATTTTATAATTTTGTTTTTACTGGCTAACAGACACTTGCTTTAGGATTATATGTAAAAAACAAAAAAGATAATCAACTAACTAACTAGCAATAGCACTTAAACTTATATATTACACCATAGTGCTTTTACAGCACTCTCTGAGCAGTTTACAGATGTCAGCATTTTACCCCCCCCAACAATCTGGGTCCTCATTTTACTAACCTTGGAAGGATGGAAGACTGAGTCTAGGGCAGGGGTGTCGAACTCAATTTCATTGAGAGCCGCATCAGCATTGTGGTTGCCCTCAGGGGGTGTGTGTGGCCAGGGTGGGCATGGTCTACTGGGTGGGCGTGGCTGGAGTGCATGTGGCCTACTGAGTGGGCATGGCCAGCTCTACATCGTTCATGTCAAGGGTGCCTATGGGGGCCTGGGCAGGAGTGGGACAGATCTGAGGGTCTCTGGTAGAAGGAGATGGGACCGGGGCAAGTGCCAAGGCATGGTGTACTGGAAGAGCCTCACTGTTCCTCTCAGGTCATGCGGGGGGGGGCTGGATGGTGGCATGGAGGTCAAATGCCCAGCCCAACCATCAAGCACCCACGGCACTAAGCCCAGCCCCACTTCCCCAAGGGTGCACCCAGCTGCAGTTACCTCCTCCTCAAGGCTGCTGCTGCTGTGCTTTTTCTCTTTAGCCTGGTTGCTCATGATGGGTATGAGGGCAAAGTCAAGAGGGTGGCCCATTCCCTGTCCATATGAGGAGACCTGGTTTTATATCCAAAGCTTCCTTAGCAATAGGATGGGAGACACCACCCCCAGGATAGGCCAGAAGGAGGGGGCAAGGGGATGGTTAAAGGGCAGCAGGGCAGGACTAAGGCAGGACTTCCCTCAGACCCTCCCTCTCCTTCCTTCCTTCCTTCCTTCCTTCCTTCCTTCCTTCCTTCCTTCCTTCCTTCCTTCCTTAGAACAGAGTGGTGGGAAAATATTTCAGATGAGGGAGGAAGAAAAACAGGCAAGAAATGCAGCTAGGGAAGTGTCATCCTTAGCGAGGAATAAAGAAATGCACCATCGCCTAGAAGTGGCCAGCACATGGCCCTCGCCTACTTCAAGTATCCAGCTTGGTGGGCTCTGGGGGAGGGGATGCCATGAGCAGCATGAGAGTCAATGTTACCTGCGCAGTGCTGCCCAGCCCCCAGCCTGTTCGGTTTTGGCAGGCAGCAGGGCGCTCTCCTTACAGTGCTGAGAGGCTGAGCCGGGTGGCACGAATCTGAAGAGAAGTGCAACGCTGCCCAGCCCCTAGTCTGCCCAAAGTAGGCAGGGCATTGTGCTAGCTACTTCCAGGCGATGGTGCATTTCTTCATTCCTCACAAAGGGTGATACCTTCCCAGCGTGTGCCCAGGGGGCAGTGCCAACGCAGCAGGGACCGGTCCCTTGCTGTTTCCAGACGGCCTTGTGGAGCTAAGACTGAATGTATTTCAGCATAGATAACCACCATGAAATTCTACATTGACTCCCGGCTGGCCTGGGCCAGGGCCAAGGCAGCGGGGGCTGTTCCCTCACTGTTTCCAGGATGGCTTTGTGGGCCACATGAAACCACTTCGCGGGCCGGATCCGGCCCCCGGGCCTTGTGTTTGACATGTCTGGTCTAGGGTATTGTTGCTTTGGAAATAAATACATTGTACCAACTAAATTTCTGTTTCAAAGTGTGAGAATTGCCAGAGGCAGAGTGAGTAGAAAAACAAGTCCTAGCTAAGAACCAGCTGGATACGCTGACATTTGTTATTACTTAATTTTTCTGAAGAAAGAAAGAATACAAGAAATAGAGATGGGGGAATGGTGCTTTGCACAGTTTTTAATTAACCTGTTTTCTCTTAGGGGAAAAATGAATTGCAGTATGTATTATACATGGGTTATTCATTTAAACTAGACTTCTGTAAAGCTGAGATGGAAACAATCTTTTATATTTAGGTCTTCGTATGAGCAGATATAAAAGTGAAGTTAGGAATGTAGAGTTGAAGCAGGTGGGGAAAGCAATGGGGAGAGCTAGAAAAAGTTAATCTGAGCCAGCTCACATTTCTGTAAAACCACAATGCCACTGAGGCTCAGTCCATGTGAGCTGGCTGCAATGTTCTCAGGTTCAGAAAACATGCAGTAAATATATCCAAACCTGTTTTGCATGATCCCATCTTTCATGTGAAGTAAATAAAAACCCTGCACTAAACGTACTCCTCTAAAGTTCATCTTCCCTAAAAACACCATCATGCCAAGGCAAATGAATGAGAACTGATTAGAGATTTAGGACACAGATGTGGAGAACCCCTGTGCTCAGAAACGAGGAAAAACAAGCAAGCAAGTGAACAAACAAACAGCCCTCGGTCCATTCAAACTGTCAAGAATTCCGTGCTAGTTTATAATGGAAAATTGCTTTTGCACAACAACCAGCTTTCTAAATAAAGTCATCTTTATTCAAAATATGGTGTATCTCATTCCTTTGGCAACATGCTTGGTTGCCTTTTAAACTCATTAGCCTAAGACAGATGGCTGAATAACAGGGCTTTGCAGTAGGGTGGCAAAAACAAAACAAACAGAAAAATACCATCTTCTGGCTGAAAAGTACTCTGTTAGGAGAATGCCAATAGCATGTGGTTAGACTCTCAAAAGGAGCAACTTGGAACAAGATTATATGGCAGCCAAGAATGTTGGCATATGCTTGCTTAACAACTCATAGTGTAGTGAAGCAATGAGGCAACTTGTTTATTTATTGGATTTCTTTCCCATCTTTCATTCGGGAACTCCAGGTGGAGCATTTAATGCTCCCTTTTCCATTACTGAAGGTGAACCCAAACCAAAGTCTCCACCGTGGCAGTCTATTAAGAGTTATACCATACCGATTCTCACTGATTTAAACTTCTTTTAATATACAATACCTAATTATGTGTTTGTGAGTGAGTGAGTAAGTGTGCATGTGTGCATGTGTACGTACGTGTGTATGCATACGCCTCCTAGTCAGTCCTGACTCATGGAGACTGCCTAGATTAGTCTCTGCTGCTTTATTGCCAAGATTTTGGAAGTGGTTTGTCATTGCCCATATCCTAGGGCATAAAAAGAGTGACCATCACAAGGTCACTCAGCATGGTCTCCTGGTTTCTAATCTGGTGCCTTGAATGCAAACATCTTAACATTAAACATATTTAGTGCACTAAAATTGTAAGTTATAGTTCACAGAGAAGAGATAAAATCTCCCAGTAAAAAAATTGCAAAATACTATATTATAACACACCAGGCAGAACATGCGATGAGGGAAAAATGAATTTGAGACAGGGTACTGGTTAATGGAAGTTTAACCCTGAATTAAACTTGGAAAAAACATATAACCATTTGATATTATTTTCCACCTCTTCAAATATTAGAAATTATGGGATTGGGTATAGCATACAACTTAGTGTTTACATTCATTCTGCCAAATCCTCCAGCAAAAGCAAATGTATTTCACTATAGAACAGAAAACATAATGCTTAAAATGAAACATAACGAAAATAAATTTAAATATAGGTTGAAGATAATGACTAGGTAGGTAACTGAAGATGCTACCTACCTGGGTGACAAAATGTCTGCAAACAAACAACCAAGCTCAGAGAGCATTAAGGACTCTATAAAGACTTTTATAGAGTCTCACGTTGGATGTGAAACAGCATATAAACAGATCCTGTGTGCATGTGACCCTCCACCTTTGGTGCCAGCTATAATTGTGGTAGGACATGTGGATATTTTTAAAATAAACCTTTCAAGAGCAACAAACTTAATACATAGAAGTTGATCTGAAATAACCCTTTATCTGGCCATCAAACAGCCGATCAGCATCACATGTTTGTGTTTAGATCAACCCTTGATGGCCTGATTTGCCAGAGGCCGTGCTACAATATTTAGTAGAAAGCTGCTGCATTGATTTTTTTTTTAAACCCATTTATATCCCGCCCTTCTCCGAAGACTCAGGGCGGCTTACAATCTAAAGCACAAATCAATGTGCTTAGCAATTTGCGAAGTTCTTTGTACAACTCTACTGCAGTTTCCAATAATGAAGAAATGAATTTCAGAGTGTCATCAGAAGATGTGGTAAATAGTATGAGAATTGTATGAGAAGTAAAGGGCCATATAAAAACAGTCCTTCAAGATTCTCCATCAACTGTGGCATTTAAAAAAATTGTGACAGTAGTGCCCGACTTGAAGAAGGAGTTCCATGATAAAATATGGGTGGCCAGTTTACAGAATCCTGGAGTCTGCATATTGCTAGAGAAATGGCTGTCCATTATTGTAACTATAATCCTGTATTTAGCTCTGGGAAGTGGGGGGGGGAGTGGGGGGGTTTGGGGTGGGAGGGATTTGGGGATATATTGTAAAATTTTGTTTTTGTAAAACTGTTTAATAAAAAAAAAGAGAAATGGCTGTGCAATGAAAGGCAGGAGATTCAAACACCTTTCATTATGTAAGTGCAAGAATAGCATACTCTATTCAGAATAATCTATTGAAACTCCAGAAAATAGCAGACACCTACAGAATGACTGCAATGACTATATCCAAACTGCTTGGCATCTTTTCTGATTCTTCACTTGTCTTACTGAACTCCAGGATTATCTAAATATACATAATATCCAGGTCCAGCAGTCTCTTGGTGCTGCAGTATAATATTTAGGTTTTGTAGGAACAAAACTTAGCCATTATAAAATAAGTATAAATCAAGAAAGTGTGTCATGTCTACAACTCACTTTTTTGTAATTAATGTTAATAAGATACATGGGAAACATAGAGCACAGCAATAACATAAGATGGCAGATTATCAAGGCAAAGCCTTATTTGCAATTATAAATCTATGAGCATGCATAAACATATCGCTTCAAGGAATTCATAACTGTAATATTGTATCCCAGGAGCATGGGTGTTGCAGCTATATTTGAATCCTTTGATTATTAGACTTAGTGGGAAAGTAGTTTGGTATGTTAATCACAAATCATCTTTGGAATCATTTGCATGCATTAGTTCTCCAGTGGCCTAACAATGTGATATTCACCAAATAATATCACAAGAGATGAAATATTTCTAAAATAATTGTTCCTATATTATGAAAAGGATTTCTCTGATGTCACTAGAAGCAAAACAACAAGCTTTCCTAACACAGAAAGAAAATCATTTCAGAAATTGGTAACTGTGTTACAGAACAGTGTTTTGTTGCCACCAAGAAAAGAGGGTATGTTCACATCACCATTGTTTTTCACTTTTCTCTCTTTTAAAAACTGTTGGAAAACAACCTATATTTTCAGCTTCTTATCTATTGCTGGAGATAGTATCAGAATACTATCAATTTCTCCCTTGCTTACTTCACCTGGTAATTCAGAAAGAGCTAAGAAGCCACGCTTTTTCTTACGGGAACTACAAAAGCAGCTAAAACTCAGAAGTTGGAAAAAAGGGTGAAGCAGGAATTTCCTCCAGAAGAAAATGCCCCCCGCACAAAAAAAAACCCTCTGCAAAGCCCCAGTTTCAGACTGATGTACCTGAAAGTTTTTCACTGAAATGGGAGAGGGAAGATCCCCTTCCTGCATACACTAGCATAAACTTCTGAATTCTTAACTGCACTTCATTCTTGTAGTGAAAAGCATGAATGAGAGTTATGCATGGGATGAAGAATATTATACTGGAATTTATTCTGAGGTTGTTCTTAAGGGCTTTGATAGCTTTTCAGGTCCTCATAGGAACCACTTGGATTGGATTGGACTTGACTAAACAAGTGTCTACAATAGAAGGTATGAACATGGATGGGAAAGAAGTGAAAAAATGTTCCCTATTTGAGAAAAGATAATCCAAGAATTTTGTTACCCTGAAACATCTGGCAGTTCACAGCTGAGCAGCTATTGAATCACATTCTTTTTTCCTTGATCTCAGAATGAATTGTCTTCACAGTGCTCGTGAGGATTGGAAATAAAAGCAGCCTCATTAGACTTATGTCTGAATAAACAGTTCTGACATGCTATTAGAGTATAAATAGATATCAAATATTTTTAATTGTATAGATGCCAATCAAGAAGGCACCATCTCAAATCTTAGATAGTTGGTTCACTATTAACACATGGAAAGGCAAGGTAACAATGTTGGAAAAACATATCTGGGAAATATGAACTTCCTTCTTCCAAGCAGAAGTCTTCCAGATGGAGTTTTAAAAACCTCAAATTAATAGTTCATTCTATGAAATATCTAATGTGAGATGTTAACTAAATGGCAAGCCTCTGGAAATGTTGCATTATTTACTGTATTAGTTAATTGTAGGAGTTTTCCTCCCAGAGTTGCTCTGTTCTCTTTCCAAATATATTGTTTTCCTTGTCAAGCAAGATTGCAGCTTTGTTTAAACATTGCATCATAATGCTCCATTGTAAAATGTTAATTAATGGTTCTATAAGATTGTATCTTTGTCCTTTTCTAGTTCCAAGTGCACTCTTTCCTTGCCCATTATGTTTTACCTCGTTTATCTAATGTTTGCTGAAACAAGTTCAAATGAAAACAAAATTGTACGTACAACAATACCATTTGCATCATATTTGTCTATGATTAGTTGTAGCATAGATGAGAAAGTCTATCACTCTTTTGTCCAAAGGCAAAAATCCAAGCACAATTGTATAGCTTTTGCTTTGCTTGCTCTGCTTACAAGCACCAGGACGTACAATAATCAGTAACTCAGTGGTTTATTTACAATGATTTAAACATGTTCAGAATATATATTCAATATAAAATTCTATAGAATCTTTGACAGACAGTCAAATATTGTATATTCATCATACTTCATGTCAGTTGTCAGTTATAGCCAGGGCTTTTTTTGTCATAGAATGCTCAGAACGGAGTTCTGGCACCTTTTTGGGATGGAACCTTGTAGGGTAGGCAAGGCAGGTTGTATGACATGTTTGAGTTCCGGCACCTTTTTCTTTTACAAAAAAAACACTGGTTATAGCAGAGGAGAGTGGATAGTGGAAGAAGAATTTTTCTCTCCCAAGTTGTTACTTAGTTCCAAAGCTGATGATCTCAACAGAAATATCCATTACAGGGGAACTTTTGTACCTATTAAAACAAGGCATGGAAGATTAATATCTTCTCTATTATACAAACTTATCAAATTTGCCTTCCTGAACTGGAATGCAATTGTGTGCCACAATATATTTGTGAGGATATTGAGATGATTCACTGCACAAATCCACAGAAAAATACTCATATGAAGGGTTAGTATGTTGACCAAAATGCAAAAGAGCCTATTAGTCGCAAAATATCAGTGCTTTTTTTGTAAAAGAAAAAGGTGCCGGAACTCACACATGTCATACAACCCACCTTGCCTACCCTACAAGGTTCTATCCAAAAAAGGTGCCAGAACTCTGTTCTGAGCATTCTATGAGAAAAAAAGCCCTGCAAAATATAAACACCCTAGGAACAGTATATATAAAACAGATTAGAAAACCCATTTATAAAAAGAAACCTTTTTTTTACTTAATTTTCAAACTGAGGCAGAATCACACTGAAGTTGGGTCAAAACAAAACTAACAAATGTAACCCCCCCATCCAAAGAACCACAGATGAAAATAAACATTCAATTGTATAATTAGGTAATTTTAGCCTAGATCTAATAGTTGCTCCCACTGTAGATGGTAAGGTGGATTACTTCCATGGCTGAAAATATCAGAAGCTAGTTAAGTTACGTTGTGAACCTTCCTGATCATTTTATCAAGTGGAACCCTGATGGCACAATTGTAAACCTTTGTTTTCACAGTTCTTTATTCATAAGAATTGCTAGCTTATCTTGCAGTCAGAGAGGAAAACTAAATGATTCAGGAAAGCTCATATGGTGAGGATGAACGCACCATCCTTTCCTCCTTGCCTATCCTGTATTTGTAAGGGACGCGGTGGCTCAGTGGGTTAGGACGCTGAGCTTGTCGATCAGAAGGTCGGCAGTTTGGCTGGTCGAATCCCCAGTGCCACGTAACAGAGTGAGCGCCTGTTACTCGTCCCAGCTTCTGCCAACCTAGCAGTTCGAAAGCACGTAAAAATGCAAGTAGAAAAATAGGGACCACTACGGTGGGAAGGTAACAGCGTTCCATGTGCCTTTGGCATCTAGTCATGCCGGCCACATGACCACGGAGACGTCCTCAGACAAGCGCTGGCTCTTCGGCTTTGAAACGTAGATGAGCACCGGCCCCCAGAGTTGGAAACGACTAGCACGCTTGTGCAGGGGAACCTTTAACTTTACCTATCCTGTATTTAATTATTCAAGGAACCCTGTCTTTGAAAAAAAAGAAGTTCCATTTAATTATGCTTTTTGTATTTTTCTATTTTTAAAAAAAATATGTACAAATGTTATGAATTCCCTAATTCAACCAAATATTGTGTAAGACAATTCTTTGTCGAATCCAGTTTTTGTCTGTTCAAAAAAACCAAACTCCTCTCCTTCTTCCCGTCTCTTTTTTTCCATGCTATTCAGCATCTTGTAAATCTGTTAGCTTGTCTTCCCTGTGTAACCCTTTCTTCCAAATACAAATATATCAAATGTGTTTACGGTTCCTCTTTCCTCCTCTGTTTTAACCCTTCAATAGCTTTCTTGGTGATAGCCTCCCTCGTCTGACATAACCTCAAAAATCAAAAACCTGGATGTTTCAGAGGGCATTTGGTGATAAGGTAGAGGTGGAGGCATACAGATGATGTGAGGAGTTAGATGTTTTGTCCTTGGTTCTTTATATTTTTGTACACAATATTTTGTAATTTGCTCAGACTCTTTGGACTGAAGCAGCATAGAAGCTGGAGACAAATAAATACTGCACACCTACATAAATAGATAATACTGTTTGCCCTCTCAGCACCTTTTCCATGTTGCCAATGAGATATTTTTCTTTGGAAATGGGCTAACAAAAATTGTACAGTACATTGTATCACAAACACAACTGCATCTGCAGGATATATTGTGCCTGAAGGAAAAGAACAGAATAGTGCACACACAATTAGTTTGGATGTTTAATCTCATGGTAAGATTTATTTTCCAGTGAAGAGAAAATAAGCTAACTCTTCCTATAAAATGGTGTTAGGTTGCTGGGGATTTCATTTTCAGTCCCTTTTTAAAACATCCTATTATTTATTTCATAGTCATTGTGTACATGACCTGATTCTCTTAATGTTCTCTCAGCAAAGAGCATGCACAGAAACTATTCTCTTAATGTATGTGAGTTAATGAATGTATCCCTCTTAAATCACACAGAGGAATTGGAACAACCAATCCCAAGAATAATTGTAAAAAAGAATAAAGCTTTAATCTGAAAAAAAAACACTTAGTAAGAAATAAGCCATTCAATCTTACACCTCTTTATTCCGAACTGAGAATTACTGCCAATTACAATATAAGAGGCCATTCTAGCAAAACGTATTTTCTCTCTGTGTAGTTCGCAACAAGAAAGTCATTTATTAGTAACAGGAAGTTAAAGAGCAGCATGCATATGAAATGTAAGATTCCAATGAACTCAAAGAATTAAGAAGCTTCTTCTCTTCAGTTAAAACGTGTGGTTTTAAACTGCTTAACACTGGCCAGTTCTTGCCTAGTTTATATAATAAGTAACGATAACTCAAATAGCAACAGAGGATTAGAATGTCCACCCTTGCTCTAGGGAAAATTTCCAGTGTTTTTGATCATTTTAGAACTTATTTTGAAACTCAACTTGGTAAAAAAGAGATTACTTCATCCACTAGGAATCCAAATTGATTTCATGCAAGCTTATATTTTAAAAACCTTACAAAGCAACACCAACTTTTATATTTTGGGACATTGCAAAACACATTCATAGCTAAGTGAACAAATATGAATGTGTATCTGAATAATCTGTATCTGAGGAAAATCTATTGTAAGGGATTTGTAGTGTCTGCTCTGAGGTATTACACTGGCTCACTAATTTTAGAATCATCCTAAAATGATTCAGTTTGTGTAATCCTCTAAAATTAACAATCTTGGATCACTTTCCCAGCTCTTTCTAGATACCTTATGGCTCTAAAAGTCATCTAGGTACAGACCACATGCTCTATTTTACCAGGAGAAATTATCTATTTTAATGCATCCTACATTTAAGGCACTTTCATTCCAAGAGCAATTTAAAGATTAACCAAGGTAATCATGGGTCTTGTAGTTGTCAATCAACAGTGAGCACCATGTGGCAAAGCAGGCACAATGCCTTTCTTATTCTAGGATGATCTATTTTCTATTTATATTGAAATAACACTAAATATTTCTACACTTACATCTATTAATCAGTATATGCACATTTTATGTTCATCTGTGCTTTTATTTTTAGTGATGTTGGAAGGCTGAAATATAAGCACCCACAAATATTTCCTCTTATATGAATGGCATGTTTCACAACAGATACCAAACTTGTATTTGGGGAGCAGGAAAGGATTTTTGAATTTTCACATGCTTACAGACAGATTAATTAATAATAATTCTCTCTAGCATAATCAGTTGCAGCCTTTATTTAAGAGGTTAACAAGAATAATATGCTTTCATAAACTTACCATCTTTCAACTTGCCTTCAATTGATAAAAAACTGAATTTTTGTTACCTAAAAGAAAACAAAATTGTGTGAATTTCTAGCATTTCTTCCATGAAAAATAAACACGTTGACCTATATATTTGTTGGTTTTAGTACACCACCTTTTCCAACTCCTCGGCTTTGCATTATTCTTTATCTTTAGTTTTAATATCTGTTTTTTTTCTTGTTACAAATTGGAGGCTATAGAACAACACATTTCAGTTACAAAAGGCTAGATCTTGACTGATTTTTTTTGTTTAAAAAAACCCTTCCTAACAGTAAGAGCAATTCAATAGTGGAACCCATTACAAGGGAACATAATTCTAGCTGGTAATGTTTAAGTAAAGGCTAGATAGTATGTCTTATGGATGCTCCCTGGTCATGAGATAGATAATACTGAGCAGATACTAGTCCTAAGACAGATGTGACTCAATAGAAGCCTATTTCTAAATGCCACTGTGTTCATCAGAAATGTGATAACGGATACTTATCATTTTTTATTATTACACAAAATTTTATCACATAACTACCATTTATAAACAATTGATAAACTGATTAAGTGCCATCAAATTGGTGTTATGCGTTTTTATAAACATTGAAAATTCTCAATAGTCTAGGATATATTATATACAGGCAGTCCTCAACTTACAATCGTCATTCACAGTTATTATGGTTTCAGAATGAATGCACATCTTAAAACATTGTGCTGCCCCCTCAGTCACATGACTCGTTGCCAAGTGTCCAGTGATCATGTGATCGCTATTTGCTATCTTCTCTGTTGGCTGCCCCAGAAAGTCAATGGGGAAGTGTCAGAGAAGATTGTAAATGGAAGGGATGTTGGATTTAAGGTCTGTTCCTCCAGTATATTGAGGAATTTCCCCCTCTTCTTCATACAGGGACAGGAAATCTCCTATGCGCTGGAGAAGTGGACCTCAAATCTGATGAAAACGCTAGTGAATGCCAGTGTTCTGAGCCATTTAGAAAGATGGTGTTGACTAGCATGTTCTTCATATTTGAAGTCCATTACTTCAGCAGGATCATGGAGAAAGCTAGGGAGTTCCAGAAAAACATCTACTTCTGCTTCATTGACTATGCTAAAGCCTTTGATTGTGTGGATCACAACAAACTGTGGCAAGTTCTTAAAGAGATGGGTGTACCAGACCATCTTATTTGTCTCTTAAGAAACCTATATGTGGGCCAAGAAGCAACAGTGAGAACTGGACACGGAACCACTGATTGGTTCAAAATTGGGAAAGGAGTCCGGCAAGGCTGTATACTGTTGCCCTGCCTATTTAACTTATATGCAGAGCACATCATGAGAAAGGCAGGGTTAGAGGAATCAAAAGTTGGAATTAAGATTGCTTGGAGAAATATCAACAACCTAAGATATGCAGATGATACCACACTAATGGCAGAAAGTGAAGAAGAACTTAGGAGCCTCTTGTTGCGGGTGAAGAAGGAGAGTGCAAAACTTGGGTTGAAACTTAACATTACGAAAACCAAGATCATGGCATCCGGCCCTCTCAATTCCTGGCAAATAGATGGGGAAGAAATGGAGGTAGTGACAGATTTTATTTTCCTGGGCTCCAAGATTACCGCAGATGGGGACTGTAGCCAAGAAATTAAAAGACGCTTGCTCCTCGGGAGGAAAGCCATGGCAAATCTAGACAGCATACTAAAAAGCAGAGACATCACCCTGTCAGCAAAAGTGCATATAGTCAAGGCTATGGTCTTCCCAGTTGCAATGTATGGCAGTGAAAGTTGGACCATAAAAAAGGCTGAGCGCCAAAGAATTGAGGCCTTTGAACTATGGTGCTGGCGAATGCTCCTGCGAGTCCCTTGGACTGCAAGGCGATCAAACCGGTCAGTCCTAGAGGAGATCAACGCTGACTGCTCTTTAGAAGGCCAGATCCTGAAGCTAAAACTCCAATACTTTGGCCACCTATTGAGAAGGAAGGACTCACTGGAGAAAAGCCTAATGCTGGGAAAGATTGAGGGCAAGAGAAGAATGGGATGACAGAGAATGAGGTGGCTGGATGGAGTCACTGAAGCAGTAGGCGTGAGCTTAAATGGACTCCAGAAGGTGGTAGAGGACAGGAAGGCCTGGAGGAATGTTGTCCATAGGGTTGCGATGGGTCGGACACGACTTTGCAGCTAACAACAACAACAACTTCAGCAGGTTAGAGGATTTTCAGATGAAAATGAAGAATGGAATCCCTTGGGACACTTGAGTGGACCTCAAATCTGAAGAAAAATGCTCCTTTCGCCGCGATCTGAAAACATACTTGTTCGAACAAGCCGGCCTGGCCTGAGGGGGGATTGGTGGGGTTTTTATTATCATTTTATTGGGGTTTTTATTATGTATCAACTGTTTTTATGGGCATGTATTTAATTACCTTTTAACTTTTGTAACTCTGTGTTTTATTCTTGCCCTGTACACCGCCCTGAGTCCTTCGGGAGAAGGGCGGTATAGAAATATTAATTAAATTAAATTAAATTAAAAAAATTTTATAACTGTTCTCCCTGATGGGGCTGGAAGAAGGTCCCAGCATGCTGGATATGGTGAGAGGCCTGAACTTTCTCCCTGCACCACCATGCCTGGGAGACCCAGGCCATCTCATTGGTGCTCTGCTTTACAGTTGCAACTGGGAGATCTGGGATGGCGGTTATTGAGTGAATCAGTCACATGGCATCTTGCTTAATGACTGCTTCACTTAATGACCAAATTTTCCAGGTTCCATTGTAGTCTTAAATAGAGTATTACTTGTGTAATAAATACTATTAAAATCATAATGGAACTTTTATCAGCAATTGCAGGGAAAATTATCTGAAGTTATATACTTCAAGAATAGGCATATTCAGGTAAAATCATGTTCAATGTCCTTTTGATAAAAAATTCAAATTAAAAGCAAAAATACCAACAAGAAAAAAAGTGCTGCACTGCAAACATTGGTGTGTGACTGGCATCCCTATAAATGGAAATATTATAGGATGGGCACATGTTATATCATCCTGGTTTTGTGGATGTCTCTGTGCAACCTAGATGCCCTGTTATTTGCCTAAATTGCGAGATGACATACGGAAGATAGTAGAACATTTCCAGGATTGTATAATTACTTTCCAAAATACATTTGGAGTTTCACAAACATTCTGCCTCAAAACCCCATACCAGGGGCTATTTGTGTAATGGCAAATCTCTGACCCTGGTCTTCTGAAGTAATTCTCCACAGATATTGACCAGGTCTTAAAAAGTGCTATATTCAAGTAGACTAAAACAAACTCTTCTTTTTGAAAAGTGCCAGGGAGTTACCAGTTCCCACTAGTGTCAATAGAGATTAGGTAAACATCTCTCCTACGTACCACTAAGAGAAAAAGACATCTCTAAATTTAGAAGAGTAATATGCTGAACTGGAAGCAGCTTTCACAACATTCACTGATGACATTACAAAAGGATCACTCACTGCACATTTATTTAAAGTGCACCAGGTTTTTTGGAGGTCATTTGGAATCCTTTTCTAGCTTATTCATAAAATTACAGTATAAATGAACCAGTTTCTCCATACTTTATGCACTTAAACTGTCTTGTACCTCTAAACATCCTATTAGCATGTAACTTCTTGAATTCATGTATGTTCCTTAAGAAATATCTTACAATATATTATTAATGCCAAAAAGAGTAACAGTTCCCTTTAAAAAATATTAACTTGTCTGCATAGAAAGTAATGCCTCATTTTGTAGGATTCTTCAACAGGAGAGGCCTCCACATGGAGAAATTTGGCACACAAGAAGATACAGCTAAAATCATTGTCAATTCTAATCAAAATATTTGCTAATTTAATAACCAATTAAAATTCCATTTTTAAACCTATCTATAGCTATATAAACACATACAATGTGCATATGTATGTGTATGTGTGTATACTGTATACACAGCCATATGCATCCAACACACATAAAAACTTGCTATAGTTTTTAACTATCAATGACACTGTAAACTAATTATTGCTAAAGCAGTGTTTTTTTCTTGGTGCTCCATCCAGCTAAAGTTAGGAATGCTTATAGCTAGGAATGCTGAGTGTGCTTCCTCCCCACCTGATTCCTCTGAATAAGAATGGGGTGAAGAACCCATTTCACGCTTTCTTCTTACTGAAAATAATGCCCCTTGAGCATCCTCCAAAAATAAAAATATGGGGGTGACTTCAATATAAATGACTTCATTTATATTCAGTTATATTAGCAATAGTACTTAGACTTGTATATCACTTCACAGTTTTTTTACAGCACTCTCTGAGCAATTTACAGTGTCAGCATATTGCTCCCAACAATCTGATTCCTCATTTTATCAACCTCGTAAGGACAGAAGACCGAGTCAACTTTGAGTCAGTCAGAATCAAACTACTGACATGTGGGCAGAGTTAGCCTGCAATATCGCATTCTAACCGCTGTGCCACCACGGCTCTTATTATTGACTATCCAAGAAAAAAAAACCAGATAACTATATGCTGGATTGGTAGAGCGTTTCCTGGAAGCTATAGAAAGCAAGCAGCTCCATCAATCTGTCTTTTGAGAACTAGGTTTTTTTTCTTTGACTATATCTCTGGTTGTGAGAAAACCCACAGTATCATTTCAAAATTCTAAAAATGCCCCCTCCCCAGAATTCTGGTACTGAAACCTGAAAGGTTTGTCAGTTCTTCAAGCCCATGCATACTCCTGTGCTCAGCTTATATGTGGCTTTCTACAGCACTGTTTGGGGAAACTAAGGTCACATCTGCCTCCACTTAAGCTTGTCTTTCTAGATAAGGTCATGCATATCTTTGGGTTTTTACAAAGCACAGTAGAGCCTGGAACAGAGAATGAGTAACTAAGAATAAGCAAAATGGTTAAGTTGATGGAATCAATAAAAAAAAGTCATTTGGAAAAGCAACCAGAGAATTATTTTAAAGTCAAGTCAAAACAAAGAAATGAAGTTCAGCTCCCTTCTAAATTCATATGATGAGGTCATATCTTATTGGGGACATTAGAGGCATTTTCTTTCAAAATGTTTACAATATAAAGTAAAAGCTTCCTTTTCTTTCCATTTCTTGTTTACGAAACAAAGAACTATAATGTACAAGAAACAGGTTGGGTTCTCTGGCCAGAAACTAAATGAATGCAATCTGACACTGAAAACACAGATGCTTCCAAAAGCAGCAGGAGGAACCCCAAGACATTCTGTTGCTGACCTAAAAATCCCATTAAACTAAAAAAAATGATGCAAAGGAGGAGAATGCCAGAATAAAATGGCTACACTACAATTTATCAATAGATTTGCCGACTCTATTCAGTCTGGCCTTAATAGAAATGATGTGTTTCCTTCCAACTACAGATGCTTAAATGACTGCAGTTAGAAGGCAGCTATTGTTTGCAATGGCCCTGGTAACTGGGCTCTGTTCTTCTCTTGCAAACATCTGGGGTTTGCATAGAAATGTCAGCCCTCTTAAATTTCATGGCCTTTGGCCCCAGTGTTTACAAAGTGGCATTTTAAAAAGGGCTGTCATGAATGGATCAGCAGTGAGATGTGTGTCCCCAAAAGAACACTTGGTTCCTGGCATTCCCCAACTCCCTATCCCCAGGAAGTCAAATTAATGGGCAAAGAAACACAATTCTATTATCAAAGCAGGATATGCAACAAAATGACACTGAGCGTCCCCATGATTTTGTGACAGGTTTCTATCCCAGTTTAAAAACAGAATTCCCATCTGGTTATAAAGCTCAATCCAGTCAACAATTAATTTTGAACTTCCATTGCCTTACCACTGTGAAGGAAGCTTCATGAGCCCAGGCAGCCGATCAGCTCTCCACTTTCAGGAACTGTGAAATAGGAAATTCTTCTTCCATTTGATGACTTTGATGACTCAGAGTATTTGCAAGCAAAAAAAAAAAAATCAAGATGGCAGCTGCAAACACATGATAGAAGCCAAGACCTCTTGGAATGTAAATTAGATGCCAGAATAGCCCTAAAATTCCTATGATGCTATAATACAGGTAGTCCTCGATAGTTCATTTATTGACCATTTGAAGTTACAATGGTACTTAAAAAAGTGACTTATAACCATTTTTCATACTTATGACCATTGCAGCATCCCATGATCACATGATTTACATTTGGATACTTGACAAGTGGTTCATATTTATGATGGTTGTAGTGTCCCAGGGTCAGGTGATCATCTTTTGCAACCTTTTGACAAGCAAAGTTAATGAGGAAGCCAGATTCACTTAACAACCGTGTTACTAATTTAACAATTGTAATTGTTAGGCATATGGTTATAGCCTACTTGGTTGGGTTGGAAATATATAAACCATGATGTTATAACCTTAAAGTGCTAATTGGCCAATGGGTGTGTAAGTTTTTCCAACGGCCATAAGAGGGAGCTAGAAACATGGCTTCTCTCTCTCTCTCTCTTTGCTCTCATTGTTTTTGCTTTTTGGCTTACTACTGTGTTAAACCTTAGGAACTGTGTACTTGACCTTCAGACCGGTAAGAAGACATTGTATTTTGGATACTCCCTAGACTGTTGCTGTTGCTTATCTGTTGTTATTCGTATTTATTCGGATTGTGTTTTTGTTTTTACACCTAATAGTAAAGTATTTTTCTGTTTATCACAACTCAGTGTATCTGTGTGGTTACTGTGTGACTCTTACTATTCTCAGTACGCTTTTGCCTGTGTAGGTTCCTGATAACTCAAGAAGCACTTTGCTAACAGTAGTGATTCGCTGAACAGATGTGGCAAGAAAAGTTGTAAAATGGGACAAAACTCACTTAACAAATTTTTCACTCAGCTTCATAAATTCTGGGCTCAACTGTCGTCATAAGTTGAGGACTACTTGTAATCAGTCAATTAAATTTAACTGGCATTTGATTAATGGTTCAAATTATGTTGTACAGCTCTGAATTCAATGGCTTAGTGCACAGATATCCAAAGCTGGGTAAAGTATTCTGTATTAATGGTAGAAGTATGGACCAAGGATGAGGATTAGACCAGTCCTCTCATTATCTAACACTCTGAAGAACATCAGGGACATCTTCCCAGGTGTCCTTGCACCTCAGTGTTGCAACTGGATATGGCAAGAAATGTTGGGATGCATGGCAGGTGTTCGGCAATAGAACAATGGCCCCTCCTCTTCCTTTAATCCATTTTTCAAATCCATTCATGGACTCTGTGTTTCATAAGACAAAGGAAAGGAGAAAACATGTCAACTTGAGAGGGATTACAGCCCTTATTGAGTGCACGTTGACTTAGTCCTGTCGCCAGGGTGTTTATATAAAGTGCTTGCCCTCTATAAGCCTCTCATAGAGGCCAGGAGTTTAACTTTGCCATACCAGTTAGGGTGGTAATAACAAACATACACTCTTTCACACATACAAACCTTAAAAGGTCAAGAGTCAAGGCTGTTTTGAAAGAAAACACATACACTGTAGAATCCATACCTCTTGAGTTCTTGGTGAAGAGAGAAGTTCAGCCTGAATATTAGGTGCTTTGATGTAAGATTGAAGCCTTTTGAGGCTCCCTGGCAGTAATATAAGAGGGGAATGTTCTATTGTCCTTACAACAGGCCATGCCACATTCTTTCTTGTATAAGGTGTCATTTCCAAATGAGATGCTATTTTTTGTCTTCTGAACTTCAATTTCATTCTTGAACACCATTATTTAATTCATTTATATTTATATAAAATTATGTCAAGAGCAACTGAATTTTTCCCCTTGCTTTCTTCTAGAATTCATTTGCATGTGAGTTGTAGTTGAAAATTCAAAATTAATTAAAAATGTATTGCCTAGTGAATAGCACTCTGAATGTTTGTTTGAAAAAGGTTTAGGCCAGCCTTCCCCCAAACTAGTGCCTTCCAGATGTCTTAGAGACTCAACATCCTGCAGCAGTTCAACCAGTGAATTTCCTGTGTAGATATGGTAGAATTTGTAGTTTTACATATTTGGAGAATACCAGATTAGAATTAGGCCAATTCACAGAAGATTTGTTACAAATATGTTCAGCAGAGCTCTAAACAGGTATAAATAGAAGACAATTTATGTAGTGGAGAGTTGAACAGTGGAATCCTTGGTATTCTCTGAGCTAGTTTGTTTCCTTGAAGATGTTTCATTTTAGGACTAGATAACTTCATCAATGCACAAGCAAGCTCAGAGAGCAATAAGGACTCCACAAATACAGTAGGTATAAGTTTTTTCTTCTATTTTTATTAGCATCATTCTAAATAACTAAAAAAATGTGTCTTACACTAGCAAAAGGCAGTTGAATCTGAGGCTTGGAGATGATTAAAAATGAAAATAAAACAACAAGGTACTTTCTAATTGTCTGAACGCTTTGATTCAATTAAAGTATGTTTATGTTATTATCAAACTATTTCCAAGAAACAGTTCCTTATTTGGTAGAAATTACTCCTTAACATGTGTTGAAAATCACCTACTTTAGGCAACACTCCATTCTCTTTAGCATCTAGGACTAGCCATGTTAACTATTTCCACTGTCTCAGCTTTCCTTCACAGTGATGAGGATCCCCCTATCAAGAAATATGGAAGAATCCGTTTGGGAAATGTTATGTTATTTTTTGGGATGGTGGTCTTGTTTCCCACTCAGAAAACAAAGGAAGAAAGTCATTTCTAAAAAGAGAAAGATTGCAAGGCCAAAATTCACCTAAGATTTTATTTAAAAAATAGGAGAAAATAGTAGGCAGACTTTCACATATTCATTTCCGCAGCTTCTAAGAGTCATAACAGGAGAGATGAGAGTGAATGAAAACATATGATATTTTATGAATGCTTAAGATCCTTCATTGTTCCGAAGTTCTGCAAAAGCCCTAGAGAGGAACCCCTCCACTCCCTGTAGCTATGAGATGTTCTTGCCTTAGCTTGCCTCTTCTTAAGCGCCAGACTGGCAGGCACTGGACTTCAGGAAGAACCATGAGAGCTAAGAAGGTCAGGAAATAGTAATTTTTTCAGCACTTCAGGCTAAAATCAGTTGAGAGGACTCCAAGGATTTATATGTTTTACAAAACAAGCTGTCCACCCATTGACTTTGTCTAGCTTTCAAAATATATTTACTCTTTCACTAATAGCTTGAGAAAACCATCTCTAATCCAGTGAAAATAGCCATGCTCAAATTACCTGCTCCTTCCCCATCCCCTGGTAGGATTTTTTTTTAACTTAAAGAGAGAGGTTTCTAAGTGGTCGTAAATACTATTTAACCTTGGATAGATACTTTATATACCCATATTTATTCTCTTAAGTTCTGGGCAAACTGTGATGACCATCAGCTCTTTGATGATTACTATACAAAGGTCTGATTTACAAGCTTCCTAGGCAACAATCCAAATCCTAGAGAAAGAACAGCCACATGGTTTCTTCTTGCGTTTCTGTTATCTAATAATAGGTAACAGCCATCCTTACCTGAATCTCACTATGTATTGAATTTCACCTCACTTTGCCCATGCTGGCTACACATTTCCAACTTAAACTCTGCAAAGTCTGAAGCTAGCAAGTTATCTAATGCATGTATTTTGTTACATTTATTTTTAAATATTATTTAAATAATGCAAGTTATCTAGTTGCATGTATTATGAAATATTATTAAAAGCAATAATTTAAGTTTCTTCAGATAAAAATTGTGCAAAGCTATAAAAATACCGGGAAAAGCATACTGCTATTATTTTTAATTAGCAAAGCTAATTAGTTAGCAAAGCTCTCAAAATAATGCAATCCTTTTAAAAACTAAGGATGAGACAGGCGTACTTCAGTGCTAGGGAACAGGGATTTTTAAATTTGCTTTTATCAAAATCAGAAAAGTTCTTTATCATTGGAATTCTGTGTTCAAAAGAAGTCCAGAACCTTGCCAGTTTCAGAATGCTGTTTCATCAAAGTTAAACATAGCCCTTTGTGACCACTCAGTCTTTTTCCTTATGTTTATAGCCAGGGGTTTGGAATGCATTTTTGACTACAGAAATGGAAAGTACGATTTAAGAGATTTCCTGTTATTTTGCAGGTTTTAAACCACTGGAACATTTTTTCCCCTAAATCACAACAGGGAAGTTCCAAGATGCCTTTTGCGTTTCATACTTCTCAGAGCTACAACTGCTTAATATTATTATAACTTTAGTCTGCACTCTTTAATATAGTCTGGGCAAGCTCGGCAGAAAGTAATACTAGTGAATTAATAAACTTGAATGACTAGCTTGAGGCAAGAGATGGTTGAAGGAATATCTGTAGAATTCATCTAAGAATGTTTTTAAAATATATTCTAGTGTCTGAGGTTAAGAATTCCTAGTATAAGAGTGCTATTCTTATCTTAGACACAATAAGTGCTAGAGATACAGGGTTCAATTTTCAGCTGAGTTTCTGAAGCAGGGGAAAAGAAGTGTGATGGCTGAAAATTCAGACAGGACCTCATTTGGAAGCAGGGAATCCAGGCTCTCCAGGATGGAGGCTTGCTGAGTTCAGGAAACAGCTGTCCATGGGCAATCTATTCAATTATCCATTCAACAGCAAAAAACATTATATAAACAATTCCTAGTTTATGAATGAATGTGACTTACATTGTAATGAGTGACAGAATATCAAGTACTGTATATATCAAAGTTGTAAAATGTTCTTCAAGTGCAATGAAAAATTACCCCGTGCAAATTGGCTGTTGTTTGATTCAAATTGGAGATTTGACAGCCAAAAGGTGAATGATCTGCCTTGAGTTTGGGATTCAGGATTTGAGAGGAAAATGGTTTGATTTTAAATGATTTGAGAGTCTATTAAAAAGAGTCTGTCCATAGACTATAATAGAGAAGGATTAAGTTGCTGTTTCCCTCTGAAAAATGCTATGAAAATAGGAAGACCCTTTAGAAGATAGTAACCATACCAATCCATCTTAATAACCTTTTGAACTAGTCTCACAGTATATCTTTTAGCCAGAGATGGCAGGAAGATGAAAAGAAAGTCCAGCAGTCCTCCAAATTCTCCAGAAAAAAGTTTCAGTTGTGCTGAAACAATGTAGAAATGTCTTATTCCATTTTAAGAATAAAATAGAGTTATCCAAAAAACTAGGGTCTTTGCTTTCCACTTTCTTTTCAGAGGATAACAGTTGATACAATGGGAGAAGGTCCATAGTGGGTTTACCTTTGAAAAGGTTTTCCTTTAAAGGGGGGTTAGTTTGCAACTATGATCACTTGGTTTGGAGATTTTCCAGAACAAGTTTCCCCATCACTTGCTTCACTTGGGTACCAATCTGGGCAGGGCATGCTAGCTAGCAGTTGGCTTTTTCTGGACAGGGTTCAGAAAAATTGTTATTGGCTTGTCCTTGTGGATGGGATAAATTTGTTGTCTTTCTAAACCCTGACTTTTTTTTGTAGGGCCAAGAAGGTTGGAATAGCTGATTGGCAAGTTTTGCTGCTCCTAAGAAGAACTTGCTCATCACTAGTAGGATTCATAATGTCAGAGTTGTGTCTTGTTAGCAAAGTTCAGTTTCAGAGGCAGCACAAACTAACTGGCAAAGTGAAATATATTACCAAGACAGGCAGGCTTAGTAGTAGATTTTGCTGTGGCATTTGTAGTAGCTTTTCACCCTAGCAACCATTTAGTACAGTATCTATAAATATTAGTGTCAAACTCTGATTCCTATTCACTCAACGCTGAGAGACTGACCATATAATATAAAGTTTAGAAATAAGCTTTGACTTTATGCTGGATCATCCTGAAGAGGGCTAGAGGGCTAGAAGCTGAGTTGAACTCGCAGCTAGATTGGCAGGATCAAGAGACAGAAAGACAATACTCCATTGGCAGCAGAAAGTACAAAGTTTGGGGCTGTCAGTTAAACTGAGTTGAATGAGTAAATTAAATTTAAAATAATGTTCGACTTGCCAAACTCTATGACAATTAGGGAGTTTAATGAAGTGATAGAATTCATTCACCAGCTATTCATGACAAGGTCAAACAGTCCATCATCACCACATAATTCCCCCCAGTGCTCTTTATATATGGAAATGAAATTGCAAACATGTATATCATCTCTAACAATGCTTAGGGCAGTAAGAAAAGCCACCAGATCAATAAAGCACCCTGAAAGACCACTTGATTCATTTTGCCACTTTGCTTCAGTAGTATGATTTGATCAAAACCTTAGTCTTCGCTTTTAAATTGTATACTGCTTCAATTGTTTTTTAACAGATAACAGTGAGTACCATACAAAGCATCTGGTTTGCCTTTAGCTTGCTTTAACTATTATTTCTTCATCGTAGCAGTTCTATAGAAACTATCAAACCATATGGCCTGATTACAAAACTACCATCTTAAAACTGAGTGCGCTTCCATAAAAGGTTTATTTTATCACTCCAGAATCAACTCTGTGCACATTTGGTCTCACCCATTGTTTGCATTTGGCAAGTAAGTCTATTTATTACCAGCTCTGGTGTACTATACTAGAAGCTATTTTGAATCATTATACTGTAATCCTGTGGAATTTGTGGGCAGGCTATTTCCCAATTTGTAGAAACTCTTCCTTCTGGGTCCTAATTTTCAGCTCAGGGCAGACTTACAATTTAAGCACAAACCAATCTGCTTAGCAATAGCCTTCATTCTATGTATATGCCTGCTTATTAGGGCTTGGGGGGGCAAGCGGCATTATTACAAAGTCAGCTTATTGCCCCCAACAATCTGGGTCCTCATTTTACCTACCTTGGAAGGATGGAAGGCTGAGTCAACCTTGAGCCTGGTGGGATGCGAACTTGCACTAATTGCAGGCAGCTGGTGTTACTTAAGGAGGCATTAGCCCACTGCTCCACCAAGGCTCCATGTAGCTAACTAAAGTCTGGTACTAAATTGATGTCAGATAAGGATAAATGGAATTCAAGAGGGGTTGGATTTGGACCATTTGTGGGAACATAAAGACTGTAAACTAATGATGTACTTAACTTCAGTCACCAGCTCTGCTTGCCATTGCCCTACAGATACTTTGTAAAAAATGTGAGGAACATGCCATCAAAATGGCGAACATTTCAGAAGCCTTGGGACAGGCCATCAAAGATTTTCACAGAATAACAGGATAGGATAGGGGCAGTCAAAAACAGCAGTTTGAGATGATAAGACTAATAAAATACCAAATAACACTATAAGTATCTCCTATTTGCAAAATGGTAACTTTGTTAAGAATATAATTCAGCTTTCTGATTCTCCCATGCCCCAGGCACAATGGGAAATTCAGAATCAGAACATGATTATTAATATCTAAGAATGCTGAATAACCAAAACTCAATAGGCATCACAGAATATGCAGAAAGAATGGAAAAGTAGGGCTTTAAGATGAATATTTATTTTATGATTCTATAAAGTCATTTTTATGAGGTACATATGAAACATCTTAACAACATGTGGCACATGTAAAAACAGATCATCAACTTGACTGATTTTTTTTTAAAGTGGCTAAAAAATTTCCTCACTGAGTTTCCATCTACTGTCTGACGATGACCTTGAATCTGGGTCTCCCTGGACCGAAGCTAATATCCCAACTACTATATAAAGGTTTTTTCAACAGCTTTCTATAATTGCATAATTAGAAAATATACATATCATAATGTCACACATTATACAAAATACGTATTTTACCAGCATTCAGTTATCTTACCTGCAATTACACTGAAACTCTTTATGACATCTATCAGGCCAGCTAGACAAAGAGACTGAATTAACTTTTTTTTTTCTTGTCAACCCTCTCTCTGATATCAGACAAGACTTGCTGATCTATGAATCAGAGGAAACCATACTGGTTGTTGCACGTAATTCCTTGGTTGCAACCGAAATTTATAGTTTACGTTTATTCATATGAATGAATAAATTAATGGATGGATGGATGGATGGATGGAAGAATGAATGAATGAATGAATGAATGAATGAATGAATGAAAAAAATCCCATTGACTTTTTTATGGAGAAGAGTATAGGTTTCATAAAATAAGAATTGTTTTCTGGCAAGTTATATTATTATGGAGTATGTGTACTCATGACAGAATTACTTATATTATTCATGTAATGAAATTCAGATCTAAACCTTGTTTCCATGGTCAGTTTCTATCTCAAGAGCAGAGGTTGGTCAACCTTGACTGAGATGATGTTGAATTGACATGAACACATGTCAATTCAATTCCAGTTTACCTGGACAGGGTATGAATCAACTGAAACTAAAAAAAGCTTTGCTTAAGTTCTATTCTCATCTGGCTCATGAGATCTAACTATAATCTTACAGATATGGGAAGCAAAATGAGCTTCAGGCTTAATTCAGAGAAGATAAAACATATCTCATTCTAATTCAAATCAATGGAATTTCTGCACACATTCTTTGGATAGCAGCCATCATAACTATGGTGCAACTCTTAAAAAATTGTTCTGGGATGGATTTTTTGATTTTGGTGATATGAAGTCAAAATGGAATTCTTTTTCAGTGTTTTTTGTTTGTTTACATGCTTTCCTGCTCAAGTTTGTGCTCCTTTTCAAGGCTATGTTAGAAGCCTTCTTGTTTTGCCTGGTGATCTGTGGCTAACTGAGCGACCATTTGCTCTGGCAACGGCAATAGCTACCCTGTTATTTTTGGTCCGATCTTATGCTTGACTGCAGGATAGGTATAAAAGTGCCAGTCAGTATTTTTTTGTGTATGGCTTTGAGTATTCTGGGGGACAGGTAACTATGTCTTTACCATCTGAGGCCTTCCAAAACTCAATGGGCAGCTTGATCAAACAAAGGCTTTGTTCCAGTTGAGTGTCAGTCATCATACATGGCATGCACGCAATATTCTTACATTTGTAGCTCATGTTTTAACCCTTCACAATTAGAATAGCATTTCCTTGGTTTTATTTTCACAAAATATTATTAAGCAGGGTAGGCTGACACATTGTAGAGAATAACGAAGATGATCTTGATGGAAATAAACAAGAATCATTATCTAAGCAAAGGTGGATGAAATGTCTTAAAGTCCTGAGAAACAAAAGAATATTCAGAAGCAGCTTAGACAGATGTCTTCCTAATTCATGGTTCAATAGTATGGAGGGAAGAACACTACATTCACATTTGCAAAATTCTGTTATTATAGTCAGTCTGAATAAAAGTAGTTCTAGGCTTCCTGTGGAGTTAATTTCTTAGTCTGGTCACTTAGTAGGTTGGCAATGAAATTGGCTGACAGTTAATTCCACAGTGTTTTCCTGACTATCACATACAATATGGTCCCCTTTCTCTTTCCTCTTTTGATTGTTATTTGCCATTCACTGTCAATTTTCTTCACTTGTGTTCACAGTCCTTTACATGGCACAGAATGATTTGGCTACTTGCTAAGGATCTTTATATAGATAAATATATTAACTCCATGATCCCCCGTTGGCTGAGCAGAATGGTTTGGGCTATAGGATCACATCCTAAATAGCATTAAGTGACAAAAGATAAGGGGGAAAAGATGAGAGATGTTTATTGACTCAGTGTTTTAACTTAAGCCACCTCTTTTAACAATACAAATCAGGGGTGGGACTGATACTTGAAAGAGCACAGAATGCAAGAAAATCTGTTCCACTAATATGCTTTTGACTCAACCCATTTTATTTCTCAAATTATGAATAGCCTATTGACAAAAAAGGGCTATTGGAACAGTCATGGAACTATATGAGAAAAAAAATGATTTATTTTGTATTTTAATTTTAACTTGAACTTCTGAACCCTTGCATGAATACACACCTTTTTGTAATCACATTAAAAATGTTTTTGCAAAATGTGGACACTGGGGAAAAACACACCCTGATCTTGTGTGTGTGTGTGTGTGTGTGTGTGTGTGTGTGTGTGTGTGTGTGAGGGAGGGAGGGAGAGAGAGAGAGAGAATAATATACTGCAAAACATTATAAAGAAAATAAGTCTGCTAAAATATATACATTAGAAAAGGTTCATATTGAAGTTACCATTTTAGACAAAGTATACATAAAATGTATATTGATACAGTCTTTTTTAGAAAGTACAAAAATAAAAAGAACTTCATATAAAAAAGAGAAGCAGAGTGAAAGGAAACTTAATACATTAATGCAGTGTTTCTCAACCTTGTAACTTGAAGATGTGTGGACTTCAGCTCCCAGAATTCCCCAGCTGGCATGCTGGCTGAGGAATTCTGAGAGTTGAAATCCACACATCTTCAAGCTGCCAAGGTTAAGATATACTGTATTAATCCATCAGTACATTCTGATGTGCATCATCCCCAAGATCAGGGACAATGCTGCCTGGACTGACTACTTAAGAACAGACTTTGTCAGTGGCACCTCACAAGTTTCGGGTGTCCTCCCAGTGAGATATGCCTGATTCTGTCTTTATCTTCTTTCCAGCTTCAGAAAAGATATGGTTATTTTTCTAGGCCTTTAAATAAGGAATTGCTTTTTACACAACTGTGATATTTTAAATTCCTTGATTGTGAACTTAATTCTCTGTTGTGTTGTTAAATTTTGCATGGACATTTTAGATAATATTTTAATCTATGTGTTACATCAGTTTGTTTGAACTTACAACTTTTTCATTTTGATTTTTCCATGAAACAGCTTAAGGTTCCTAGTGAGAATCATCATGTAAATGTTCTAAGTAAATGAAAGGAATCGGTAGTTGGAGTGCAGGGAGGAAGAAGATGATAGTAGCAGCCATCTTGAATTTTTAAACACCCCCCCTTCCCCAAAATCCCCAATGCCCTTGACGGTGTAGTGTCCATTTGAGATGTGCTAATGGTAAGCCACTGATAGCAAAGTTGATTTTCTTCTTTGCCCCCTCTAATGTCATAATTTTATCCTTCCAGTAGATACTACTTTCCATCTGTTTGTTCTCTTTCCTGTGCTGCTTGCTGAGACTGAGAGGAACTTTTTAAGAGCCACAGCAACTCTCTGAATTTAGCAGTAGGTCTCTCCATTAGATTTACCACAATAATGCCTTGGCTCTCTGCCAGCAGAGCTTTGAGCAGCTGTGCCCTGCCCTTAATCACCATGCTTTCTTTTCTTTCCTTATATCTTCAACATCTGCATCTGTAGCTTGCTTTATTTAGCTGTTTATTTAGATACAAAACCTGCTTTATCCTAAAAAGATGGGTTAGGCCAGGGGTAGGCAACCTTGGCTCTTTTATGACTCATGGACTTCAACTCCCAGTCAGCATAGCTGACTCAGGAATTCTGGGAGTTGAAGTCCATGAGTCATAAAAGAGCCGAGGTTGCCTACCCCTGGGGTAGGCAATCAAAAGGTGTGTGTGTGTGTGTGTGCGCGCGCGCGCATGCGTGTGTAGGAGGTATAAATCCAAATAAATAAAAAACAAAGGAAAGTTTTGTCTAATGCTATAAAGCTGCCTGATTGTTTTATACAACTGATGGCCATACCAAATGTGTATAAAGATACATAGAACAGACCAGGGCATTTTATGGTTCCCGGGCCACATTTGGCCCTTTGGCTGTCTCCGTCTAACCCGCATGAGGTCAATTGGAAGTTAGAAAATAAAATGTAAATAAGTGTGCCGCAGAGGGCAGGAGAAGAAGACAAGTATGCTTCTTTAGTTGGCTAAAGAGAAAGAGCTCCTCCCTCAACACATGGGCACTGGTAGCAGATTATGTTCAGCCTATTGGTTCAGCTCTCCACAATAGTCTGTTTTTCATATGGCCCTTTAAGAAAATTAATTGCCCATCCCTGGTGTACAACATGAGTTGTTAATGATTATTATATCCAGGGCTTTTTTTCTCATAGAATGCTCAGAACAGAGTTCCGGCACCTTTTTTGGATGGAACCTTATAGGATAGGCAAGGCAGGTTGTATGACACGTGTGAGTTCCGGCACCTTTTTCTTTTACAAAAAAAGCACTGATTATATCAGCAGCAGATATAATATGGTCCTAAGGGGAATCCTTCTTCAGGAACGACCCAGGGTCATCCCTTAAGGTGGGAGGGGACTACTTAAGGTGGGAGTGCTAGTCCCCTGGCTCCCCCCCCATTCTTTTCTGTTGAAAGGCAGATTAATAAAAGTCATGGAACCTGATCTGGATCCCCTCAAAAGTAGTAAGTAGTGTAACTCAGCCAACTTCCACATGCAACACTATCTTGCCTCAGGACAAAGTCTTGGACTGGCCATGTCAGACCATGGCTGGAGATGTCTGCATGGAATTCTCCCTCTATACTTACAATCATAGAATTGTGGCATTGGAAGGGGACATTTAGGTTTTCAACCCCATTCCCGCCAAGCAGTGCCCCACTTTGCCAGTTCCTTTTCTCCACTGTCCGCCCTCATACCCAGTTGAAAATATTTACATTTCTTTGAATATTTATACTTCACCTATAGTTGTGTCGCCTGGTTCTTCAGCAATAGCTACATTTATCTGATAGGAATGCAAAGTATCACTATCAAACAAAATAGGAGACAGAATTTTTTTTCCTATACTTCATTTTTCTACACACCAAGAACTACTTTTAAGTGGGGGGAGCTGTTTCAAATATTTAGCTTTTGCCTCCCATACCTATATTTAATTACTGATTTTGCTGAAACTATAAACAAGCGCTTTTTGTGAAACATGTGATGATGCTACTTCTAGGCACACAGTGGCTTGCAATTCTTGTTCCTTCTTTTCCCAAACATTCTCCATAGTATAATGGAGAACTTATGGCACACGTCAAAGGTGACATCCCACAATGTTTTGGTTCATATACCATTGTTTGCCAATACCCAACACCTATTCTTGAATGCGCACCCTGTTCTCACATGATGCAAGAATAAGGTGTGCTCTCACATTGCTTCCAGGTTCTATGGAAATTGCATGGTCTCTGTAGCCTCCAAAAATTGTGCAAGGACTAGGCATAGTTTTGCACTGTTTTTGGAGGTTGCAGATGTCACGGAAGAGCGTTACGTGAAGCCACTTCAAGAATGAAGGCTCATGCAACCCAGAGCAGCCTTAGGTAGGCCACAGAGATCTGTCAACAGAAAGAGAACATCACCTGAAGATATGTGGTATGTGGCAGATCCCAGGGAACAGCACACGGCACCTTTTATAAGTGGCAGCAGTGGCGCTAAGGCTGACGTCAAGGCTCAGGCCCAGTATAGGATCTGCTGTCGAGTGTTATTGTTCAGGATGGCCTAAATTGGGGGGGGGGGTCTTTTTAGTTTGTACGTGTGTGTGTGTAGAGAAAAAAAAAAGAGAGAGAGAGAGAGAGAGAGAGAGAGAGAGAGAGAGAGAGAGAGAGAGAGAGAGAATTAAGTTAGACATTTTCAAAATTTTTGACACTCTAAGCCTAAAAGATTTGCCATAAGGGGTCTAAACAGTCTAGGGCAGTGGACTTGTCAACTGGAGAATTCTGGGAGTTGAAGTCCACACATCATAAAGTTGCTAAGGTTGAGAAACACTGTTGTAGACAGTTGTAGACTAAGATGGTTGGTGATGAAGCTGCTTAATTCCATAATATTCAGCAGAGGAAGTGACTTGCACTCTTTCACATATGATCTTAATTTAGAATATGCACATCTATGAGGAAGCTGAAGAAGGGGAGTGGCACCAGGAGGAACATTAACACTTTACAGATGAGAGTACTCTATCTAAATCTGCTATCTGCCATAGTTTCCTGTGCTCCGAGCAATTTTTCAGACATTTCATGTGCAAACTTTGTTTTCAATTAAACTGTATGACCAATTCCAGTTTTTCTTTTTAAGACTCAAATGATGAATTTCCAAAATGACAACTGGGTAGTTTTCCCCAAGCTCCATAAGTTACAATTAACATAATCTGAAAATCTGCTTTGCAAAACATTTTTCAATAAAGTTTGGATTATTTTGGTATGGAGGATTGCTGCTATTTTAGACAGTAATGGAAGAGTTAAACAAGGGGCCTGATTTAGCCACAGGAGATAATGCAGAGTGCAATATTGCCATCTACTGCCTCTTTCTAGATGAAACTAGATTTCCAACCCTCTTTTTTAAACAGTTAACCTCCTATTAATGTACCTGTGGTACATTGGCACCTGGCAGGTGGTACGTGACCATCCTAGAAAAGTGGTAGTGGGGGAGGGGAATGAGCTGAACCGGTGGCAGCACCGCGCAAGCCTGAGCGAGAGATGGCTGGAGCTGCAGGACTGTCAGGGTTCAGCGGAAGCGCCAGGATCAGTGTCACTTTCCAGCTGATCGGCGCTTCTTTGGGGCTGTCAGGGCTCAGTGGAAGCACCAGGATTAGCCCCAGACTCCAGCTGTTGCTTCTGTTGAGCCCTGAAGAAGCACCAATCAGCTGGAAAGCAGCATTGCTCCTGGCATTTCTGCTGAGCCCAGAAACGCCGATCAGCTGGAATGTTGCAGCATCTCCAGGGTCTTGTGATTTACATTCAGATGCTTGGCAACTGATTCATATTGATGACGGTCACATTGTCCCAGGACTATGTGAAGTGACCAAAACCCACTGCAACCACCCAGCAGACGGGGGGAATAAAAACCAACATCCCCACCCCACTCCTGCTGCCAATTCTCAACTGAAATGCTCATAACAATGAAAACCTCGGAGAGGGGGAAGAGCGCCGCAGGGTGGGCAGGCAGGTGTCTTACTTGGCTGTGGCTTGGGGGGCACTTTTTCAGTGCCATTGTAACTTCGAACAGTCACTAAGCAAACTGTTGTAAGTTGAGGACTACCTGTACTTTATCACATTTTTCCTTTTTTTTGTCATCAAGTTTTTGACACCTTGCGAGGCGACTGGTAGTAATCGGATGTTGCCATATCCTAAAAGTGGTACAATGGGTGAAAAGGTTGAAAAGCCCTGACCTATACTAAATTAAACTTTAAATTTGGTCTATGTAAATTCCAGGCCAGCTTTGGCTCTGGATTTGCTTTTCTAAGCAAATGTTCCAAGCAACAAAGAATCCAGATTAGGATTTGATGTTATAAAGCTGGGGGAAGTGCTTTGTGATTTTTTTTTAAAGTGCTGAAGGGTATTGAGGTTGGAGATATGCTGTGCTTTTTCTCTGAAAACTATGTGGGAGTTAGGGCAAATGTAATTTGCTTTCTGCTAAACTGATTGTATATCTACATTTACTTTGTGAGTAACCCTTACTAAGACAAGACAGCTTTTCATGTCTTCATGGATATTATCTAGTTGTTCATGTAATCATACTTAGTTGCATGTGAGACCAGATTGCATGTAAAATTAAATCTATGGATTTATATCACTGTAATAGGGTTTCACTTTTTTCACAGCTTCAGAAAGTAGTAATCAGGATTAAAGCAAGGTGTATAGGGAGGGTTTTCACTGGTATTTGATTTGGGAGGGGTAGTTTCATTGATAGACAGCTTCTTCCCATAGAACATGATAAAGAGAAAGTATTTTCATGAGAACCAGAACACATAAGGAAAAGGTTCAATTCCCCGTTTCTAGACCTCAATGAAAACAAATTACAATTGTAATGCTAGTACTGTACAATATATGCATGAAACACTTTCCCCCTTGAAAATATGCCCTTGAAAAGGAGTAGTGTTGTTTTTAGTAGCTTTGGTGAACTGATAGTCTTATTGCGGGGTGCTCTTTTTGAGGATTCCTCTGAAGACTTAATCAGTGGTTTCTTAGCATACTATCTCTTCACTGTGATGTTTGGGGTCCTATATCACAAGTTCAGCAAACCCAAGGTTGTTCTAAAGCTGCTAGGATTTCTTCTGAGTAGATAGTAATAAGACTAGAAACACTATTAATATATGCATTACTCTCAAGACAGAATAGAGTTTGTGGAATGTTTCCCATCCCACCAGCTTAGCTTCAACAAGTTGCTGTATTACCTCCAAACTGTGACCTCTAATCTGGGTCTTACTCAAGAGAATTTCTCCAAGCACTAGCTTACACTAAACCCCATGAGGGTTTGGCTCTGCATGGAAAACAAAGGGCGTAGCTTTCTTCAAAGGAAAAAAATAATCCAAGCCACTTCACCCAAGAGCTTATTGTTCTTCATTTTCTCATTTTAATATTGTTGTTGATTTTTTGGAGCTTACTTGCTTTTTATCTTCCATGGAAATCAGTAAAGTAATATAATCTAAGATGACCCTCTAAGTTCTTCTTGCCTAACCCCAGCTCAACTTGGTGACTTTGGGAAAAACTTCTTTACACATAAAGCTCCAACCATGTATTAATTACTCTGCATAATTTTTAGCTTATCCCTTTATATTTTATTGCTTTTAGGTTGGGTATAGTTAACTGTGGTTTGGGAAACTTGTTTTGTGCACTGCCCTAATACTTTTGAAGGAGTAGCAGTAAAAAAAAACATTTGATATTGTTCATGTTTGAAAATTAACTATAGTAGAATCTTTTGCAAGATAACTGGCATTTTACCCAATGCTGCCCTTACGTTAAAATCTAATTGAGTATAGAGCTGCTTTAAGCCATGCATGAAAACAGGCATTTGGAAAACTATTATTTTAGTTATAGTTCTATACTTTTTTTTAAAAAAAGGAGGGGGAGAAATGAATTGGTTTCCATAGCATATGGGTGACAGGATATGTTTGTGAAAGATACGAAGGGTCTTGGTTCCAGAAAGACTGTGAATTTAAGAGCTTAAAAGATAGCCCATCCTATCCTTTTCTATAACTTGGAAGAAATTTTCAGTATATTTTGTTTTCCACAAAGGATATCATTATGCTGAAGAGAAGAAACTATCTCATAGGGTTTGTGGTGGTGATTATATCTTATTTATCTCCACCACATCCAGGGTGCAAAACGAATAATAGAAAAGTAGGTATATTCAACAAGTTGTATGCGTATAGTTGCACATATGCTCAGCACATAATTGGAAGCAGTTTTTTCTGCCTCTCCATCAGCATTTTGCAATCCAGTACATTTCATCCATGTGAAGATCTGTTTGTATTCACTCTAGCAAGACAAAAAAGTGCAATGTAAGCAAATAATAATAATCCACAATCATTTTGAGCCAAATCTGATTTGAAATATTTTTAAAAGCTAGAGATTGTTCTTTTCTTTGTCTTTTGATCGTTACTAAAAACATAGAATCATAGGGCTGGAAACTTCAGATGTCTTCTAGTCTAACCCCCTGCTCAAGACAGGAGAACTTATACCATCATGGTCAAATGGTTGTCCAGTCTATTTCTGAAAAACCCCCAGTGATGGAACACTCACAACCCTGGGAGGCAAGCTATTCCATTGATTAATTGTTCTATCAGGAAATTTCTACTTTTAGGTTGGACCTCTCTTTAACCTATTATTTCTTGTCCTGCCCGCAGATGTTTTGGAGAATAAGTCAATCTTCTCCTCTCTGTGACAGCTCCTCAAGTACTGGAAGACAGTTATCATGTCTCTCTTAATTCTTCTCTTCAATAGCCTAGACATACCTACCGGTAGCTCCCTTAACTGTACATCATATGATTTAGCCTCCCGTTGCTTACCATCATTGTTGCTCTTCTCTGCACTTGCTAGGGTGTCAGTATATTTTTGTATCGCGCTGACCAGCACTGCATGTAGTATTCCAAATGTGGCCTCACTGGTACAGTATAAAGTGGTATTGCCACTTCTCATGATCTTGATGTTATCCGTCTGGATATCAGAATTTGCACTGGCTTTTTTGGCAGCTGCAGCACTTTTTTGGCTCATATTAAAGTGGTGGGTCCGCTAGGATGCCTAGATCTCTCTTAGTTACTACCTGCAAGGCAGGTACCACCTATTCTGTACCTGTGCATTTCGTTTTTCCTACCTAAGTGCAGGACCTTACTTTTCTCATCACTGAACAGCATCTTGTTGAATAGGGGTCAATGCTCAAATCTGTCAAGATCTTTCTGAATCTTAAGTCTATTTTAGCTGTTGCCACAGCTTGATATCAACTGCAAATTTGGTGAGTTCCCCTTCTATTCTCTCATCTAGATTATTTATGAAGTTATTGAAGAGCACTGGGCCCAAGATAGAAACCTTGAAGTACCCCACTGTGTGCTTTCCTCCATGTAAAATAGCATTGTTTTGTTTAAATCTCTTTTTCAAGGTACTGGCAGAAAATATGATCAATAATAGCATATCTTTTACATTATAATGCGCAGAAAAGTTTTGTTATGTTACTGTTTAAACATTTAACTGCAGACAAAAAGATTTTCATCTCACTTCATTTTCAAGCTGGATTCATTATTCATTTGAATAATGCTAAATACAAGCAGAAATAAAACAAATACAATTCAAAATTATAAAGTTTTCAATCTTGTTTAGTTCTAACGGTTCATTTTTAAAACATTGGTTCTGGAGGATTTTTTTCCTCTTTTTCACACACAAGCATGCAGGCATATACAATCCCTGTGGTCCATCCAATTATGACTTTGGGTTTTTTTTCCTCTAACCATTGGAACGCAGGCCTATTGTGTTTTTTTTTTTTTGCTCTGAGGAACAAACATTGTAAATGCTTGGCAAGCAGCCTGTATTATTTTTAGAAACTTTGGAACAGTTTTCTCCTTGTTTTGGAGGTGGGTGGTGGTGGTGAATTTTGTATCCATCCATGTGATCACACTGCCATCTATTGTGCAGATTGTAGAAAGCAGACAATACAAATACAAATAATTGCCATGCTGAAACAGTTCCAACATTTATGGCAAAAGCCATACTTGCTTTGATGAATTATTAATATGGATATGGATAATAATGTAAGGAAAATTGATAAATCAATTTCGGTATCAGTGATTAATAAAGAATACAGACCAATTAATCCTGTGAATTCACTCTTGTGCATTTTCACTCTGCACATTCAATAGAACAAAGGAGAATGTTCCTCTCACCCTATTTGTGAGGTAAAACATTAAACACCACTCTGTAAGTGCCCTGTAGTTCTTTTCTGTTCAAGTATCAAAACTGATACCCCTTTCCCCTGGGGTATTATTTAGGAGGAAAGAAAACACAGAACAATACCACTCTAACTTCTTCTGCAGTTGTTTTTACTGTTTTATTTCATCTATTCTTTTTAAAAAAGGGACGCAGTAGCAGAGTGAGCGCCTGTTACTCGTCCCAGCTTCTGCCAACCTAGCAGTTCGAAAGCACATAAAAATGCAAGTAGAAAAATAGGGACCACTACGGTGGGAAGGTAACAGCGTTCCGTGCGTCTTTGGCGTCTAGGCATGCTGGCCACATGACCACGGAGACGTCCTCGGACAAGCGCTGGCTCTTCGGCTTTGAAACGGAGATGAGCACTGCCCCCTAGAGTCGGAAACGACTAGCACGCATGTGCGGGGGAACCTTTACCTTTACCTTATTCTTTTTAAAGAAAAATTGAGGTTGTGTTGCGGATGTCTTATAATATTGAAAAATTAGCAAAATACCAAGGACAAAAGAAGCAAAACTTATACTTCTACTCCCATTTTGGAGCAATGTCATGAGTGCTATCCAATAACAATGGAACAAAATAGCACAAGACAAGAATAAACATATAAACATTCCAAATATTAAAATTTTATCATTAAGCTTTTCAAGAATTTCTATTGGGAAAACGAGGGGATTTGTGAACAGCCTTCAAAAATCAGGAAGCTCACAACTTCCACGCATGGTTTTCTAGAGCAGTGTTTCTCAACCTCAGCAACTTTAAAATGTGTGGACTCCCAGAATTCCCCAGCCAGAGTTGAAATTCACACTTCTTAAATACGTTGAGATTGAAAAACATTGTACTAGTGAATACTAGAAAATCTGAATTCAATCAAGAAATGGTGCACAAACTTTTATTTCATTTATTTTCCAATCGAGAAACATAATGGATAAGTGAAAGCAGAGAGCAGCACAATCTGCCTCTCCTTTTTAATCTTACGAATGTCAATATATATATTTCTAAGACCTCCTGAAGAATAGGCAAGCCTGACCTACCTAACACAGGTAGTTCTCAACTTACAACCACAACTGAGGCCAAAATGTTTGTTGTTAAGGAGACATTTGTTAAGTGAGTTTTGCCCTGTTTAACGACCTTTCTGAGCTCAGTTGTTAAGTGAATCACTGCAGTTAATAAGTTAGTACCCCGGTTGTTAAGTGAATCCGCTTCCCCATTTATGGAACCATCTTCCGGTTGAGCTCCGGATGGCACCTGACCTTCGCCCCTTCCGGCGCGATCTAAAGACCTACCTGTTCGAACAAGCCAGCCTGGCCTGATGGGTGATGGGTTTGGGTTTTATTGCTTTTTATGTATTTTAACTTATTGTTATAGTTTTTGGGCATCTTGTTTAATCTCTTTTAATTTTTGTATTCTTATCTTTTAACATGTATCGCCCTGTTCACCGCCCTTAGTCCTTCGGGAGAAGGGCGGTATACAAATAAAATAATAATAATAATAATAATAATAATAATAATAATAATAATAATAATAATAATAATAATAATAATAATAATAATTATTATTATTATTATTATTATTGACTTTGCTTTCAGAAGTCACAAAAGGGGATCACATGACCTTGGGACACAGCAGCAGTCATAAATATGAACCAGTTGCATAGCAAATGAATTTTGATCACATTACCACGGTGATAGTGCAAAGGTCGTGACTGTGAAAAAAACGGTCACAAAAATGGCCGGTGGGCGCAGGGCAGTGCGGCAAGGAGCCTTCCCACCGCGAGTCCCTCGCTCATGACTTCTTTCTTTCGCCGCGCCTGGGCAACGCCACAAGCCTCCGACGTGCCGAGACCTGTCCAAGAAAAAATGTCTGGAAATTCCCTCCAACCCCCTGCCCCCGAAGTTGGGCGGAGACGAATCGGAAGCACTTCCTGCCCCGTCGCTGTTTTCAGCCGGCCGAGCCCGGCCTGAGGATGCGAGCGGGGCGGAGGCGCAGCCCAAGAGATGGAGGGAAGGGCGGACGGGGAGATCGGTGGCAGAAAATGTGTTGCCGTAGGAAGGAGGCATACAAAGAAGGGGGAAATTGGGAGGCGGGCAAAAAGAGTCGGCGGCACAGTTGACATTTCTCCCGTTTACTGCTTTTCCCACTCATTTCCCCGCGCGCTTCTGAGCTGCGCGTCACGTTCCCGGTATTGGAAGGAAGAGCGAGGCGCGTGAGAAGGAGTCGTTTGTGCAATTCTTCATTTTAAACCAGCGGTTTTTGACAGGAGTTGCATATGGGAAGGAGGTTGTGGCTTTTCTACTCGTGTGGAGCAATTCCGATAATGTAAACGTTATTGTTTCCCTGGTATCTGCAATTGTTGCATTTAATTTTGCCACTGACTTCTGTCTGAGAAAAATCAGAATTGTTTTACAGTGACCAAAGGTCCTTTATTATAATGGGCAGCCCTTTACTTCAGAAAACCGCCCTTTAGATTTATTTATTTTTCAAACGCTCACTTTTGTCCTTACGTTTGGTCATTTAACTTTTATCTTAAAAATAGTGCCACTTAATGCAGTCTTTTACATTCATGTGGAAAAAAAATATAGGAAGTGAATTGCCTTTTAAAAAATAAATTGATATGTAGTAAATCTGTGCACACTGTCTATTTACTACAGGTAGTCCTCAATTTACAACAGTTCATTTAGTGACCATTTGAACTTACAACAGCACTGAAAATAGTGGCATGACTGTTTTTCACAGTTATGACAGTTGCAACATCCCCATAGTCACATGATCAAAATTCATATGCTTGGCAACTGACTCATATTTATGACAGTTGCCGTGTCCCAGGATCATATCATCTCCTTTTGTGACCTTCTGATGAGCAAAGTCAATGGGGAAGCCAGATTCACTTAACAACTGTGTTACTAACTTAACAACTGTAGTAATTCACAACTGTGGTAAGAAAGGTCATAAAATGGGGCAAAACTCAACTGTCTCACTTAGCAACAGAAACTTTGACCTCAATTGTGGTTGTAAGTCAAGGAATACCTGAAATCACTTTTTTAAAAAAGATTACACTATCTTCTTCAGTTTGTGTATAACAAAACATTCCTAGGGATGATTTCTGTTTTTAACGGATGGGACTTTTCTATCTTTGGATCCTTTAAATAAGCATTGTACATCTTATCATGTTTCTTTGTGGGTCCTCCGAGCTTTAAAGACTTGAAGAAATGAGGGCATGTAGGCCAGGCCTGCATACCTTGTAAAGGGGAAAGAGCCATGTTAATAAATTTAAAATAATCAGGCCACAAAAGAAGAGCTGGTGCACTAATTAGCTATTACATGGTACAGGTAGTCCTCCACTTACAACTGGTTGTAAAAAGTTGCATCCCATGATCTTATTCTGGGAGCTTGGGAACTTTTTCATACTTATGACTGCACGTTCCCTGTGATCATGTGATGACTATTTGCAATCTCTGCCAATGTCTTGAGAAAGTCATTAGAGAAGGTGATTGCAAACTGCTGTCACTTGCCAAAATATTTGAGGAAGCAGTAGGTTTGGCAGTGATAGATTTATTGAATTTTCCAAAAACACCAACAGTTTCACAAGACTGCTTGGTAGGCCACATGTTATTAAGGCTTGCTCTAATTTAATTTCTGACTGCATCCATGCAATTATTTTGCTACACGTAATGTATCATTTAGATATCTTAATGTGACACATGTACAGCTGGTAGTCCTTGATTTACAACTAAATTGACCCTGGAATTATGGTGTTCAGGCGTGGTGGTCAATATAGTGGGTGACTGTGACTGAGTTTGTAACCTTTTTTGTAATGGTTGTTAAGTGAGTGCTATGGTCATTAAGCAAATGAGGTGGTTATTAGTAAATGAGGTAGTTGGTAAGTACACCCATTTTCCCCAATGGGCATTTTTGGTCAGAAACCAGTAAAAACACTAAAAATTACAGTCTCAGGTCTGTGGGAGGCTGCAAACAGCCCTAAATGCAAACTGGTTGCCAAGCACCCAAAATGCACTTACATGGCCATGGGGAGGGGGGAAGTTGTAGTTGTTGAAACTTTGGAATCAAGTGATAAGTAGCTCTGGAGAGGTCCACTGTAACTTTGAATGATTGCTAAGCAACTGGTCATTAATCAAGGATCACCTGTACTTGTATCAATATTTGAAGTGAATTGGTTAATCCTGAAAAAAATCCACTTATATTAATACTTGTTGCTGAAAATGCCCTTTCATGGTGATAGTTGAAGGAAATGGTGTTAAGACCGTCAAGGCTCAGATGCTCTATGGATGAATATCCAAATATTTATTTTTTATTATTTTTTAAATATTTTTCCTATTGTTAAATGTGTTGTTTGAAGAGACATTTACCATATAAACATTTCTTCTTCATGGATAGACTACTTGTTTGGCTACTAAAATTGAATGGATCCAAAATCTACCTAAAGAGTAACAATTACGTATTCTTTCTCAAATGTTGATCATAGACTTCTTCAGATTGTGTGAGAAACACTGGTGTTCTGTAGTATATAGCTTAACCATTACCTAACCTATGTTATTATTTTAAGCACACCTGTAACAATTGTAAAATGAACACACAAAGTCAATTCCAGAATTTTATTGGGGAAAATTTCAATATTCAATATTGGTTTAATTTTCCCATTGACATGTTCAACCTAAAATTGGAATCTAGCTGAGATCCTATGTAATATCTTTTAAAAAAACAATTAGATGTACTATGAAATCAAACCACGTGAATATTTTTGCTCCAGAATTATAAATATGAAATATGAATACTTACTGATTCTTAAATGCAGCTATTGTATTTATACTAATCAAGATTCACTAACAATAACTTGCAGTTTCATAAGCAGTTTTAAAGTTAGTGTTTCTGTATCCGTGAATTACTACAATTCTCATTACTTGTATTGGCCTCCACGTAGAATGAATCCGTGACAGTACGTAGCAAGCGAGATGCAGATAAATGCGCGGAAATATCCCAAAAGCGAATGGTCCCAAAAGACTTGTGCTCCAGGTGAGGCTCGAACTCACAACCTCGGCATTGCTCTGCTGTGTACTGCTGTATAAGTACCGCGCGCTAACCGATTGCGCCACTGGAGCCCTGACATCAACTCTTCCCGAACGCTTTATCAAGGGCTTAACTGCAGCAGACGCCATTTCAATACATTCTTTTACTTTTTCGTTTCTCTCCGTTTTTCTTTTTGCTCTGAATTTCCGAGCACGAATAAAGGGGCAGAAGCAACGAGTTCTATTTCTTGCCGACCGACCGGCCTTCTCCCTCTCCCCTTCCTCAGCCGCCGCGTTGTTTCAACGGCGACGGCTGTTACTAGGCCCTGGCGCGGCCGTGACGCTACGAGACTCCATTGCAGCGCGGGAGGGTTTTGAGCGTCAAGGTGGGATGGGGCCTGTAGTAGTTGATCGCCATGCCCCCGTTAGAGAAGAAGAGCGGGAGGCGAAACAGGCCATAAACAAAGGCACGCGGCCGGTGGGACGGGCGCTGAAGGAAAACCTGAGTAGAGGGTCGAGGAGACTCGCGTCTTTGGGGGAAACGGGCCGTGGCCGAGAAAGGCAAGGAAACGAAAACTCCGCTGAGGAATGAGAGGAGTTGGTCTTCCCCCGATCTGGCCGGCACGGAATCCCTAGAGGCGCGCGCTGCCTTTTGCCCTGTCGGACATCGACTGCCCTAGATCCAGCGTCTTTGGATAGGTGCTTTAGGATCGTCCCCGGTCTGAGGACATTGTCGCAGACGTTTAAAGAAGTGGGAGCAAAGGAAAGGAGATTGAGCTTCCTCTCAGAGGAGAAATTTCTTTCAGTTGGAAAGTAACAATGAAAATTTTTGTCCCTCGAGATGCCCAAGAAATTAAAAAGCACATCTTTGCTCCTCCCCAGGTGTGGCCCCTTATTTCTTTTAACAATATATTTTATTACATTTTTATTTATTTATTTTATTTTATTTATTTTATATAAAACATAATACCAGCTGCTTTGTCAGATAAACAAGTATTGATAATTCAAACTGTTAGCAGATGATTCATTTTTTTTCAGATCCATAATTCAGCTTTGACAAAAGCACACAGCAAAAGGGGGACTCTTCCTTTGCTCACAGACAAAATTGCAGACATTCAAGCTCAAACAGCAGCCAGAAAAAGTTTACCAAGACCCTCAACCCTTTGGTTTTGAAGGGGGTTACTGAAGCACTAATGCTGATAATTTCTAGGGCAATCAGCCTAATTACTGTGCAATTATACCATTTACTGTCAACTCAAATAGCAAACTGCTCTGTGAATAGCAGTTTTACACTCAAAATTTACTGTATAAACAAAAATACTAAATTGTTAAAGCTTGATCTAAAAAGAATCTCCAGCTGAGCAGTCATTGCTGCTGTAAGATCCATGGAGCAAATAATTGAAATCAGATATTGTCAATAATCAGTGGGGAAATAAAATCAGTTCTAAATCAATTCTATTTTAGAATCATTTTGGTCTTATTAGATGTAAGTGGAACCACATGGAAATATCAGATTAAAATGGTAAATTTAAAAAATCCCAGACAGTAAAGGGAGTATGCTTCCATAATATTGCCAAGAAAATTGCACTGATTTAGTCATGGTTTGAGAATATATTTTATTACATATGTATTTATTGCTGCAGCATTAACATGTTTTATGTCTATGGAGATTGTCAGTTATTCAGGTCATAGTTGTCCCAAAGGTGCTTTTTCAGGAGGCAACTGGACTTGCTTGTTTTTCTTTGAAGATGTTTCACTTCTCATACAAGAAGCTTCTTCAGCTCTGACTAGATGGTGGGGAATAGAAATGTGAACGGATTTCCAGAAAATATTGCAGACTACAGGAACTGGGGAAAATATCCTGCAGCCAGAAGGTTCCACACACTTTTGCACTACTCAGGTGACCCTGAGGACACATAAAATCCTCTAGATGACCCCGACGACTTGTAAAAGAATGCAAATGACCAGCTGTCTACAAGGAATATAAATCCTTCCATTCCCCACCATCTAGTCCAGGGATCTTCAAACTTGGCCCTTTTATGACGTGGACTTCACCTCCCAGAATTCCTCAGCCAGCATGCCTGGCTGAGGAATTCTGGGAGTCGAAGTCCACAAGTCATAAAAGCGCCAAGTTTGAGGACTCCTGATCTAGTCAGAGCTGAAGAACCTTCTTGAATGAGAAACGAAATGTCTTCAAAGAAAAACAAAGTCCAATTGCCTCCTGACAAAGCACCTTTGGGATACTAACATGTTTGCAGCTATCCAGATTTTCCCAACAGATATTGGCCAAAGATAGTGTATGGGATAATCAGTAACTGTTCAATATGCACAATATGCCTATCTTTTCATTGTGAAATGCCATCTTGATCCCTTGTCTGTTCCTTCATAGAAAAACAATGGACAGTTTTCTATGGATGGTACTTGATATCTGTTCTATAAACTTGCTTTACCTATCATATTTGAGTAACCTTACAACAAAAATGTATAATAGCAGCATGTTCTGCAACTCAAACCTATCTATTTAACAATAACATAAATTGAAACAATAACAAAGTGAAACTCACTTTTGGATCTTTCTGCTATTTGGATTCATTAAATTAATTATAGAGGAGAAGGAATAAGGGAAGGAATAACCAGGAGTGTCAGGAAAAGACCAGTAGATGCTATCGGGATTCACTTGTCTATACTCTATCAGTTATTGTGCATTTACAATCAAATGTGGCTGCAGTGTCAACAAAAGCAACCTTGAAACCTCAAAGCAAGCGGCTTGCTCAGTTGTAATAAAAACTTTTGTGCACACTCCAGGATGCTAGAGGATCCATCTTGAGAAATCAAACTATTAATGATAATCATAATTAGTAGCTACCAATAATTTTATCCTCTGTTATTTATTTATTTATTTGTTTGTTTGTTTTTATAAACCGCCCTTCTCCCGAGGGACTCGGGGCGGTGTACAGAGTAAGGTAGGTATACAGATTGAACAATAAAAAACAATAGTAAAAACAAACTGGGACCCCAATTAAAGCTATCAGGCCAGGCCGGACTGCTGGAACAGGAAGGTTTTTAAGTCGCGCCGGAAGGTGCGGATGTCGGGGGCCATCCGGATTTCGGTTGGTAAGCTGTTCCAGAGGGCTGGCGCACCCACTGAGAATGCCCTCCCCCTGGGGGCCACCAGCCGACATTCCTTGAGCGGTGGCACCCTGAGGAGGCCCTCTCTGTGGGAACGCACAGGACGGTGGGGTGCTGACATTGGCAGAAGGTGCTCCCGTAGGTAGTCCGGACCCATGCCATGTAGGGCTTTGTATGTCATTGTTAGCACCTTGAACTTCACACGGAAGGCAACCGGAAGCCAGTGCAGCGCACGGAGGAGAGGTGTGATATGGGAGTATCGGGAGGCTCCCAAGAGTGTCCATGCCGCTGCACTTTGCACCAGTTGAAGCTTCCGAGTGGATCTCAAGGGCAGCCCCATGTAGAGAGCGTTACAGTAGTCTAGGCGAGAGGTCACAAGGGCATGGGTGACTGTACGTAAGGCATCCAGGTCCAGATAAGGCCGTAGTTGGCGAACTAGTCGAACCCGGGAGAAGGCCCCCTTGGTCACAGCTCCTATGTGATCTTCCAGGGAGAGCTGCGAGTCTAGGAGGACACCCAGGTTGCGGGCCCTATCAACAGGGTGTAGTAACTTGTCCCCGATGTTAAGGGATGGGACGTTCTGAATATCCTGGCTTGCTGGTACGTATAGCCATTCAGTCTTGTCCGGGTTCAGTTGAAGCCTGTTCCTCCCCATCCATTCCCGGACCGCTTTCAGGCAGCGGGACATCACGTCGAGGGCATCACTGATATTGTTTGGAGTTGAGATGAATAGCTGGGTGTCATCAGCATACTGATGGTACCCTACTCCAAAGCTGCGAATGATCTCACCCAGCGGTTTCATGTAGATGTTGAACAGGAGAGGCGAGAGGACCGACCCCTGAGGGACTCCGCAAGCGAGAGGCCTCGGGGTCGACCTCTGTCCCCCTGCCAGCACCGACTGCGAGCGACCCTGGAGAAAGGAGGAGAACCAACGCAGAACCGTGCCTCCCACTCCCAGTCCCCTGAGGCGTCGCAGCAAGATACCATGGTCGATGGTATCGAAAGCCGCCGAGAGGTCTAATAAGACTAAGACAGAGGAATGGCCCCTGTCCCGGGCTCTCCAGAGATCATTCATCAGAGCGACCAATGCCGTCTCCGTGCTGTAGCCCGGCCTGAAACCCGATTGGTACGGGTCTAGATAAACCGCTTCATCCAGGATCTGAGGAAGTTGGTGCGCCACCACGCTCTCAACAACCTTCGCAAGGAAGCGAAGATTGGAGACAGGACGAAAGTTATTCAATGAGGATGGGTCCAAGGTGGGCTTCTTGAGGAGAGGTCTCACCACCGCCTCCTTCAAGGCGGTGGGGAAGTGACCCTCACTCAGAGAAGCAGAGATGACTGCTAGGAACCAGCCTCGTGTCCCCTCTCGAGCTGTATAGGCCAGCCAGGAAGGGCACGGGTCCAGTAAGCATGTGGAGGCGCTCAACCTTCTCATAATCCTGTCCACTTCCTTAGGAGTCACAGGATCAAATTCCTCCCAGATGACGTCGACAAGACTGTCCATGTCTTGTTCTTCCAGCTCAGCCCAGTTGGAGTCCAGGCCAGTTCGAATCCGAGCAATTTTATCCAGCAGATATTGACCGAATTCCTCGGCTCGACCCTACAAGGGTTCCTCCCTCACCTCTTGGTTCAATAGGGAGCGAGTCACCCTGAACAAGGCAGCCGGGCGATTATCTGCGGACGCGATAAGGGTGGAAAAGTAGTTGGATTTTGCCACCCTTATCGCAGCGAGATAAGACCTGGTGAGGATTCTTAATCGCAATCGGTCGGATTCGGATCGACTGGATCTCCAACGGCTCTCTAGGCCCCGTCTCCGACGCTTCATCTCCCGGAGCTCCGCGGTGAACCATGGGGCTCGCTGGGATCTGCGCCGGGTCAGAGGCCGCAAGGGTACAACTCGGTCCAGAGCCTCCGTGGCTGCCTTTTCCCAGGCTTCCACTAAGGCATCCGCCGAGCTGTGAGCAGAGAGTGCATGTGTGTCCCTAAGCGCTGCCTGGAACTTATCAGGGTCCATTAGGCGCCTAGGGCGGTACCATCTGACTGGCACCGTGCACCCACGGTGGGGGGTGGCAAAGGGGAAGTCTAGCCGCAGGAGGTGGTGATCGGTCCATGACAGGGGCGTAACAGTTGTGGCACCCCCACCGATATCATCACGCCACCGTCCAGACAAGAACACCAAGTCTGGGGTGTGGCCTCTCTCATGAGTCGGTCCAGAAATTATTTGCGACAGGTCCATGGCTGCCATGGAAGCCATGAACTCCCGAGCCAGTTCGGACGATCCTCCCAGGGACGGTAGGTTAAAGTCGCCCAAGACCATGAGTTTTGGGAATTCAACCACCAACCCTGAGAGGACATCGAGTAGCTCGGGCAGGGCCGCCGCTGCACGATTAGGTGGTAGGTACGCCAGCAGCAGGCCCAACTGCGCCCCTGGGCCGTATCTCAGTAGGAGAGACTCACACCCGACCATCTGAGGGACGGTGGTCTCTTGCGGGCTAAGGGATTCCCTGATGATAACTGCCACTCCCCCGCCCCTCCCATGGGTCCGAGGCTGGTGCAGCACCTGGAAACCTGGCGGGCAGAGGTCAACCAGAGGGACACCACCCTCTGGGCCCAGCCAGGTTTCTGTGATGCAGGCCAGGTCCGCATGCTCGCTCTCCACTAGGTCACGAATGAGGTGAGCTTTGTTAGCTACGGACCTTGCATTCAGGTAGACCAGCCTTAGCATGGGAGGCTGCACACCTTCACTCCCGGGTCCTCCGGGGGAGTACAGAGGGTCGGAGCGTCTCACCGCTTGAACAGAGCGGAGATGACACTCCCGGTGACGATACGGCCCTCTGTCTGTGCACTTTCTGCCATTCCCCACCATCCTGGGAATGGGCTGTTTGTCAGTACGCCACTGGGTATTATCGGCGACTGGTCCTCGTTGTACACCGTCGCGAATGGTCGTAGGCCTGGCATGCGTTATGGTGGCTGGAAGGCGTGCCTTTCCCGCGCAACCATAGTCTTCTCCCACCCCCCTCCCTAACCCCACAAAAAACTTAACTAAGAACTTAATCAGGGGCCTCTTGTTGGGCTTATGCTGGAGGCCCCTGACCCTGCCCGGCCATCTCTCAGAGGCCCAGTGGTCAGGCCTGTCATCAAGATTGGATGTAGTGCAGGCGGGTCGCACCCAGGAGAGGGGGGAACCCCTGAGGGCATGCAGTACTGTGCTGGAGTATTGAAGGAGCATAGTCACAAGGGGTTCCGGGAAGGCAGTCCCCTGGATGGTGAATTTGCAGGAGGGTCGAGTCGGGTAGGTGGGTTTCTGGATCGTCACCCTGCCACTGCCACTTGGCTGGGCGAACCCCCAGAAGCAGGCCACTCCTCATCCTCTCACGATGGGTTGTGTCTCTGCTTCCGGAGGTGGTCCAGAACGTACTCTGGGTGAAGCATACCCCATAGAGCTCTCACCTCTATGGGGTTGCAGGTGTAAGGCCAAGCCACTCTGCCACCGTGGCTTGCACCCAGGCCCGTTATGTCCTGTGGGGAGAGAATGGGCAAGGATGGTTGAGAGTGGGCAGAAGGCAAGGTGGAGGGATTCATTAACTGGCGTCAGCTTTGGTGGTTCAGCCGCCCAAACAGTTTCCTCCCTGGTCCTCTGGGCATTGTTCCCGGCCGCAGCTCCATAGGTCCCTATTGGTTGGGGACCATCCGGAGCGTGGCCTCCCAGAGGTATGGGAGTCCCTGGCGTCATGTCGCTGCTGTTGCCGTCTCCGTTCAAGGTGCCTCGAAGAGGTGGCTCAGGGTGTGGGCCGTAGATGCCTCGCCGCCGCTGCTACTGCCGCTGTCAGAGGCCCCTGGGCAAAAACGGTCGACCGGGGCCCGGAGAGGCTGTCACCGCCGCCCTCGCCTTCGTTGCTGCCGCTTCCGCCGTACAGGGCATAGAGGAGTCGTTGGCACCCATTCGGGGCGGCCGCAAACGGCTCAGAGTGCAGGCCGGAGACGCTACGCCGTGTCCATTTTTGCCGGCGTCGAAGGATCCTGGTGAGAGTGGTCGGCCGGGGCCTGGAGAAGCTTTCGCTGCTGCTGTGGCCCACGCCGCCGTCGCCTCCATTGCCCAGCGTCTCCTTTGGTGTGGATCTTTCGGAGGCACCGCCACCTAGGAGCAGCCCAAGGTGGTCGAGGAAGAACAAGGCACCAGCCCCACTCAAGATGACTGCATCGGTTCAGGGGGCAGGCCGGAGACGCCACACCGCTGCTGCTCTGTCAAGGCCCCTCGGAGGACGGTCGACCGGGGCCCAGAGAAGCTGTCTCACCGCCCGCGTCTTCGTTGCTGCCGCTACCGTCGTAAAGCTGGTCTGCGGCGTCTCCTTGATCCCTCAGAGACGACGCCGCTATCCGGGAGCAGATTAGGCAGCCGAGGCAGAACAGCAACTCCGGCCCCGCTCAGGATGGTTGCAACGGCAGCAGCGGCTCAGGGGGCGGGCCGGAGATGCCACACCGCCAGCACTACCGCCGCTGTCAAGGCCCCTGGGAGGCGAACGACTGGGCCTGGAGAAGCAGTCCCGGCCGCCGTCGTCTCCGCTGCCGCCTCTTCCACCGCCCAGCTGATCCGCGGCGCCTCCTCTGATCCTCAGAGACGCCGCCGCTGCCCGGGAGCGGGCCAGGGAGCCGAGGTAGAGCGGAGGCGTCGGCCTCAAATTCAGCTGGCTGTACAGCCGCAGCGGCTCAGGGGGTGGGCCGAAGATGTCACCGCCACCGCCACCGCTGTTTCCAGCCCCCTGGGGAAGATGATCGGCTTTGGGCTTGGAGCGCTCTCACCGCCGCTGTTGTTGTCCTCGCTTTCACCGCCTCCGCCTCACAGATGATCTGCGGCGTCTCCTTTGATCCTTCGGAGACGCCGACGCCACCCGGAGTAGATCAGGCGGCTGAGGCAGAGCGAGGATGTTGGCCCCATTTAAAACGGCCGCCAACGGCCCAGGCGGTGGGGCGGAGATGTCCCGGCACCCCTACAGCTGATTCGGGGCGGCAGCGGACGGCACATTGCCCATCTCAGCTGCCCAACTTCTGACCCCACCCCAGGGGTCTGTTGACATCCCTGGGGGGCTCCTGGGGGGACGCCTTACCACTGGGGGTTACGGAGCTCTCCTCAGCACGTCCGCCATATTTGGAGCCGGCAAAAAAAAAATTTCCTTTTAACTATCCAAGTTGGTGGCAATTACTGTAAATGTTCCCATAATCATGTTCCATAGGAAGCCTTCTTTACTTACACAGAACCTAAATCTGAAATGGTATGTATGACTTTTTTATCAGCAAAGATATATTATACACACAAATTCTAGAAAGCTAAATTTGATAAAAATAAAAATTGATTTTAGAAACTTTTTACTGTATTTTCCGGCATATAAGATGACTTTTTAACCCATGAAAATCTTCTCAAAAGTCAGGGGTCGTCTTATACGCTGGGTGCTGAAACTTTAGGGACAGGGCTGGCTGGAAAACCTGGAGCGGATCTCCCATTTAGTCTGCACAGGGAAAGCGGCACCAATTGGAGAAGAAGCTGCAGTCTATGATTTTTTACAGGCTGGAGTCTGGGCGTCTTTCCTTCTAAAGTTGAAGAGCAGCTGTATCGCAACTTGAAAGGCAGGTGGGGAATGCAGCAGTCAGAGCAGCTGCTTAGCTCTAAGGACACATTTGACTCAGGAACTGGGCGGGCTGGCTGGAAAACCTGGAGCGGATCTCCCATTTGGTCTTTTTTTTAAAAAAAAAAATCCCATTTATATCCCGCCCTTCTCCGAAGACTCAGGGCGGCTTACAATTTAAAGCACAAATCAATGTGCTTAGCAATAGCCTTCATTCTATATATATGCCTGCTTATTAGGGCTTTCACCCCCCCCACAAGCAGCATTGTTACAAAGTCAGCTTATTGCCCCCAACAATCTGGGTCCTCATTTTACCTAACTCGGAAGGATGGAAGGCTGAGTCAACCTTGAGCCTGGTGGGATGCGAACCTGCACTAATTGCAGGCAGCTGGTGTTACTTAAGGCTCTGCGCAGGGAAAGCTTTAGAGTGAATTAGGAAAAGTGAAAAAGTGAGTTAGGAAAATAGACAGCGGTTGCTGGAATTGGGTATGTGTAGTTTAACGAAGAGAAGGGTGAGGGGTGACATGATAGCAGTGATCCAATATCTCAGGGGCTGCCACAAAGAAGAGGGAGACAAGCTATTCTCCAAAGCACCTGAAAGCAGGACAAGAAGCAATGGATGGAAACTAGTCAAGGAGAAAAGCAACCTAGAACTAAAGAGAAACTTCCTGACAGTTAGAACAATTAACCAGTGGAACAACCTCCCTCCAGAAGTGGTGAATGCTCCAACACTGGAAGTTTTTAAGAAGAGACTGGACAGCCATTTGTCTGAAATGGTATAGGGTTTCCTGCCTTAGCAGAGGGTTGGGCTAGATGACCTCCAAGGTCCCTTCCAACTTATTATTATTATTATTATTATTATTATTATTATTATTATTATTATTATTATTATTATTAAGTTTAATCCACTTGCACTGTTTTATGTTTACATGTTTGATGACAAACAGCCTTATGTTCATAAGTGACAGTTTTCCTACTAAGTACCTGCATGTCATAAGCATTTGAATTAGAATTACCATATTAAAATCAAATCTGATGTTTTTAAATTTTTATTTGGTGTGCGTTGGAAGAGGGGTAGTCTTATACGGCGAGTATAGCCCAAACCCTATAATTTAACAGGAAATGTAGGGGGTCGTCTTATACGCCCAGTCGTCTTATACGTCAGAAAATATGGTATATTGAAATGTTATGTTACACATTGGCCAGATATTAATAATGTGTGAGGGTGAATAGAGGACACAAAAATAATTCACTCTACCCATGCATTCTCTTTATTAAAATTGAACAAATTTCTGTGAGGAAAATATCTTAGACATACGGTACTTTTTCATGTGTGAGTTGATCATTGGCTAAACTCTGGAGATTGCCCTTCAGCTAAGTCATCAACTAAATAACCTTTTGGATCTTAAACACAGCTGATGAAACTGCACTGTCATTCAGCCATCATTCCAATTATACAGAGACACTCACATACAATAGCATATAAAACGGTTGCTAGACCTCGTAAATTCGTATACCAATTCCTTTGGTGTATATTGCTATAGAGTCATGGAGGACACACTTGTGAATGTGAAGAAATGGATAGAAGAAAACAAAGATGCTTTTCTGCCTCCAGTATGCAATAAGCTTATGTAAGTGAAGAGTACCATTATTATTATTACTACTAATTTTTTTCAAATATTTGTACAAGTCAAGGATAAAGTTGTTTCTGACAAAGCAATTGATGCTTGATTATAGTCTACTTTTGCTAAGCTAGCCTAAAGGTTGCTTTATATTTGGAAACTTATCAATAAATAAATGACAACTCTGGATTCTAAATTAAACAAAAATCCATAGAAGTACTGTTTTGGTCCAGAAGCTGTTGATATTTCTCACATCAAAATAATCTATATATTGTACAGATTGTTTTAATTTATAAGTAAAGTATGCATGTATCTAGACTTACACATTCAGTTATGATGATGCAAAAAATATTTTTAATTGAGGTTCTGGAGCAAAACTGCCCTTACATACTTGTGTCCTGAAATTGCACATACTTAGGTTTCATGTATTGTATGTACAATATGTTAGTGTCTTTCTCACTTTCCATTTGCCAGTTCCTAGGTCTGTCGATATATGTGTATGTTTACAGTAATTCTTTAGCTCCAAATCTAAGTTTTCTGTAACTTTTTCAACTATTTGCTAGAAAGGTTATAATCTAGAGTGGAGTATGGAGAAGATGATAAGCTGGTGTTTGAAAGATACAAAAACAAATAGGAAATATCTGAAAGCAAAAGCCTTGAGTTACAAGCTTCTCCTGCCTAAAACTCATATGCTGTCTTCTTTTTTTTATACTCATGCACAGCTTATATATTTTACTTATTTTAAACAATAAAAACGAGAACATCCTGTATAAAAATACAATTCATGTACTCATCAACCTGTGTCACATTTATTGTCATATGAAGTTATCAGTTAAATCAGTTTATTTAATGGGAAAAAGAAGTAAGAAATGTATAAATTAATATAAGGTAAAGGTGCATGCTAGTCATTTCTGACTCTGGGGGCTGGTGCTCATCTCTGTTTCAAAGCCGAAGAGCCAGCGTTTGTCCGAGGATGTCTCCGTGGTCATGTGGCCGGCATGACTAGACGCCAAAGGTGCACGGAACGCTGTTACCTTCCCACCGTAGTGGTCCCTATTTTTCTACTTGCATTTTTACGTGCTTTCAAACTGCTAGATGGGCAGAAGCTGGGACGAGTAACAGGCGCTCACTCTGCTACGCGGCACTCGGGATTCGACCCACCAAACTGCCGACCTTCTGATCGACAAGCTCAGCGTCCTAACCCACTGAGCTACTGTGTATATATTGTCTAAAGATCTAATCAATCAAACAATGATTTTTTTCAGAACAAATGCAAAACAACTTCTATTTTGAAGGGAATCACTAAAGCAAACATATACATGTTCACATCTTATGTTGCAATGTTATATTCTGATAATAAGCATGTATCATTTCCTTAAAAAGATATACAGTATAAGTTCCAACAAACACAAAATAATACTTTTTGTTGAATTAATGGAATTTTCAAGAAATAAAAGTTGCCATAATAACATTTACTACAGTTCCTCAGTCTTGGGCTGACAGTAACTGCTGTTTGGTTTGGACAACATAGTTAACTGTAGTTAATCAAAAACAGACACATAAGCTTCCAAGTCCCTACATTTCTGCCAAAAAAGTTAGTGGCAAAAAAATGCATAAACTAGAGGAAGCATAGGAATGTTACAGCAAAAACCTATATATTTTGCATTGTATCTGAATGAGCCTCCAATGGGAATTCAGTTTAGGTTGAATTTTACTTGTAGATTATATGATTACTTCATTATCTTCACTTACCTGCCTCTGTTCTTTCAATAAGGGTAATACTCCATTAATGCTCAATAAACTAATACAAAAGAAAGAAAACATGGTAGGGTAGATCTGAAGATGGCTTTCTCCCCAAGGAACTTAAAAGCAAAAATTAAATATGGCAAGTATCACATATTGCAATCATTGTTTTCTTCCTTCAAGTTGTCCATGAAAATAAACTTCAGGGTGGAAGTTACTTCTGATTTGAATGGAGCAATGCACCATTAGCAAAACAAAACAAAAACCCCCCACATCCTTCAATTTTCTGAACAGTTTTTAAATACTTTTATCCTTTTATGCCTTAATTTTTCAGTGTTTTATACGGTCACTGCTGTCTATGGTTATTAACATTAAAACAAAATACTTTTACTGTTATATGTCACTTTTTTCTATGCTATGAGAAAGGGACAGCAATGAAACTGAATAAAGTATTTAAAAAGTTGACGCTTAAAAAATACTGTTCTGCAGGCATCACCGACAGCTCAATATAATGTTTGTTGGTGGACCAAACCAACGGAAAGATTACCATATTGAAGAAGGAGAAGAGGTAATGGTTTGGATTTATCTCTTAGTTGTGCGTAATTTTTAAAGCTTAATGTTCTTCCTTGTAAGATTAGAAAAAAGGTTCCTTTTTCATTGGAAAAATATAAATTAAAAAGTTCTGCAATATGACGTACACAACTTGACTAAAATAATTACAAACATTTCACATTAAAGAAACAGAATAAGCAAATTATCTACTTTACACAATGGAGATTTTATCTAGTATGGTCTGAAAGATTGGAGAGACAAAGGCAATGAGAGCAGTAGACAACTATTGCTAATGAGGGTTTAAAACAAAAAACTTCCAAGATACCATATAGCAGTGCCCCCCCCCCAACCTTTTGGGCATGAGGGGCCCGTTTCATGAAGAGGATTTTTGGTAGCCTGGAGGAGCTATGGTTTCGTAGGCTGCCTGCATCCCACGCATGGGGGCTTTGCTTGTCTGCACAGCCCAGTTTCTGGCATGCCACAGCCCAATGCCAGCCCATGGACCAGGAGTTGGGGACCCCTGCCATATAGCTTTCCTATCTTATCAAAACCATTGTGAGATAGGTAGAATAAAATACTGCTTAATACTAAGTAACAGGACTTTTAAAGATGCATCTTTTATGTCCCTGATTTTAAGCATATTTTTTTTCCATTACAGAAGCAGTAGCATATGTGTTGTTTTATTTAAATTTGTCACAGTAGGCACGCTAGTAGATCTGGGTAGTTTACAAACAACAAAAAACAACAAAAAACATAGTTAAAAACACAATGAGATAAGGAATATACATACATACATACATACATAACCAATACATACATACATACATAACCAGTACATACATACTTACATAACAGGGATTCTGGGCTAAAGAATAGCAAACAATTGCAATTAGGGCCACACAAATTAACCCCAGGCCCGAATCCAAAGCCAAGTCTCGAGGGCTTTTTGGAATCCCAGGAAAGTGAGTTGCCATCCATATATCTGGGAAGGGGAGGATGATATTCTAAAGGGTGGGGGACATGACAGAGCAGACACGGTTCCTTAGTCCTGTCAAATGACAAAATTTAATAGAGCGGACCAGGAATACAACCACTTTGCTAAAAGATATCTGTTCATTTTGCAGCTTGCTTTTTTTTTCTGTACAAGGTGCCATGGGGCAAATCTCATGAAATGGTGATCCTGTGGCATATTGATGCCTTCTTTAAAGACTGATTTTTTTCTGTTGTTTTTTTTTCCTCTTGACGCAAGAGAGAAAATTCTGGAGAAATTTCACTGGGAAATATAGCATTCTTTCTTTAGTCTCTTCAATTCACTTGGGCACCATGTTCAAAATGTTCAGTTCAGCAGAGCCATTCTTCAAATGACTCAGAATTTTTTTTAAAAAAATCACTTACAGTTTTGCATGCTTGCTCTTTTGCATGTTATTCTTTTCATTGCTCTTGTAAGCTTATTTCACCATATGCTGCCAGCAGCTTCACTTTATTTATGATCTCTTGCAGCAGCTCAATCAGGCAGTTTATAGCGCAACAATCTTTGGGAATAAAGAAAAGAATGTAGTGGTACCAGCATGCTCTCTCGCTCTAAATCTAGTAAATAACTTCCTATCATCTCATGTACATGTACTTTCTAAATATGTACTTTAAATGTTTATTTTATCATCAGTCATACAGTGGTTGTCCAGAAAGCGTATGAAATATAAAATAGGGTTAAAATTTAGTTTAAAAATTAGTTAGAATGCATATAATATAAATATCCCAAGATTAAGCACATAAAATAACATAATGGCAGACATAATTTGTGTTGTATTCATCAAGAGCTCTCAGATGCTAAGATGTATTAAAAGGCTTAGGCCTTCAGAAAATGTTTGGCTTCAGGGACAGAACCCACAAAGGTTTCCCATCTTGATTGATCAGGTTTCTTTGATATTGTGATAAAAAATTCTATGTGCTATCTCCCCTTGTCAAATCAGCATAATTGTTAGCTCAATTTGAATAAGGTAATCAGACCATCTTTCTCTTATGACCAATTCTAAATATACTGGAATTGGGTGTGTGTATAAGGTTCAGTCATATCACCCGTTCAGTATGCTGTAATAACAGTTCCCATTATGTTTGAAGTGTGGAAATGAAGTCCATGTTTACCACTTCTAAATGAAGATGATGTAGATTGCAAGTCTTGTTTATATATATACTGATAGTACCGTAATGATTGGTTCCAATTCCTGCCAGTTTTAAAAAACTATTCTGATTAAACATGCAGATTTGTCAAGAAACATCATTTAAAAAGTAACTTTTTCTTTACAGAATGCTGATATATGAGCTAGATGATAGAAACTTGGCCAAAATATTCTATAGATCTGCCCTTGAAATTATATTCTATTTCTGTCAAAAGAAAGAAATTCAGCTGTCTGGGTTTAATTATTTAATTATTAATTATTTAATAATAATGTCCGTTTAATTATTCCACTGTAATAATATAGATTTCCATGGCAGCTTAAAATGTGAATGTCTTCTGGAAAAAACTTGGGGGATCTAGATTCCATTATCTGATGACTCTGGAAATGGTTGACACAGATGGAATTCTTTAATCTGAAACAAGATATTGAAGATGCTAAAGTCAAAAAGGGCACTTGAGCTATTCTCACAAATAAGAAATAATACTTTTGGAATTATTACTTTTGCTGGTATTGCTTCAGCAATTAAAACAATAAAAGCATGAAGTTAGATGCTTGGAGGTAATGCATAGGATCAAATTCATGACTATTGACATGAGAGGCAACCCATTGCAGAAGCAAATTGCTGCTTTTGGCCAGAAGAACTGTCTTGCCTGCATTTGTCCCTTCCTTCACCACTATTCTCCCTCTTCAGTGGTTGGGCAGCAATAGATAACAGTATTCGCTTGCAAACTGCCTCACCTAATTTGCTGGCAAAAGTGATTCCTTAAATCAAGTTGTCATTAGGCAAGGCATAGAATAAAAGGAAGCAGCTCATCATACACTGCATACAAAGACTTCTGGCTGCTGTTCATTAGCCCATTGACAGCAATAAGTATCTTCTTCATTTTTAAAGAAATAATAAAACAAATGGATAATAGCCACCAGTAATATTTAGATTTGCTTGTTTTAGAATACAGAATTCAGAGTCAAGCAGAAATGAGAACTATTGCTTGCATATCTTGCTTATATGCTTATCACAAAAATCTGAATGGTTATTAAAGAATAAGTAGTGATGGATTAGATCATCTTTCCCCAATTTGGTATGACTCAGCTACATTATATGCCATCTTGCCAATTAGTGAGATGGGAATTACGAAATACTATATATAAACCAATACATCTGCAGGAGTCCAAATATATAGATAGTCCTCGATTTATAACTGTTCATTTAGCAATGTTTCAAAGTTATGATGGCCTCAGAAAAGTGACTTATGACCCATCCTTGATGTTATGATTATTGCACTACCCCCATAGTAACATGTTTGCAACTTAGGCATTTGGCAACCAGCTCACATTTACTACAATTGCAGAGTCTTGCAGTCACAATTTTCTACTTTCCCAGTTGACTTCCATCAAATAAAAGTCAATTGGAGAAGGATTCACTTAATCACAATAGTAAAAATGGTCTTACAGTTGGGTCCAGGCACATGATTACTCACTTAGCAACTGCATGTCTTAGCAACCAATATTTCAGTCCCAATTGTGCTCATAAGTCAAGAACTACCTGTATAGAAGATCCACTGTAGCCAGATCCAGCAGGTGACTGCTGTGTTCATCATGTCTGTGCATTAAGTACATCTTTATCCAGAAATCTCCAATCATTAAAGATTAAACAATGTTATTTTTATTTGTGTCAGACAGATTATTATAATGGATGGGTTGCCAAAAGTCTGTGGTAGCATTTGTTATTCATTCTTCTGTTATTCATTCATTCATTCTTAATAATTGAAGCTACTTACTTGAATAGCTGAAGCTCAGCAAAACACTTGCCAAATCAGATTTAGTAATTCAATATGTTATCCTGACTAGCCAGATGGTTAGTTATTTTTTAAGCCATAAATAAATAAACAGAAAAAAGCACTTAGTATTTCTAAAACATGATTTGCCTGCAATTTTTTGTGTATCCCTTAGATGTCAGTATATTTCTTTCCATTCCTTGAACTCTTAAAAACATAATTCAGTGCAATAATGAAATATAAGACTGAAATTGAATGTTAAATTAAACATTTACAACAAAGACAGAACGTTATACAGGGATTAAATTAGTATAAAGGACATAAACATCTAGGCTAATTAAATTTCATCACAAATAGGTCAATCCTCATGAAATCTTCATAAGCAGAAAAAAATAGATTCGTTAAGTTCAAAGTATGTTTACTTTCTCCAAAGCAGATATGAGAAGCCAACTCTTACAGCACTTCTATATAACAAAATGACCAGAATCCTGATCATGTACAAAGCCATTTTATTTATTTATTCACTATTTTTTTTATTTCTTAGATTTTTATCTCACCTTTATTGTTCTTTATAAATAACTCAAGATAGCAAATTTACCTAATATTCCTTCCTCCTCCTATTTTTTTCACAACAACCCAGTAAACTGAAAGACAGTAAATGGATCAAAGGCATCCAGTGGCTTTCATGCCTAAAGCAGAACTAGAATTCACAGTCTCCTGGTTTCTAAGCCAACACCCTAGAAACTAAACCGTATACTTTTCCCCCCCCCCAACAGATTACATACTACCTTATTAAAAGCCTTTGTACATTTTCACCCAATTCCCCTTTTTAATGACCTACCAATCTATACAATTTATCTACATGTCTAATCTTTCACCGTTTATTTACAAGTTGCTCACTCACTGTGTTTTCCCTATCAAACTATCATACAATCTATGTAACATTTGATATAGTTTAGTTTTTTGGTCAACAACACAGCATCATCTGCATCCAAAAGTACATGTGTATTCATTTCTCCAGCTAATACACCCCTAATGCCATAAGCATCTCTGATACATTTATCCATAAATGCATTCAACATCCAAGGGACATCATCCCACTTACTTATACAAGAAGAGATATACATGCCCACCCGGTTCCTCCTACTTTTATTTAGGAACCGATAGTCTAGATTTTAGCTTCCTTCAGTTTTTTTGGTTTAAAATGAGAGTCTGGAATAGTACATTGACATAACTATAAAGTCCTCTACCTTATGATATAAGGCTAGTATTCAATGATCATTAAAATTAAATGCAATGCAATAAAGTATAAAACTATAGAAAACCATTAACTACAGTAATAAAAAGCACCAAATAACAAATAGTTCACCTCAGCAAATTTAGAGGAACCATTTTAAAATATTCATGCAAACAGGTTTATACTAGACCACGGGTCGGCAACCCGCAGCTCCGGAGCCGCATGCGGCTCTTTGAGCTGTCTCCTGCGGCTCCAAGCCGCCCGGTGCGCGCGCACCTCTTTGAATGGGCAGTGGTGCGCACGCACATCTCCAAATGGAGAGTGGCACCGCCCGTTTGGAGAGGTGCGCGTGCACCTCTCCGAATGGGCGGAGGTGTGCGTGCACCTCTCCAAACCTTTGGAGAGGTGCACGCGCACCTCCACGCAAACGGGCAGCAGCGCCGCTCTGGGAAAGCTGCCACGGCACATTTGCAGGCTACCGAAGGCGGCAGCTCTGCAAACGGACCGCGGCAGCTTTCCCAACAAGCGGCGCTGCTGCCCGTTCCGAGAGGTGTGCGCGCACCTCTCCGAATGGGCGGAGGTGCGCGCGCACCTCCACGCGAACGGGCAGCGGCACTGCTCTGGGAAAGCTGCCGCGGCACGTTTGCAGGCTGCCGAAGGCGGCAGCTCTGCAAACAGGCCGTCACCGTCGCGCAACCGGTTCCATCATACTTTTAAAAAATGGCAACCGTGCACGTCCGCGCATGTGCAAGAAAAAATGTTTTGCGCATGCGCAAAGCATTTTTTGCGCATGCGCGTGCATGGACGCACGCACGCGGCTCCCACTTTTTGTGTGTGTGATGGAACCGGTTCCCAGTGGCTCTTTTCCTTTTTCAGGTTGCCGACCCCTGTACTAGACAGTAACATTTTAAAACACTGCTGCCAGACATACCCATTTTAGGTTGTTGTACAATTGGGTCACCATAAGAAAAAAAGTTCCTCTTTCCTTGTAATCCGTATTAATAAATCCTTCCTTTATAGACCATTTTTCCTCCAGTTATCTCTATGTTAATGTTAAGTTTTCCTCTAAATTGGTTATCTAATTTGCCATTTGATTAAATGAGTTGTTTCACTATACTTAATTGTACCCATTTTAGTTTTAAACAAGCATTCAGAAAAATGGTGGATGAATTGACAGTGATTTAAAACTTTGCATTCTCTTGAATTTATGAATAGCATAATTGGATTTGAATTATGATTATTAATTCCTGTGGTCTTGTTGCAACAGAAATATAAACATGATTAAAATACAGTAATAAGTTAAGGTAAAGGTAAAGGTTCCCCCGCACATGCGTGCTAGTCGTTTCCATCTCTAGGGGCCGGTGCTCATCTCCGTTTCAAAGCCGAAGAGCCAGCGCTTGTCCGAGGACGTCTCCGTGGTCATGTGGCCGGCATGACTAGATGCCAAAGGCACACGGTACGCTGTTACCTTCCCACCATAGTGGTCCCTATTTTTCTACTTGCATTTTTACATGCTTTCGAATTGCTAGGTTGGCAGAAGCTGGGACGACTAACAGGCGCTCACTTTGTTACGCAGCAGTTGGGATTCGACCCGCCAAACTGCCGACCATCTGATCGATAAGCTCAGCGTCCTAACCCACTGAGCCACCGCGTCCCTAAGTTACACTGCTATAATTCTATGACTTGAAAGTTAATCACCTTGAATACAAAATATATGGACTTATAATGTGTACAGTGTTATTATCTACAATACGTAATAAAATAAGACAAAACATTCACTACCAAACATAAAGGAAGCTTGAGCATTGTCCAAGGATTGCTTCCTTAAATGAAATGAATTTGCACCAAAAATTCACCTAGAGTTTGACATTTTGACATAAAAATGGAAGATATGGCAGGCCAGTTTTCATTTGGAAACATATTGAACCTCCTCATTTATTTATTTATTTATTGTTGGAAAGGACAAATGTATTTACATTGCAAATTTAAAACTGAGCCCAAAAACCTTACCCTGAATAGTAAACAAGAATTTTAGTCTGACCCTCTTCTGTTCCCAAATTAAACTGATTATTTTAGAAACAGTGATTCAACTATGCATAAAACATTAAAACATAAAAAAGCATTAGCATAGATATATTCTAGTTTGTTATTTATACTCAGCTTTTCATTCATCATGGCATCTCCCACCTGAAGATACAGAAGAACTATGAAACATATTCTTAAAAGGAGTTATTTGAGTAGAATAATTTGGTTACTGCTCCTGCCACTCTTTCTATGCATCAGTGAAGTTGTGTTCCTTCAGCTGGTTATAAATAAATACAGTCTCAATAATTTATTCAGTGAAAAAGCAAACATGTATGCAAAATTTATATCGAACTATTAAAAATGACTTCATATATATAGTACAAATCCTATATATTGCATTTTGCATGAAGACAAAAGGTAAAAGAACAAAAGTTTCTTCTGATTCCATATATTTATAGAATAATATGTACATTATATGGTACTTTACTTACCTAATCCCATAGTCCCCAATTTCCCTTTGGATCAGGGGTGTCAAACTCAATTTCATTGAGGGACGCATCAGCATTGCGGTTGCCCTCAGGGGGCCGGGTGGGTGTGGCCTGGGTGGGTGTGGCCTACTGGGTGGGTGTGGCTAGAGTGGGTGTGGCCTACTGGGTGGGCGTGGTCAGCTCTACATCGTTCGCATCAAGGGTGCCTATGGGGGCCCGGGCAGGAGTGGGACAAATCTGAGGGTCTCTGGCAGGAGGAGGGTCTCTGGGCAGGGGCCAAGGCAGTGGGGGCTGTTCCCTCACTGTTTCCAGGATGGCTTTGCGAGCCGCATGAAACCACTTCGCGGGCCGGATCTGGCCCCCGGGCCTTGTGTTTGACATGTCTGCTTTGGATCATCCTCATGTTGGAAAAAAAAATAGAATTGAACCCTGCATGGGTTTTTTGAGGGAAGACCCATCTTGCAGTTGCTTCCGGAAAGAGCACAATCTACTTGGACTATATAAACTGCAGGGCTGCACATTTTGCTAAAGAAGCTTGATAAAGCATCCACTGTTAAAAATGATTCCTGAGGCATTAGATTATGTCACACCAACACTATGTCACACCAACAAATTGAGAAAAGCTCAGAATGGGCTTATTGTGATATTATACAGAATGCTATATAGAACATTAAGGTGAACCAGGTTCATAGTATGAATAATATTTCCAGGAGCCATAAAGTTTGCTTTAGCCATAAGAGCTCCAGATATGACTGTGCATGAATTTAGGCTACAATATATTAAAACACTGCCATGTTTTTAATCTAACTTTTTCTTCCTTCCCTCACAGTTGTTTTACCAGGTTCAGGGAGACATGTGCCTGAAGATAATAGAAAATGGAAAACACAAGGATATCTACATTAAAGAAGGAGAGGTAAAGATAAATTTGTGTATAAACTAGCAAGCAAATCTCAGAGTGTAATTCTAGTATTTCTCTGTTTTGGTATATATTATTTTCATGTAGTAATGTATTTAATAATTACATGAGACAGTTCAGTATATTTTCCATTTTCCACTTTGGTAGCGCATCATGCAAAAAAATTTTTTAAAAACTCTGAAGTGTTAAAGTCTATATTATTATTGTTATCATCATTATTGTGAAACTACATCACAATATAATTTTAATTAGCTATTCTAAGAACTTTTTGACAAGTGCTATTAAAAAGATAGCATAAGGGCTGAAGATAGTAAAGCTAGAATCAGTACTTGGACCATTCAGAATCATTACATGAGCCCTGAGGAGACATTTTCGAGAAAAAAAATGTTTTCAAGATTTTCAAAAAAAGATTGGAAAACTATTTGTTCAGGATACTATAAGGTCTCCTGCCTTGGATAGGGGTTCTACTAGAAGACCTTCACCTTCTAGCCCTATGATTCTATGATTCTGACTCTGAAGGTCGGCCAAAGCCTCTCACCTCAACAATCAGGGAAGAAAAGAACTAAAATTTAAAACCCTGGTGAAAACATATATATATTTCTAATGCATGTTCTTCAGTAGGCAGATGTGCATGTATGTGTGAAATTTATCTAGCCATGTCATGTCTGTGAAACGTCTCCTGTAAGAAACTTCAGAACACAGATTGAATGTCTGGAGATTTGGGAGAGGCTGGGAGAAGAATGTAATGGAGAACAAACCTAAATAATCAAGAAATAGTAGGCAAGCCCATTGGCAGCATAACTCATAAAAAGCAATTTAGCATTTCAAATTATTCAGAGAGACTCAGTCCCAATGAATTCACTATAAAAGAGAGTGGGGAATCCCTTTTACAGTTTCCAAGTTTCTGTATTTGACTGTTTCCAGGTTTCTGTTTCTGTATTTACTCCAGGCTATCTTTAAAGAGTACAGGGACGTGGTGGCTCAGTGGGTTAGGACGCTGAGCTTGTCGATCAGAAGGTCAGCAGTTTGGCAGGTCGAATCCCGAGTGCCGCGTAGCAGAGTGAGTGCCTGTTACTCGTCCCAGCTTCTGCCAACCTAGCAGTTCAAAAGCACATAAAAATGCAAGTAGAAAAATAGGGACCACTACAGTGGGAAGGTAACAGCGTTCCGTGCGCCTTTGGTGTCTAGTTATGCCGGCCACATGACCACGGAGACGTCCTCGGACAAGCGCTGGCTCTTCGGCTTTGAAACGGAGATGAGCATCGGCCCCAAGAGTCGGAAACGACTAGCACGCATGTGCAGGGGAACCTTTACCTTTACCTTTACCTTTACCTTTAAAGAAATCTGTATAATTTTTCTTCTTTGATATGGTTCAACTGCTTGTGGCTTTATGGGAGAGTTGAGATTTATTGCCATGCCTGGTATGTAAATTCTAACATCAGGTATCCTTCAGTCTGTATCTGTGGATTAATTTCTTTTTCCTATGTAAATAATTTGGACATGGTGTTTTCTGTCTATTATCACACAGTTTTCCAGGTGCTTATAGGTTGATCTCATTATGATTTGCTCTATGGCTTTCTAATTATTGATGTCAGTCTAATATGACTCTAGGTCCCCAGATTCCCATCCAACTCTTCTTTGATTATATTTTATGTCCTCCAATCATCTGGGCTTTACTTCATCAATTGCAAAGATAATATATAAGGTTCACCCATAATTCCCATAATACCCTAAGATGCAAATCTTTTGAATATATCCAAAGAAACCTTTTTTTCTATTCTTAGTTTATTCTGACCCTTTGTTTTCCGTAGACCCTGTCTACAATGCTGGGCTATCCTTTATGTATACTTTCAGGATGAGCTAACTCTTTTGATCTCTTACATTTTCCTTTTTTATTTCACATCTTCGCGAAACATTTTGAGTTTATTTGTTGGCTTAAATTTTCTTCCATTTTCTTTTCTTATTGGAATTTTTACAATATTTAAACAAGCATTTTCATTTGATTTAATGCTGGATGTTGGATAGTTTGTTAGGCTACTTTACAGGAGCATTTCCACTTAGGTACAAGTCTTATTTGAGGTGGTTACTTCAGAGATTTAGTCCTCTGAAGGACTAAAATACTGAGTCTCCTCAGTATTAATGTTAAAGCCTTCCCAAGCCGTGGCATTTTACTAGTATTTATGAACTACAACTAATTTCATGACAATAGCCTGTCAACTACATAATTCAATATGATTCTAGAAACCCACTAATATCATTTTGAAGGCCTGTTATTCCCCTGCAGTATTATCTTCTTGCCCTTCTTCTTCCATGGCGAACAGGATGAATGGGAATAACTGTTGAGCAACCATGGGGTTAATTTTTTATTCTTTGGCAATATCATTTGCCCCACTTGGATTAGTAGTAAGAAATAAGTCTTAAAATTGTTCTGTCGTGATTGTAAACTATAGATCTGCCAGATACCTTTTATAAAAGCTTAGGGGTGATGTCAATAGACTCTTTCTCCTGTTCCTCGTGAGTTGTAAATTGCCACCATCTTACTTTATCTTCTTCCAAAGGACAGGTATTCAAAGATCTAACCTCCTTTCTGCTGTTCAGCAGTATCTCTATTTGTGCTCTCTGAGATTGGTGGTTTTCTTGCAGATGTTTCATTACCAAACTAGGTAACATCATCAGTGCTAGAAGGGAGTGGGATTTGCTCTCTGTTTACATACAAGTGGCTTGCCTTCTTACTGTGTTCCTTGATCACACTGTTGTTTACTATTAGCTTGTTAGTCTGTTTTGGTAGTTCCTTGATTGGGGTATTGTTTACTTCTTGATTGTTCTGCTCATATGGGGGTTGATTGTGTGAGGAGGTGTTTTGGGCTTTTTGATTATCTCTTTTGAATGGTATGCAGATGTTGTTTATTCTATGTGCCTGTTAATAGCCAGTTTGTCTGAGTGCCAGGGCTCCAGGAATTCTTTGACATTTTTGGACTTGGCTTGATCTAGATCTCACAGTTGAAAATATGGCTGAGTCTGTCCATGTGTTGTGAATTTGAGGAGTTTTCATCTTGTCTTCTGACTGCGAGTTGGTATTCATGGATGCTCTCTGCTAGTCTTCTACCTGTTTGTCCTATATAGTGACTGTTACATTCCTTACACTCTATGTTGTATCTAACTCCTGGTTTTTTTCTTCTGGGGCTGCTGGGCCTTTTGGTTTACTTAGGATGTTTTGGAGGGCTTTAGTGATGCCACTATGGTGATGCCGCATGGTTGTAATAGTCTGTTGTTGGTTTCTGAGATGTTTTTGATGTATGGCAATGTTATCCTTTTCACAGCTTGTGTCAGTTGAGTGGTCAGGCACTTTTTGATAAAGTTGTGTGGATATCCATTTTGTTGGAACACTTTGTATACATGCTTTGTTTCCATTTGTTCAGGGCTGCTGCAGAGTATTTATGGTTGTCTAAATCTTTCTTACACAACTTCTCTTGTGGGAGGTTGGGTTGTTACTTTTGTAATGGAGCACTTGGTGGTGTGGGGAGTTTTTTGGATACCTTTGTGTTTCTAATTTGCTATCATTGTCTCCACTGATGAGGTTATCTAGTTAGGAGAGCGTGTTATTGTTTTCTTCTTCCCTTGGGAGAAAATAGTTTCTCTACTTCTCTACCCAGAAGCTCAAAGCCAATATTCTCTGCAATATAATTTCCTGAGTTCCTGCTTGGCAGAATATATTTTATATCTTTTGTTCTTAATTATTACTCTTTGGCAACTCTTTGTTACTTTGATTATTTTTCTTACATAGAGTTTCTTCTACTGTTAGCTTTTGCTGCAGTGTCTCTTTTGCTTACCCTAATAAATCTTTTATTTTCTCATAAACTGCGCTCTTCCAATTCTCAGTTTTTTCTTGGAGCATTGCTACAAGTTTGGAGTTTTTGTAATATATGTCAGGTTATTTTCATGAACGAACAGAAACATGTCAAAAGCACTGCAAGTCACAATTATAGAGCCATGTTCTGTTTATCTTCACTTCTGTGTCTTAAGGCACTATCATTAGAAAAAAAACACATTTGTTTATTCTTGTTCCTTTCTTAGGCCTTCAGATTAAGCTAATATCCATTTTCCTTTGGAAGGAAAATTTGATAAGAGATTCAACTTTTTTCACTAAAAACTTTAAAATGTAGCTCACTTGCTAAGTTTTCTTTCTCATAACTAACTTATATTCTTCCTAATTTCTCTGTACAAGGTCTGCTTGCTCAGCAGGAAGCAGCGATTCGGTCCTACACAGTGGGCAATCAACAGCATCAGCACACACTTCTTTGAGCCGGCAATTATTCAAGAGGTGAACTTTTCATTTTGCACAGCTGAGCATATCTCACAGAAAGCGTGGTGCCTCCTTCTCATCCTCATTAGCCTTTCAGGCTAGACCATACTAGGAAATGAATGCAAATACTGTTTTTTATTATAATTTTACAACAGGTTTGAATATATCCTCCCCTTCCCCTTTATCTTCATGAGAATTAGAGAGGAGGGTCTTGTCTGCTCCAGACTTTGATTTCTTTTATCTGACGGTTATCTTGGTAGGGGGTCTTCCTGCAGTTCCTCAAGGTTGTTCTTTCTTCCCATTACATTTCCTCCCATTGCTAAACTCCTATTCAATCACTCAAGGCATTCAAGGAAAAGTCAGAATGGGAGAACAAAGACCCAACTGAAATATCAGAGAAGATGTCCTGCTGTTGCTATATGTTTCAACTTTAATTTTGTTCTTAGGTGTTTCTTTTACCAGCCAGGATTCCACATTCTCCACAAAGATATGCAAACTCTGTGGGACTGGTTGTTGAAAGGAGAAGATTAGAAACAGAAACTGATGGACTGAGGTGATATGTCGTTTTGTTATAAATCTGATTGTGTCATTATACGTCATTCTTACAGGTGCTAGAGTTGAAAAATAATCTAAAACCTTTATCTCCACTAATAAATTATATGAGCATGTGGTCAGTTCTATCGATGGGAGATGCTGTCACTTCTCTATAGAGCGTTGGGTGACTAGAACCAAACTTTATGTATTATGTGTTTAATTCAACTGAAGAATTAAGCATACAAGCTCTGCTTGGTCACTCATGCCCTGGTTTGAATGTGGATTATTGCAACATGAGCTGTATGGGGCTACCTTTGAAAAATATTTGGAAGCTTGCAGTTGCATGAGCGATCTTGGATGAAGAATGGTGTATGTGACACCTTTGCTGTGTGAGCTGCATTGGGTGCCAGTTGGCTTCTGGATCCAATTCAAGGTGTTGGTTATGATTTTTAAAACCTTACACAGCATGAAGCCAGGCTACCTGTGGTACTGTCTACCCCCCCATCACCTCAGCCTGTCCCCCCAGGTCAGACACAGAAGGTATGTTGTAGACCCTGTCAGTTAAAGAATTCTGACTGGCGGGGTCCAAAAAGACATTGTTGTCTGCTGTTGCCCCTGCCCTTTGGATATTCTCCCCCCAAGGACAAAGCAGGCCCCCAATATCATGACATTTCAAAAATATCTAAAGAACTGGCTCCGCCATCTTGCTTGGTGTTTGCAGAAGAGCACAGCTGTGGGGTTGGTTAGCACTTTGAAATCCCACCCCCCTTTTAATTAACTTTTAATGTCACATTTTCTTACCTCACTGTAAATTTTCAGTTTAAATTTATATTCAGTTATGTTTTTAACATTTTACAAGTTTTTTACATTTTATTTATCCATCCCAGAGTCCAGGAAGATAGGTGATTTCTAAATATGACAAATAAATGTAAATAAATAAAGATGTTCTGTATGCAGTCAGACCTCTGAAAACCATGATGTATTAGTGGATCAGGGTCCAGTGTTGTGTGCAATTGAATGGAACATATTTGGATGTTGGGAGTTTATTCTCTTTCTCAAACTACAAGCATTCAGGCTTTGATGGGCCTTACAGGGCTTAAAATATTCAGAAACCCAATACTGGAAAAAATGGCATATTTCTCTCTGTATGTAGTTTTTAATCAAAGCTGAGTTAAAGGAAGTTATATGTGGTGGAAGAAAACTTAATCTAATCAAGTCCTTTTGATTTTAATGCAACTGGAGGGAGAAGGATTCATAATCTTCTTCCATCTGCCACTTCCTTGGGGGAAATTATAGCACTTCCTATCATGAGAAGAAAAATATATATTCATTCTTGAGATTATAGATTTGCTGCCATATAATTGTGGTTATCTAATGAGTTAAATAGGGACGCGGTGGCTCAGTGGGTTAGGACGCTGAGCTTGTCAATCAGAAGGTCGGCAGTTTGGTGGGTCAAATCCTGAGTGTTGCGTAACAGAGTGAGTGTCTGTTACTCGTCCCAGCTTCTGCCAACCTAGCAGTTCGAAAGCACATAAAAATGCAAGTAGAAAAATAGGGACCACTATGGTGGGAAGGTAACAGCATTCCATGCGCTTTTGTCGTCTAGTCCTGCTAGCTACATGACCATGGAGATGTCCTCGGGCAAACGCTGGCTCTTCGGCTTTGAAACGGAGATGAGCATTGGCCCCTAGACTTGGAAACAACAAGCACGCATGTGTGGGGGAACCTTTACCTTTACCTAATGAGTTAAATATACTCTTTCTAATTTAAGGGGCTGGAGATTAAAACATATGAAGAACAGTTACAGGAATTTGGTATGGCTAGTCTATAGAAGGACTAGAGGGTGACATGATAACAGTCTTGCAGTATTTGAGGTGCTCCCACAAAGAGGGGAGTCCAAGGCACCTGAAGGCAAAACAAGAAGCAATGGAAACTAACTAAGTAGAGGAGCAACTTAGAACTAAGGAGAAATTTCCTGACAGTAAGAATAATCAACCAGTGGAATGGCTTGTCTTCAGAAGTTATAGAAGCTCCATCACTAGAGGTTTTCAAGAAAAGACTGGATAGCCATTTGTCTAAAATGACATAGGGTCTCTTGCTTGAGTAGAGGATTGGACTAGAAGACTTCCAAGTCCCTTCCAACTCTGTTATTCTATTAGTTTGTTACAAACTTCTGTTCTGTTAATCTCATTTGATAACACATAGCCAGTTTTTCCATCCTTTCAGACTTGTCTGAATAAATTAAAAGCATTATACACTCATTTTTTCAGGTTCATGACATATCACATTATTTAGTTTATTAATTAGTTTAGTTTATTAAAAAATTTTTATACCGCCCTTCTCCCTAGGGACTCAGGGCGGTGAACAGGGCAGATAATAAAAATACAAAACTACAAAAGTTAAAATACAATTAAATTAATGCCCAAGATAAAACAGTAAAATATACAAATATTTAAAAACCCAAATTAACTCCCCATCAGGCCAGGCCAGCTTGTTCAAACAGGTGGGTCTTTAACCCGCGCCGGAAGGAGCGGAGATCCGGTGCCATCCGGAGCTCCACCGGCAGTTCATTCCATAAGGCCGGGGCGCCCACAGAGAAGGCCCTCCCCCTGGGGGCCACCAGCCGGCATTCTCTGACTGGAGGCACCCTGAGGAGGCCCTCTCTGTGGGAACGCACAGGGCGGAGGGGGGTTGACGCCGGCAGCAGGTGGTCCCCGAGGTATTCCGGACCCATGCCATGTAGGGACTTGAAAACCATCACTAAGACCTTGAACCTCACCCGGAAGACAACTGGTAACCAATGTAGCTCGCGGAGCAAAGGTGTAACATGGGAGTACCGGGAAACTCCCAAGACAACTCTCGCGGCCGCATTCTGTACCAGTTGGAGCTTCCGAGTGGTCTTCAAGGGAAGCCCCATGTAGAGAGCATTACAGTAGTCAAGGCGAGAGGTCACGAGCGCATGAGTGACCGTACACAGGGCATCCCGGTCCAGATAGGGCCGCAACTGGCGCACCAGGCGAACCTGGGCAAAAGCCCCCCTAGTCACAGCTGCTACATGATCTTCCAAGGTAAGTCGTGAATCTAGGAGGACTCCCAAGTTGCGAGCCCTATCCGCGGGGGGTAACAACTCACCCCCCATAGAAAGAGATGGAACAATTTGAATGTCCCGGGATGCCGGAATGTACAGCCACTCAGTCTTGTCCGGGTTGAGTTGAAGTCTGTTCCTCCCCATCCAGACCCAAACCGCCTCCAGGCAACGGGACATCACAGCGAGGGCATCACTGGGGTGGTTTGGGGTAGAAATAAAAAGTTGGGTATCATCAGCATATTGATGATACCCAACTCCAAAACCACGAATGATCTCACCCAGCGGTTTCATGTAGATGTTGAACAGGAGAGGCGAGAGAACCGACCCCTGAGGAACTCCACAAACGAGAGACCTAGGGGCCGATCTCTGCCCCCCTGCCAACACCGACTGCGAACGTCCCAGGAGATAGGAGGAGAACCACCGAAGAACTGTGCCTCCCACTCCCAATCCCCTGAGACGCCGCAGCAGGATACCATGGTCGATGGTATCGAAAGCCGCTGAGAGGTCTAATAGGACTAGGACAGAGGAACATCCCCTATCCCGAGCCCTCCAGAGATCATTCACCAGAGCGACCAATGCCGTCTCCGTGCTGTACCCGGGCCTGAAACCCGATTGGTACGGGTCCAGATAATCCGCTTCATCCAGGACCAGAGGGAGCTGGTGCGCCACCACACTCTCAACAACCTTCGCAAGAAAGCGAAGGTTGGAGACTGGACGAAAGTTGTTCAACACAGCTGGGTCCAAGGCAGGCTTCTTGTTTTAAAAAAAACAAATTGTCTTCTCTTTTCTATATGAAAGATATCACATATTTATTAAGAAATCTACATGATATATTTTCTTTCTTTTCCCAGATATTATGTTGGAGAATCAACAGATGTTCTTTTTGAAAGATGGTTTTACTGTGAGGATCTTGGTATACAACTTATTCCAATAATTCAAGAGTAAGTCTAATTCAGATTGAGCTTGATTCCTGGGACTGTCTGGGAAGATCTAGGTGGGTTTCTTGGCCACTACAGAAAGGGTTGGCCATTATTTTCTCCCTCCTGGGATGTTTTTCTTGAAATTTCTCTGAAAACATTGGTGTTCAAGTTCTAATCAGGTTTCTCCTTGTATAAACTTTTTGAGATCATCTGTCACATAGCTGGGACAGTTTCATTATACAGAATTAACAGTTGGGCTTGATTTACAGCATTACTATATACTGGAACTATCCTTATAATAATATCAACAGTTTTTAAGTAGTTTGCTGTTTCAGGATTATTAGAAGGAGGTGGATGAAATTTTATTTCTCAATGATCTTGTCTAATTGTGCTCTGTATGACCACAGGTAGTGTGTATGAACCATTTATTTTGTTCCTAATTGTTTATTCAGTGCTACCCCCTTTTTCCATATGCCTCATTTTAATTCTAAAGCCACACTAGTAAAATACCTGGACTATATCATCATATAATACCAGTATTAATGCTTTGAGAGCTGTTCCTTAGATGATCTACATGACACTAGAAATGTTCTAGAAGATGATATCCATAACCTTGAAAGAATCCTGAGTTTTGCCAAAATACAATAAACTTAATGGGCAAAAGACCAAAGTACCCTGCAGAGGACTGAGCATGCCCATTGGATACAAAAATTGACTTACTGGGGAAATTGGAAAGAATGCAGAGAAATATTAATATGAAGCATCTTGGAAATGAGTATGACAAACTTCCTTCAAGCTTGAATATAAATATCCTGTAATAATTTCATCCATCAAAGGGATTTCACTGTTAGTTCAATGGTTTCCCTCTATACAATCTGAAGTGAGAGAAGATGGATTTTAGAATTCTTAACCTTTTTTATTTCAGATTTTTCAGTTCAATACAGCATCAAACCGGAAAGCCTAATCCAGGTGATGTAAAATGACTTTGGAACTAAAATAATTTTTCATCCAGCAAACAATAATAATTTTAAAGCTTAACTAATTTTATTTTTCTTGCATTCCTATCCTTTACTTTCTTTTAATATTCCTCTAAATGAAATTAATATTGCATGGGAAAAGTTGCCTTTTTTCTCTATTCAAATATGTACCAGAGAAAGGGAGAATAATTATTTTCCAAGCTAAACTCAGCAGGCAGATTGAGATCTCCAGTTGTCCCAAGCCACAGTCACCATTATGTCTGAGTCCCAGACAGCAGGGGAATCCTCCACATTTGCAAAAACAGTGATTATACCATTCCTGCAAAAATCTACTTTGATTCCTCTATCCATCACCAGAGCATATTTAGCAATCTAAATTATTTTAGATTGTGAATGTGTTGTAAGTGATTTTTCCCAAATTAATCATTTTATTACAAAATACAAATAATACATTGTAGAATACAAATAAAACTAAGTACATAAAATGAATTTTGTAGGGCATAAGGCTTTTGCAGAATCCCCACCCCATCCCACCCCTGGAATAAATAAAAACTTGAAATAGTAAAATAGTAAAAATGAGAGGTGTACCTAGCAGCAGATTGTTGATCTTTATGAGGTGTACATTGTGATGTGACTCATAACTCTTTGTCCTAACTTACATGTGTAAACTGGCTTTTGCTTTACTTCCATAAGTTTTCAGTCACTAACCTTCATTTAAAATACTATATAAGAGGTTATCGTAGGAAAAACAAGTTGCAGAAATTAGGCAGCGTTATTACACCATAATACCAGAAACTTCACAATAGGCTGAAAACAAATGTAATACCATCAGTCCCCCACCCCGCAGCCCCGCCCCACCCAGCCAATTATGCTGCTGAAGTTAGAAGGGGATGTTGTTAATGAACATTTGGGATGCTACTGAAATGCTCAATATTTTTCTGCATCACGTTTGAGCTGTTACTGAAAAAAAAAACCCTCCAAGGACATATTATGAAAGCACTCCCTTGGCTTTTGAGGAGTAAAAAGTGGGTGGGAACTGGGATTTTATCTTTGCTCTTAACAGAATGTTGCAGTTAATTTCACAAGGCATAGACCTGAAAAATTCAGAAGAGAATGTAAAATGCCTGCTGATCTTTCAGACAGTTTGAATACAAACAGAAGATATAGTACATTGCATTTAGAAGCGTGAATAATTCTGTTCCACAAAGAGAAATGAGCCTCCAAAATGTTGCTGAGTGGTATGACAGAATATGGAAACGGTCTGTGCTAGGAAGCATGATAACTTAAAATGTTTGAAAGGGGAAGTTCCTCCAACAAAATGAATAATGGATAAATGGATAGGACATCTTTTATAAATATACAAGTCACAAGAGTGTGGACAGTTTTCTTTATTCTCATCAAGTTGGTGAAACCAGTTAAAAGCAAAAACTTATTTATATTGGTTGGGGCTCAGCTCTGTTATAAATTGGTTCATAAAATTCCTGAAAATTTAAGATTGGCTCTTCCAGGCTGGTATGAATCGGCTCCAACACACAATTGATAACAGTCCTCTCCAAGTAGCATATAAACAGTCTAAATAACAGAAATAAGACTCGCTATGTTTAACATTAAGCATAAATAACAAATTACATTGAATTATCTATTGTTTTGTATTTGCACTTTAAAAAATAATTTGTGTGAAGCAGTATTTAGAGCAACAAGTCTTGGAAAATAATATTTAATTTTTTCAGCCCATTCAGATTCCAAGAGCTGCGCTATGTAATAAAAGAATCACATACCTAGAAAAATCATGGAATGTAAGAGCTGGAAAATTTGGAGATTGTCTAGAGTCCAATTCCCTGTCCTGTGCTGGAACCCACTATTACACCATTTCACACACACACACACACACACACACACACGATTACTCAGTCTCTGTTTAAATACTAGGGAGAGGAAGGGCTCACCAAAGGCAATTTGCTTCATTGCTGAACAGCTCCTATTGTTAGGAAATTATTTCTGTTGTCAAGTTGAAGTTGAAATCAGCTTCTCCATAATGTATAGATGTTTCTTACATTCTGGAAAGACACTAAATAATTCTACTCTGTTGTGTATTCAATCCCCTGCTTTGTCAGATATTCAGAATTAAGCATTTGTGACTGATAGTTGTTCATCGGAATATATATGCAGTGAAGGGGAACCCACCACCTCTCATACTAGATACTATCAAACTACTTTCAATGAAGGGTCCTTGGTGCTCTCTGAGCTGGGTTCAAGTCTAGCACAGATGATATTACCTATTTTGGGTAATAAAACATCTGCAAGAAAACAACCCAGCTCAGAGAGCACCAAGGACCCCTCATTTCAACTCTGAGCTACAAATATTCTCTTTTATTGGTACTACTTTCAATGTTACAATTTTCTCTTAATAGGTTTGAATCATGTAAAATAAAAACTACAATATAGAACACTTTTTTTCAATAACTTTGTTCTCTTCTGTCTTTCATTTGTTTGTAGATGAAATCTTAAGACCAATTCCTTTCCCACTAAATGATGTCACAGTCATGAATCCTTTTTCTTTGCAAGATTGGCTGAACGATTTCCAAGAAAATATAGCTCTGAAGCAATCCTTGAGTCTTTTTGGAGACAACTTTGAAACAGAGGTTAAAAAATCATTTTTTAAAATTCTGAATAAGAAGGATCAAATACGATTCTCTTATAACTGAAGAAATTATATCTAGTTGGGAGATTTATTTTGACCAAGACATTTTGCTTTGCTTTGCTTCTCTCTCTCTCTCTCTCTCTCTCTCTCTCTCTCTCTCTCTCTCTCTCTCTCTCTCTCTCTCTCTCTCTCTCTCTCTCTCTCTCTCTCTCTCTCACACACACACACACACACACAATCTTATGCCTAGGTGCATAATATCTACAATTTTGCAGGTAGATATTACCTGTAGATTTTGATACTCATGGTAAAAATTTATTTCCCAGAAGAAAATTTTATCTTCCCATGACACTTGACATTATGTCTTCTTATGCCTAATTAAACTATAAATACTAACCCTTATGTGCAATCTAATCTCCAGACTCACCTACTGACCCTCCTCTTCCATTACCCTATTATTAAGTAAACCAGACAGGAAACATGGCTCTATTTCACTTTATTGTAAAGCTACATTAACAGAATCTTGCAAGTCACCATCACCTTTACAGCCTGATAATTTAGGGAATGTCCCACCTGAACCTTTTGCTTTATCAACTTTGCAGTTGTGAGCTATGCTGACTCTTATCTGCTGTTCCCAAGGCAGCATCTCTTTGCCTGGTTTTCCAAAGGCATTGTCACATACCATTACATCTATATAAAGATAGAAACGGGTAAATCCATTTACTGTTGATTGCTAATTCCCTAATCCCAATAACAAAAACAGTCTCAAAGAAAAAATATATATTCTACTGCACTGAAAACAGTCAGAAATCACTGGGGTTTCCCCCCCCCCCCAGGAATTAGTGCCAGTTAGTACACTGGCTACTGCATTTGAACTCAGTTCTGCTTCTGAGTGTTCTTTAAAGGTAGCCCAAGGGAAAGCAGATTGTAGTATCTAAATAGGTAGTAATGTGTTGCTGTAATGAGATGCTCTTGTATCTGGTAAAGTTGCAAACTATGTACTGTTTTAACCAAAGCTGGGCAAAAGTGTCTGTAACCACAGCTTCTACCTTCTGTGCCAACAGGAGCTATGTAGTAAGAAAGATGCCCAGACTGTAAACTTGCTCCTTCAGAGTAGTATTTGCCAATCCAGAAACAACACTATTTCAATAGAAAGCCTTGATAGGGTTCAGCCTTAGTCTGTTCTGCCTCATCCAGACCCTGAGAGCCTCAAGGCACTGGATAAAACATCAGTTGCATCTCCCTAAAGCCCAAGGTGGCAACATAAAGTCGAGTATCATCAGTATTATGGATGATTTCCCCCCCCTTCCATTAAATCATGTCCAATTCTCAGGGGCTGCCTGGACAAGTCCCTTTAGTTTTATTGGCAAGACTTTTCAGAACTGGTTTTTCATTGCCTATTTTCTAGGGCTGAGAGAAAGTGACTGGCCCAAGGTCATCCAACCGGCTTTGAGCCTAACATGGGATTAGAACTCACGGTCTCCTAGTATCTAGCCTAATGCCTTAACCCTTACACAAAACTGCTTTTCTAGTCTGGATGATACTACACCCCAAATATTTTTGTAGTATTGTACTTTCCTATATAATTTTTGTAAATACATTTCATGAACATTCATTCAATAGTTTTTATAGCCTCTTCAGATGAAAAGACTGTGAGCAAAATAGTCACATTTTAAAAGCAACAATAGTAATAAATCAAATTACAGAAACATCAGTAGTAACAAATCAAATAGTAAATCAACTCTTTCCCATGTGGGATGCTAGGGGTTGAAAGGTCAGTAAAATAAAATTTTATTTCAAGATGTTCTAAAAACTAGGAGGAAGGAGTTTTACAACCATTGAAGTCAAGTCAAAATAAAATCCATAGATCTATTATCTGGCCACAGTTTTGGTTTGGGAAAAAAATCTATATGTAAAATAATTTTAGTTTCAAAGAATTGAAACATAATCTCTCTCAAGGAAATGTATAATTACAATGGAGTTGTTGCATGTTTTAGATCTCCAACTCCTAATGCTGTGTTTGGTATGTTTTCATCTTATTACTGTTGGTACTAAAACAGTACCAGATGTGACTTCAGATCCACCAAAGAGGTAAGTTACGGTATGTTCTTTGTTAGTCTTACAGTGATGGTCCTGGAAATTTTCCATTGTGCCAGGCACACCTGTGCTGAAAACCTCCTTGTTGCAGCAAAAGAATTAAAGAAATGAAACAATGGAAAATAACCAATGATTACATCAACCTCTCAGTGCTTTTTTGTAAAAGAAAATGGTGCCGGAACTCACACATGTCATACAACCCGCCTTTCCTACTCTACAAGGTTCCATCCAAAAAAGGTGCCGGAACTCCATTCTGAGCGTTCTATGAGAAAAAAAGCCCTGAACCTCTTCAAGGGGAAGTGGTGTCCATTCACCTTTAAACAAATATGAAGCCATATTTGGGAATTCCCAAACTTAAAACTGTCTAAATCAGGATCTTCTATTCTGAACAAACTCTCTTAGCTGATAAAGCTGTGAAGGTCACTTGGAAATATTTTGCAGGAAACCAAGTCTTGTGCCATGAACTGGGTGCTATTTTCAGCCTACATGCACACTGGGAGTGATAAAACTCCTCACAGTAAGCATAGTTACTGGGAAGTGAAACGGTGTGAAAACCATTATTGCAAAAAGAAATGCTGCAGAAGTTAATCCTTTGAATTTTTGAAAGGAGGATATTTTGGATATAATAGGTTGAGTTCATAACTCAAGAATAGTCTAGAATGATCTCTGATGAGGCTGCTAGTTAAACTGTGCATTAACTGGACCAAGAGAGGTGTGTTACAAGGGTATGTGGTATGTTTCTTTTTACTTTCTGCTATAAGATGAAACAGTTTCTTATATTTATATATTGCTATTCCATTAAAATAAAGTAGATACACTAATAAAGTAGATACACTAACCCTAACCTTAAAATAAAAAGAACATATTTTCTTGGTTGTCTCTTAGGTTATACTATTTGGACCAGGAATAACTGAAGAGGGAGGAAAAAATGCAGATATATGGATATGGCAGATGGTATATCACATATGTTTTATTTCTTACTTGTTATGTACAGTATTGTATAAAAAACCAAACAGACCTCCAGAACCAACACATGCATTGTTCTTATTGATCTTTCCTTTACATTACAAAGTAATGGAGGATCACTAGAAAAAAAATCCCTCTTCATAGTGGCCCTTCCACCTGAGCAATCCATATATCCTAGAGAAACTCCTATATTTATTTTCCCTTTAATTAAATTATAGCTTCTGTTTTATCATTAGGATCTGAACCCTTGGTCAGCAGTCTATTTACTGCTGCAAAGTTTACTTTCCTCTTTAAAAAAAAGTTTTAAAACATTTCTGAGAATTAACTAGAAACTAAGGATTTTTCCTCAATTTAAAAAAGGGGTTTTTTGTATCCACCCATTGCTGAGTCAGCAGAAAACTGGACTGACATGAATTTTGTTGCACATTTTACTCATTGCTACCCTTCTTCTGTGGCCTGACTTTCATAGTTTTTGACCATTCTTGGTCACACATCTAAGAAGGAAGAGAGAGGGGCAACATTAGACAGGAGCAGTCAGCCACATTCCCAACTTCTGCCCTATTGCATCCTTGATAATGATCTATTGGGGAATGTTTTTTAAGATTGTTTTGAACTCAGCTTTCCCCACTCCATCAAATTTCATCCAGTTCAGTTCCAGGTTTAAAGAACTTTCTAGTCCTATCTTATATATCATGTCTTTCCAATCTTCCACTGGAGGTGGAAGGTAACATACTGTAAGCATGCGTACCGAGCGTGGTTTCTAGAATTTATTCCATCCCCTTAACAGTAGCTCTACTTTGGGTTATGTGATCTGAAGGAAGCAGAGGCTTAAGAATAGAACAAAGGGAAGCATTCTGGCCATAATGGGGACACTGGGGAGATTTTTTTTTCCAGATTCCCTGCCCCCATTCCCTGGCCAGACATAGCCTTTTTTTAATGTGAATATCCTATTGTTGGATTCTCTTGCCACACTAGATTTGATCCTATTCTGTTCTGCTTCCAGAGAGTTATCCTGTTAACAAATGGAGCAGCAGATGGAAGAATTCTGAGCATATCTACTTAATTTCTTTCCAAATTCTGTTGTGTTGTAAAGAATTAAAATAGCTTTTTTTCCCCACAAAAAAGTGGGAGCCCCTGAGTGGTTACTCATTTGCAGCCCTTGGCCACTGTTTTGAGTTTTACCACTCACAGAGCAAAACTTATTCCTCTCCTTTCCTTCTCCCAGTAACCTTTTGCATCCTGATGTGCAATAAAGTATAGGTATACTTGCTTGATTTGTCTACCTGTGGGTAAGTACATAGGCATACCCCTTCCACATACCCTAATTTTGAATGAGCCCCTTAAACCCAGAAAAGTCACTCTTGTTTTTCCTAAGGAAAAAAATCTCTATAAATAGTAACAGTAATAATAACAAAGGGACGCGGTGGCTCAGTGGGTTAGGATGCTGAGCTTGTCGATCAGAAGGTCGGCAGTTTGGTGGGTCGAATCCCGAGTGCCGCGTAGCAGAGTGAGCGCCTGTTACTCGTCCCAGCTTCTGCCAACCTAGCAGTTCGAAAGCACGTAAAAATGCAAGTAGGAAAATAGGGACCACTACGGTGGGAAGGTAACAGCGTTCCATGCACCTTTGGCGTCTAGTCATGCCGGCCACATAACCACGAAGAGGTCCTCGGACAAGCGCTGGCTCTTCGGCTTTGAAATGGAGTTGAGCACCGGCCCCTAGATTTGGAAACGACTAGCCCGCATGTGCGGGGGAACCTTTACCTTACTTTATAATAATAACAATAAAGTCAGAAGCCAGAAAACCTGGCAAAAAAAATGCAAATAGAGGAGTTTTCTAGAAAAGTTACTGCAAAAACTAAATTCATCCATGAATAGCAGTCTAAAGTACTTGAGTTCCCCTGCTTGATGATCACTTTGGAATTTGAACCAGAAACTTACAAGTGGCTAAAAGACTTTTTGAGAAACCAAAATAGGAAAAAAAATAGGAAGCCTAAAGGCTGACTGCCCTGAGTACGCAATCAGTTCTCTCCTTTTGAAGAAATGCAATTACCCTGCAAAAAGTAGGAAGTTAGCCCAGCGGTCTCTTTCTGAATGCTTGCCAGGGACCTGAGCATCTACTGTTGATGAGCCTGCTTCCCTTCAGGAACAGCTCTCTTCAGGCCAGACTTCTTTTAGTTTTTGCAGGAGTGAATTAGCTTGACATGACATCTCTCTGATGAGACAGAGATGGCCTTTTCCCACATTAATGGTTCCCTCTTAGTAATGTCTGTAGCATCTCTGTGGGATTAGAGAACTAGTCTTTTAGTTCTGAAAAGCTTTTCAAATATCGGATGAGAAAAGTAGAAAAAGAAATTGGGGGAAGGGAGTAATCCCTTCTATTTTCAGGCAGACCAACCAATCTGTGTACTGCAGACTTAGTTTAGTGAATCGACTGGCTTGATTATTCCTGCTCGTTTTTCTTCAGATTAATAGGCATATCTTTTTTGCTAGTTTTCAAATTTTAAAATTATGAGAGCATCCTAAAGGGGAAGGAAGGTATTTAACGTTACAGATGACTGACAAAAATATACTAATAAATTTACTAGCATTTTCCCCAACTTTTTATCCACATTATTGTAAGCAGTAGACATTGGGAAAGAAATGAGAATGTGTCTATGTTGCCAAAGCAGCCAGCTTAATTGTGTATCTACCATTAGCCTACTGTCATTGATGAAGTAGAGCAGAGATGAATAAGAGACAGGCAAGGTTTGTTTATGCAGATATACTGTTGAATTTTTAAATTTACATTTTAAATTACATTTTCCTCTCCATTTTAAATCCAGAAAGAATTAAAACTGCCTCTTTTCCTCATTTCACCATTTTAGGAAGGTGCATCTTTTGTTACTATTGATAGAAAAATCCTGACATTAAGGGCTGGAGACAGCCTTCTTGTGCCAATGCAAACTAAGTAAGTAAAATATTATCATCTATCCACTGTTGCCCATATTTGACTAATTCACTTTTATACTCTCATCAATGCCTGCATCATTGTCCTTTCCATTTTCTATGTATGTAAGATTAAAATGAACAGAGTCTTCAGGTGCAGACTTACATGTTTCTAATATATAAAGTTCTGTAGATTATCACTCTATCCAGTATAGCAGCAGGAATTTCAACAATCTTCCAAGCTGAGATCTTCAGCAAAGTAATGTGCTGAAGTAATGCTCTGTCCCAACACAAGCAAGGCTACTGTACCTCTATGCTAATTAACATGCCCCATATCTGATCAATGTGAAGGCAAAGACAAGCTCCTTTCATTTCATCTGCTTTCCTTCCCTTAACTTCTTGTACTAGTAGCTCCCTGAATCCTGGTCTCACCAACAAGCATTACTGCTTCTGCCGTTGCCTTGCCAGTTTAACTACTCACAATACTTTAATCTCCCAATAAAGCATTGGTATGGTACAATGCTCCAAAGAGTTCCTTAAGACATTCACTTATGTGCTAGATTTGGCAGCACAACTCACCAATGCCCAATTCAACAATTTAGAAAAGGGAGGGAAGATAATTCTGGTAATAAGCAAAAAGGACTTAGAGGTCTTGGGGCCCCAGTAAATGTCAAGGGTTACTAGTCTCTAATGCTTCACTTGATCTGGTCTACATAATTTCTTTGCAGGACTGCAGAATTTGCGGCTTTCTGGATATAGATGATCTATAGTTCACAGCCTAACCATTTAGCATGACCAAAGGCAAAAGTTGCCAGAAGTTAGTTTAGCAAAATCTATTGGAATAAATTGGTTATCCCCCCCCCCCTGAAGCTGAATAATTATTTAGAAAGGGCTTGATAGCACACAATCTGATTCTTGACATGCCTCCTCCTTGGTTATATATATATATATTCCACTGAATAAGCTTTGATGTTGGTAGAAGCAATTGCAGGGATAGAAAATTAACATTGAGATCACAGTTAAGTTAAACTAAGTTAACTTAAATCTAAATCTAGCTAAATATTTAATTCAGCCAAGCTTCCTGGTGGGATCCATTCATCTTTGGTAAGGCAATTTACTCTAACTGTTTCAATGCAATGTTTCCATATCTTTTGGCAACCTTCTTGTAATTAAAGTAATGATATTTTCCCAGAGCACCCAAATTATTTGGTTTTATTGCTTCAATTACTTGTAATTAAATTTGGAGGTGGAGGAGGAGCAGATTGGAGCTACACTATAAAATTTGTAGCATCCTCAAAATAATACTAACTTTCTTATTAACTGATAATAATTCTTGGAGTTGTACTGAAAACAAATTACATGGGGGGTAGGCAGCCTTGGCTCTCTTATGACTCATGGACTTCAGCTCCCAAAATTCCTGAGCCAGCATGGCTGGCTCAGGAATTCTGGGGGTTGAAGTCCATGAGACATAAAAGAGCCAAGGTTGCCTACTCCTGGGTTAGGTGCATCAGTATTTTAGGAGATTCAGATTTTACACTTGTTAGAACAACCTTCCCAACCTTGTACATCCAATCACCATCTATATTGTGATTCTCAGAATTCTCAGTTAGGCGCTAGAAGGGAGCTAGGTACTTGGAAAAGGTACTGTGCTATGGTTTATAATTAAAATTCTGACAGCAGATGCCATGCATCAATCTTTACTTTTTCTTTGGGACATTTTTTTAAAGGTTTCACTGGAAGAGAGATGAAGGATCCATTGCTCTTTCTGTTGTTCAGAATCCAGAGAGGAAAAGACCCTATGTCTGACTTTGGTATCTATATCCTGCTGTCAAGAATTATTAATAAATTCTTTTTAAATGCAAAAAGTGTCAATGTTCTGCTTGTTTTTAGAACTTTGAAAATATATTGTGAATGTATTACCTGGAACTGAGTGCAACTTGAGTTGTATGTTTGTAGAAATGCTGCCTAATCTACAAGGCAAAAGGTTCATAAATATGTAAGGACATAACTATGAATAATTAGCAATTATGAGGGTTATACATTATGCACAGGACCAGATGTTCATTCCCAGTGTCAGCATCTTAAACAGGAAGGAGTGCTAGGATGCTATCTCTCACTTCTAGCCTCCTTACTGAGGTGTGGTTGGTTACTAGATGTAGTTTATGTTCTATTCCAGCAAAGCCTTTCTTTCGTATCCTGGCTTTTGCAGCTGCTTGCATCCAAAAAAAATGTGCTTTGCAGATCAGAGGTACAGACTTTTTAAAATGTGCCAAGTCCACATTGGAATTCCTTGCCATTACAGGGGTATAAAGAGAATATTTTCACCATTGGTGGTATTTGCCTTATTTAAACCTTGGAAAGAAATGGGAAATTCAGACCACTCTTTTGAATAACTGTGTGAATCATGAACGGTGCTGTTCTAAGACACATTCATGCCCACTTATTTGGGAAGCTATGGTTGCATGTTATCTCCAACATTAGTTGGAGAAGTTTTGTTCTTTCATAAGAACAGTACAGTGATTTCTATCAGTGGACAGAATGCTGAGATCTTTCTTGACAGTGCAAGAAATGTAGCATTCATAAAATAAGTTTGATTTAACGCAAAAAAAGTGAGCACTGAGGTACAGTTACCTCAATGAGTCACCAAATAAGTCTCTGCTTGCTAGAGTTACCTCTGTAAAATGGGCATCATACAACATGAATGAATGAATGAATAAATGAATGAAGGAATGCATGAATGCATGAATGAATGAATGAATGAATGAATGAATGAATGAATGAATGAATGAATGAATGAATTAATGAATGAATGAATAAATGAATGAAGGAATGCATGAATGCATGAATGAATGCATGAATGAATGAATGCATGAATGAATGAATGAATGAATGAATGAATGAATGAATGAATAAAATTGTTGGAACCAGATCCAATTTACGAAGTTATGTAAGCAATAATACAATTCAGGAGACAAAATAGCATCTTTCACTTGCTGTGGGCTATATTTCATAACAGTGGTTTAAACTGATCCCAGAGGAAAAGAAGCCCAGGAATCATTCCAAGATGTCTCTATCTCCATTTATCCCTAATAGTGTATATTCTCAGTATTACATTGTAACTCAAGAGAGATGCAGTAGAATTGGGAAATAAATGATTTTGGTAGAAAGTGGTAATGATTTGCAAAGCTAGACAAAGAGGCTGGATGTTAAAAACTAATTGCTCAGGGACATGTAATTGGAAGGAATCAGTGGAGGGAATAGAATAGACGTAAATAAATGTGAAGAATTTGTGGGAAAAGCTACAGGGCTTTTTAGTAGAAGCCTGCAAGGAATTCAGAACTGAGTCCCTCTGGAAAGGAGAATTCTTTTCCTGAAAAATTGAACAAAAAAATCTGGGTTTTGGAAAGGGGACAAAAAGATTGTAGATGGAGTGTGTGCTGTGTTAAAAAAAGATGGCAGTTGCAATCTTTGTTTGGGTGTCCCATATGCGTGATGCACACTAAAAAGGATTGCGGTTTTCAGCAGATAATTATAATTGCCATTTTGATTTTTTTTCCCCTTACTCCAAGAACGTCTCTGTTGCACAGTTAAGGGTGTAAGGCATTTTCTGGGGCATAAATGACTGCCTGGGGGAGAAAGCAGAAGAAGGTTAACCTGGAAGCCATGGGTAAGAAAAGGAAGGGAAAAGCAGGGGGGAGGCATGATTTGCCTATAGTAAAGAAGCAGCTTAATGGGATAAAGAGATAGGAACCAGATAGTTAGAGACCCAGAAAAATTTCTTGAGAGAAAGGGACAAAGAGACTGAAATTGCAAGTTAAGGGAGTAAAGAAAGACTAACACTGCCCACAAGTTAGACCTAAAAGGGAAAACAGGAACAACAACTCAGTGGTTACAAGGTGAGGAGACCTACTGATGGTATCATGGGATTTAGTTCAATTGTGAGTCTCAGCCAGTGGCAAGTTTCAATATCACACCTGGTGTGTGTTGGCTGGGAGTTGACTGTATTTATTTATTTTTTTAAAATTCCATTTATATCCCACCCTTCTCCAAAGACTCAGGGTGGCTTACAAGTTTAGCAGTAGCCTTCATTCTATGTATATGCCTGCTTATTAGGGCTTTCACACACACACACCCCAAGCGGCATTATTACAAAGTCAGCTTAATTGCCCCCAACAATCTGGGTCCTCATTTTACCTACCTCGGAAGGATGGAAGGCTGAGTCAACCTTGAGCCTGGTGGGATGCGAACCTGCACTAATTGCAGGCAGCTGGTGTTACTTAAGGAGGCATTAGCCCACTCCTCCACCAAGGCTCCTTTACAAAGCCAAAGAGGAAAAGGAAGAAGAAATTGGATAATAATAATAATAATAATAATAATAATAATAATAATAATAATAATAATAATAATAATAATAATAATAATAATAATAATAATAATAATAAGAAGAAGAAGAAGAAGAAGAAGAAGAAGAAGAAGAAGAAGAAGAAGAAGAAGAAGAAGAAGAAGAAGAAGAAGAAGTTGGAAGGGACCTTGGAGGTCATCTAGTCCAACCCCCTGCTCAGGCAGGAAACCCTATACCATTTCAGGTAAATGGCTGTCCAGTCTCTTCTTAAAAACCTCCAGTTAACCTCTGGTTAATTGTTCTAACTGTCAGGAAGTTTCTCCTTAGTTCTAGGTTGCTTCTCTCCTTGACTAGTTTCCATCCATTGCTTCTTGTCCTGCTTTTAGGTGCTTTGGAGAATAGCTTGACTCCCTCTTCTTTGTGGCAGCCCCTGAGATATTAGAACACTGCTATCATGTCACCCCTCACTCTTCTCTTCGTTAAACTACACATACCCAATTCCAACAACCGTTCCCTATATGTTTCAGCCTCCAGTCCCCCAATCATCTTTGTTGCTCTTCTCTGTACCCTTTCTAGAGTCTCGACATCTTTTTTACATCGTGGTGACCAAAACTGGATGCAGTATTCCAGGTGTGGCCTTACCAAAGCATTGTAAAGTGGTACTAGTACTTCACGTGATCTTGATTCTATCCCTCTGTTAATGCAGCCTAGCACTGTGTTGGCTTTTTTGGCAGCTGCAGCACACTGCTGGCTCATATTGAAGTGATTGTCTACTAGGACTCCGAGATCCCTCTCACAGTTACTACTGTTGAGCAAGGTACCACCTATACTATACCTGTGCATTTGATTTTTCCTGCCTAAATGTAGAACCTTACTTTTTTCACCATTGAATTTCATTTTGTTAGATAGTGCCCAGTGTTCGAGTCTGTCCAGATCCTTCTGTATCTTAAGCCTATCTTCTGGAGTATTGGCTATTCCTGCCAGCTTGGTGTCATCTGCAAATCTATCCCCTCATCCAAATCATTGATGAAGATGTTGAAGAGCACTGGGCCCAGAACAGAGCCCTGGGGCACCCCACTACACACTTCCTTCCATGTAGATGCAGTTCCATTGAGGACCACACACTGAGTACGGCCTGTCAGCCAGCTACGAATCCATCTGGTGGTGATGCTATCTAACCCACATTTTTCTATCTTATCAAGTAGTAGGTTGTGATCTACTTTATCAAATGCCTTACTGAAGTCCAAATAAATTATATCTACAGCATTCCTCTGGTCCACTAATTTTGTCACTTGGTCAAAGAATGTAATAAGATTTGTCTGGCATGATCTGTTTTTGACAAACCCATGTTGACTTTTAGTGATGACTTTGTTTGCATCCAGGTGTTCGCTGATTTGTTGTTTGATTATCTTTTCCAGAATCTTCCCAGGTATTGAGGTCATGCTGATAGGTCTGTAGTTTCCTGGATCTATTTTTTTCCCTATTTGAAGATGGGAACTACATCAGCTCTCTTCCAGTCCTCTGGTAGTTCCCCAGTGCTCCAGGATCTTTGAAAAATATAGTTCAGTGGTTCTGATATCACGTCTGCCATTTCCTTGAGAACTTTGGGGTGTAATCCATCTGGTCCTGGTGATTTGAACTCGTCTAGGCTGGACAGGTGTTCACTTACCATTTTTTTTTGCCTATCTTAACTTGCATTTCTATTCTGTTTTTTATGGCACTGGTTTTGGTAGGTTGGACTGTTTTTTCCCTTTGTGTAAAGACAAATGCAAAAAATGAGTTAAACAGTTCTGCTTTCTCCCTATTGCTTGTCATCTTCTTGCCACTTTCCCCCACTAATGGACCAGTCATTTTCTTAACTTTTTTCTTGTTTTTTTATATGTTGAAAGAAGCTTTTTTTTGTTATTTTTGACTTTGGTCGCAAGCCTTAGTTCATTTTGAGCCTTAGCTTTCCTCACTTCATTTTTGCAGGCACAGGCTGTTTGCTGATATTCTGCCTTAGTTATGTGCCCCTCTTTCCACTTCTTATACTTCTTATACTTATACGGCCTCTTTGAGTGAGGGTAGCTTCCCCGCCGTCTTGAAAGAGGCGGTGGTGAGGCCTCTCCTCAAGAAGCCTGCCTTGGACCCAGCTATATTGAACAACTTTCGTCCTGTCTCCAACCTTCGCTTTCTTGCGAAGGTTGTTGAGAGTGTGGTGGCACATCAGCTCCCTCTGGTCCTGGATGAAGCGGATTATCTAGACCCGTGCCAATCGGGTTTCAGGCCCGGGTACAGCACGGAGACGGCATTGGTCGCGCTGGTGAATGATCTCTGGAGGGCTCGGGACAGGGGGCATTCCTCTGTCCTGGTCCTATTAGACCTCTCAGCGGCTTTCGATACCATCGACCATGGTATCTTGGTGCGGCGTCTTAGGGGATTGGGAGTGGGAGGCACGGTTTTGCAGTGGTTCTCCTCCTATCTCCAGGGACGCTCACAGTCGGTGTTGGCAGGAGGGCAGAGGTCAACCGCGAGGTCTCTCATTTGTGGAGTTCCTCAGGGGTCGGTCCTCTCGCCTCTCCTGTTCAACATCTATATGAAACCGCTGGGTGAGATCATTTGTGGTTTTGGAGTTGGGTATCATCAGTATGCTGATGATACCCAGCTTTTCTTTTCGACCCCAAACCACCCCAGTGATGCCCTCACCGTGATGTCCCGTTGCCTGGAGGCGGTTCGGGTCTGGATGGGGAGGAACAGACTTCAACTCAACCCCGACAAGACCGAGTGGCTTTGCATACCTTCATCCCGGGTTTATTCGGACATTCCACCTCTTGTGATGGGGGGCGAATCGTTACCCCCCGTAGATAGGGCTCGCAACTTGGGAGTCCTCCTAGATTCACGGCTCACCCTGGAAGACCATATAGGAGCTGTGACTAGGGGGGCTTTCGCCCAGGTTCGCCTGGTGCGCCAGTTGCGGCCCTATCTAAGCCGGGATGATCTATGCACGGTCACTCACGCGCTCGTGACCTCACGACTAGACTACTGCAACGCTCTCTACATGGGGCTGCCCTTGAGGACCACCCGGAAGCTCCAACTGGCACAGAATGCAGCCGCGAGAGTTGTGTTGGGAGTTTCCCGATACTCCCATGTCACACCTCTGCTCCGTGAGCTGCATTGGTTGCCAGTTGTCTTCCGGGTGAGATTCAAGGTACTAGTCATGGTATTTAAAGCCCTACATGGCAGGGGGCCGGAGTACCTTAGGGAACACCTGCTGCCGGCGTCAACTTCCCTTCGCCCTGTCCGTTCCCACAGAGAGGGACTCCTCAGGGTGCCACCGGTCAGAGAATGTAGATTGGTGGCCCCCAGGGGGAGATCTTTCTCTGTGGGCGCCCCGGAGCTATGGAACCAGTTACCGGTTGAGCTCCGGATGGCGCCGGATCTTCGCTCCTTTCGCCGCGATCTGAAAACATACCTGTTCGAACAAGCCGGCCTGGCCTGAGGGTGGGATTGCTGGGGTTTTTATTACTATTTTATCGGGGGTTTTATTAATGTATTTATTGCTTTTATTTATGGGCATGTATTTAATAACTTTTTAATTTTTGTAACTTCATGTTTTATTCTTGCCCTGTACACCGCCCTGAGTCCCTCGGGAGAAGGGCGGTATAGAAATATTAATAAATTAAATTAAAATTAAAAATTGTCCTTTTTATCTTTCAGTTTATCAGAGAGTTCTTTATGCAGCCATGCTGGTTTCTTTTGAAAGCTGTTATTTTTCTTCTTTGTTGGTATTGTGCTAGACTGGGCCTTTATTATCTCACTTTTCAAAATTTCCCAAGCTTCTTGAGTTGTTTTTCCCTTTAGGATTCTCATCCATGGAATTCTTCCCAAGGTCTCTCTAAATTTATTGAAATTAGCTCTTTTAAAGTCCAAGACTCTAGTTTGGCTGTGTTCTATTGCTTGTGCCTCCATAATGTTGAATTCCAATATTGCATGATCATTTTCCCCCAAGGTTCCTGTGGATTCGACATTTTCTATCATTTCATCTCTGTTTGTGAGAATTAAATCCAATATGGCTAATCCCCTAGTTCCCTTCTCTACTTTTTGGGAGAGAAAGTTGTCTGCTAGGTTTGTCAGGAATCTGTTTGATCTTCCACTTGGTGCAGAGTTTGTCTCCCAGTTAATATCAGGGTAATTAAAGTCCCCCATTACTATTGTGATGTGCTTCTTACATACCTTTGTTAGCTGACTAGCAAAAAGTTCATCTATTTCCTCTGCTTGGTTGGGCGGCCTATAGTATACACCTATGGCAATGTCATTTTTTCCCCTTTTATATTGACCCAAATGCATTCAAGTTTACAGTTTTCATCATTGTTGTGCTCTATTTCTGTAGAGATAAAGTTATTTCTTATAATTCTACCTCCTCTTTTGTTTAGTCTGTTTCTTTTAAATAGTTTAAATCCCTCTAGCTGTGTGTTCCATTTGTAGGTTTCGTCCCACCATGTTTCCATAATGGCAACAATATCATATCCGCCCTCATTTACCTGAATTTCTAGTTCACCCTGCTTACTGTTCATACTTTGTGCATTAGTGTATAGTCATTTGAGTCCTTTATGACTGACCCTATGTTTACTCACTGCATAACTTGTGTGGTGCCTGGCTCCCCCTATTTTCTTACATTGCTGGGGATAGTGATGATCTGTATCAATTAACTCATTTGGATGACCCAACAAAGAGAAGGCTCAGAAGAAATAAATCAAGGAGCTAAGAGTGAGGCCAGGCCCATGTGTTTAAAATAAACTACTTTTCCATGGATAAGGGTGAAGTTTCATTCCCCAAGCTTGTGGGTTGGTTTCCGAATGTTTTGTTACCAGGCTAGGTAACATCTTCAGCTGAGTTTAGGGGATGGATTTGAGAAAGAGAGACTGCCTTTCCATGGGTGTGAGAAAGAGAGACTGATATTACTGACCAAGCTGCTCAAGAGCAAGGGATTCACTGCCATTGAGTTCAATAGCTTAACAGTATTAATGTCAAGTTTCCGATGGAATGAGCTTTTCAAAGGACTCTGAGGCATTGTTTACCTTAAAAGTCTTTTATCAGCCCTATAACATCAGCAATCCTTGCTAGAAAAAGCTGGAGTCTGAATTCCCCACTCCCTTAGCACAATATGTTAAGTTCAATTCTCCTCCTTTTCATTGCTGTCATAAATCACATTCTCCAATTAATTTGAAGGGTCAGTTTTCCCTTCTGTTAGACAACCCACCAAATTCTTATCTTCTCTTATTTCATAACGGCCTTGAGAGACATTATTCCTCCTCCCTCCCAGCAATAACTAATTCTAGCTTTAACAGTAACACACAAGTTTAACATATGAAATAGCTGCTCCTTCATCTTTTGTCAAAGCAAGAACATTCAATGTTAGCAGCATTGATAATTAATATTACCATTCTACCTGTGTACTAATAGGATAAAAGTGTCTGTATATCTACTGTATATGGTTACTGGTTATTTTACTGGAGTAAAAGTTTCTACAAAGATCTGTGAATGGAGGGGAAAATCTTCTGTGCTGGTTGGAGAGAAAGCAGCAGGCATGTTATATTGTGAAGTTAATAGGATAGATGTTGAAGGAATTTCAAGGAATCCACTTATTTTCAGCTAATCTGAAAGCAACAAAACAAAAGAATGCTACATATGAACTAAAATTTTACATTAGCAACATTTCTGTGCCTGATTTTTGTGAAAGTGTATTAATAATCATCAACCATCAGAATGTGTTGTTTTAAAGAAAGGGCCATGCATATACTTTTTAATCTCACACAACTAACAGGTTTTTTCCATCCAATAATTCAAAATATGTCATTAAGTTACATGTCTACTAATTAATGGGATAATTTAACAAGGAACCATTCTTATAGTTTAATCAAAAGTTGGAATTCTGTCTATTAGTAGCCACAATTTATGGAGTTTCCCCAGGATTTGAATTAATCTTCATTAATTAGAATTTCTTTTTAATTCTAATTAGAATTTATTTCCAGCTAGTTGCTTTATAGCCAATCACTTTTCACCAAAACATCTAGGAAACTATAGAATCTCTTATCTGGGTAGGCATAATAATGTATGTTTTTTATAATTATATACTGTTATTTATTTGAAACTGAAGACTGAGGCAGGGTATCCGCATGATTTCCAGCTTCCCGAAAAGTAAGATTTTTTTCAGTTGAATTTAAAGACAGATGGGTCGTGTAAGAAGTAAGTCTTCTAACAAGTAATCCTTCTAACCAAGGTCTAGAATTGGAAGCAACCAAATTCACCCCCATTTTGCTATTTTCCATAATATAAAGAAGAATGAAATGTATAGATTGATTGGGATTTCTCGAAAGACTGTAGAGCAGGAATCATACCACTTAGTACAATGTGAACTCAAGCAGTTTGGTAAGATTTGAGGTCAAGATACTGTGCAAACCAAGCAAATGTGTTGACTGAGTTTCTAGGTCACATCAGTTTAAAGATAAAATTCATGAATGTGCAACTAGGTTACAAAAATGTAGAAAGGTATTAAATAAACAAATAAAACCTTTATTGACAAAGTACAACATGTGTACATTGAGATTAGCTGAGCCTCCCCCCGTGCTCTCTCCCCCCAACACACAGTGACAACAAACCCTCCATCCTACCACACCACGTGAACCAACTACACCACACACCGGCTTCCCAAGTCAATTCTGCATAAGTTCACAGAGATTATATCCCATTTAAAAGCCTAACAGCCCACGGATAAAAGCTATTTTTCAGCCTGTTGGTACGGCTGGCTATACTCCTATATCTCCTACCGGATGGTAGGAGAGTAAAGAGATACTGTCCAGGGTGTGAGTCATCCCTGAGAATCTTCCTCACTCTTCCAAGGCACCGAGTCCTGGCGATGTCATCCAGTGGTGTCAGGGGACAGCCCACAATGTCTTGTGCTGTGCTCACCACCCTCTGTATTCTTTATGTCTTTATGATTTTAATTCTTTGCACTTTCCCTTCCCCAATGTTCTTATTTCTTAATAATTTTTATATTTCTTCTTTTAAGGTACATTTTTTTAAAACAAAAGTTGTAAATGCTACCACTCATACAATTAAGTTAGAGAACCAAGGGAAAAAACTTTAGCATAGTTTTTTCCTGATGTGATCCCCTGTTTAACATCAATATTTTTTCATGGCTGTTGGCAAAATTCCCTTGTTCCGGTATTTTACTATAGCTAAATTGTAAGTAATTTGCACAACAGAGTAAAAAATGCTAAACAGAAATCCCCTGTTTGGCTTCCACACACTTGTTTTCTTCTAGTTTCCTTTGTATGGACAGAGAAGTGGCGATTTGTGTGACATTGGTACCAGATGTTCTACTTATGTTCTGCTGCCACTTCTTTTTTGAGATAAGGCAAGAATCTTAATATCCTCATGAAGTTATCTGCGAAGATACCAACTACCTATACTTGGATATTATATATTATAATATTAATTCCATTCATACTTGGGGGGGGGGAACCGGTAGTAAACCGGTAGTAAAGCAGATGTTTATGTAAAAGAGATAATTCTACATTTCAAGTTTAAATATGCATTCCACCAGATAGGCACTTCTCTAAGATAAATGTTCAGGTTTTTAATCTGGTTAGACTGTACTAGCAATGTCAGATTTCATATTATAGATTGACAGACTTCAGAATAGTTCAAAAGATTCAGTTCTGGGAATTTGCATTTTCTTTAGTAAAAGGCAAAAGATTTATACGATCTGAAGAGAAACCAGAGTATTGGAATTTGCATTTTCAAAGGAAAAGGAGCTCACAGACCTTCATGAGTTCTGCAAGAAAATAACAAAGACTGCATTCTATTTTTTAAAAAGCCTAAATTAATACCTTGGAAAATAAGTTGTGAATAAAAACAATGGAGTTGGTGCAAATTCTGAAAGCTGAGAGAGTGAGGGCAGATTGCATACAGTTGATCAATGTGACATGAGGGCTGTCACTATTTGTCTGTCTTGGCAGAAAATGTACATCAGCAGATGCAATGTATTTGCTAGAAATGATATAGTCATCAGCTATCATGACTAAGCTTTATGACAGTAAATTCCTTTTACAACTAAAAAAAATCTAGGAAGTACAGAGGAATACTCATTTCAACATAACTAGTCCATAAGAGAACTATCAAATTTTTTGACAGTGCACAGCTTGGTTCAATAATGCAGTGTCTCTGTGGAAATCTGCACTGGCAATTTATAACATCATCCAATCATCATGTTGGGTAATGTTATAATAAAAAACCCTGTTTGCTCTAGTGATATATTGCCGTAACTATGGCCAATAAGCTACTACTGTGGAAATTATCTGTTGCTGTTTTTTTGTCCTTTGGCAAGGAGCAGATAAATAAGGCATTTAATACAATGAATTAATATATTTTCAAGGATCAGGAAAATTAGATAGAAGCAGTGTCTTAGACGGAACAAGAATCTGAAGTAGAGATGTAAAATTATTGCTTTTGTAATACTTTGTTAATGTAAATTAAAAATAATGAAGGTGACTAGACCTGAGTAATCTTAACCATAGCAAAAGAGTCTTTCAGAGACTCTTCTTCCTGTCCAAGAAAAGAATTCCAAAGCACAATGCTGGTTTACAGATTTAGGAAAAGCATCAGAATGCAAGGGAGAAGCAACTGCAAGCAGTTTGATTCAAGACATGTAAACAGGGCAAGTTGAAGTTTGGATCTTAAATCTCCTTTTTCCTTTCTAGGCACCCTAATTGGTGAGAGTATGGAATTTTTAGTGGAAAGACTGGTGGATATTGTTTTTGTAATAAATCAGTCTGCTTTGAAAAAAATCTGAATTTAACTAATCTAGTCTCACAAATCTTTCTTGTGTGTTAATTTTCCATCTACATTGGAGAAATATTTCTACGCTGTAGATATTGCCACAATTTATTTTACTATAAGAAACAGCACTATGGTCTTTTTTAAGGACTTTTGGTTTCACAAGGTGACTTATCTGTGCAGGAAATATAAGAATATATTACAATCCACATTACTCCCCCTCCTTACTTTCCAGCTTCAGTGAAAATCATGTTCACATTTCAGATCCCTGTTGTAGAATTTTGTGAAGAATTTTGAGAAAATGTGTAGTGCTTAGTATAAGTATTTTCTCTAATGTGGCCTTGCTGTTAATTGAACTTTGTGAAAAATATGCTTCAAATGTTATTAAAGGCCTAGATATTTTACAAAAGAACGAACATTTTCATTGTTAACTTCTTGATAAATTTTTAACTGAGTCAGTATAATGTGATGCAATTTCTAAATGTTTGGAAAAGTGCCATAATAATTTTTCTTGCTGTAGAAATGAAATTTGATGTACTGGAATACAATCTTATCTATATAGGTATATCGACACATACGCACATAAACATAACATGCATGGATCTGACTTAAAATTTGTCTTCTATCATGTAATTGGCCTATTCCTTACACAGCTTTGAATACATTACATAAGCTTCACAACCACAGAAATGTTTGCCTATTTTAAGGCTGTCTTGAAGTTGTTCATTAAAGAAGGTTTTTTTTCCCCCAATATCTTTCAATGTAGCACAGATTAGCAAATGTTCCCCTTTAAAAGAATAGTGTAACTGGAAAAGCTCTGTTTTGTAAGATGGCATAAGTTGTTTTTTAAAATAAATAAATAAATAAAGTATAATATCAGGATTCAATGCTAGATACCAACTGCTTAGCTCTGGTAAAATGGATTTTATTGTTTCAATGCAAGGGCACCTGTGACAGGGATGGGGGATTGGAATTTAAAAAGACAAATAAATGGTTGCATCCACAGAATCAGACCCTGTTCCCCCTGATGTCCCTGATTCGGCTACCAAACTTGAGAGAAAGAATATAGAGAGGAAACCAATTTTTTCCTGGGAGATCTTGTGGCTACTTTCCTTGCACTATTGCAAAGTCCATATTACATAAATCACGATTATTGCAGCACTTAACCTCATAGCGTTCATCTTCTACAGCATTATATAGGTTGAGATCACACTTTGCTTCCGTCTTTAACCTGCAGGCTAAAATTCTGTCAACAGCTTCATCTCCTAAAACAAAGAATGCAGAGAAAGAAAATAAAAAAACAACATTTAAATAAAATCCACAAAATTCCATACTTTCCGTATGTAGCTAAGCAGTCAGTCTGTCAAGCTTCTCTCTACAACATTAGAACTGGAAGAAGTACAGATAAGGAGACAAGAATGAAAATCGTTGCTATATAGATTTGGGGGGGGGGGAGGAAGCCACTGTGAAAGATATCCAGCAACTACTGTACATCAAATGCCAATGCTATTCATGCTGAAATCAAGATTCAGTGTCTTGTACCCTTTTATTCCAAATGGTGCAGTAGACTTGATGCATATCTCACTTGGTTTCTACCTGTCCTTTTTATGATCATAGATAAAACAGGTTTCAGGCTGTTTGCTTTTGATCTTTCCAGGACAAAATGTCACATCTATGTTTCTTGTTAATCATTGAAAGATGGAGTGAGTGTTCTTTCTTTCTTCTGCAGTTTCTTCCATGGCTGATATAAATTTAACTGTTTCTGGTGGGAGACTCTGTAGATTAGACTGGGATGGAATGGAGCAAGTTACAGTGAAAAGAGAGGAAACCATGGCTGACACGATATCAGATCCCTTTCTGAACACATAGAGTATTTTTCATTTACTCTGTATTGATTCAGCAACTTTATGCTTCGGTTTAACAAATGAGATAAGGAAGGGACAGTCTACTGAAATTTCTTTCAGTCTAAAGTAGTCCTGTGTTTATAGTTTCCTTTTGATGTCTCTGATTCCTGTTAAGGCAGATGTGCTCAAGATGATTGTGTTTCTTTCAAGAATGGCAATAGAATGGAAGATAAGCTGCCTCAATCAGCATCTTCTCTGCACTATAGCAAACATGATGTTTCTGAATTATTGTATTTAAAACTTCAGCCTATCTTCCGCCTAGTACACTGTCTATGGAACCTATTACAAATGGGCAATTCTAATATTTGATAAGAGTTGCACATTGTAATGTACAATAAGGGTGAGAAATAGAAGAACAATTGGCAGCCTATATCATTATGTCCCCTCCCTTTAGGCCATCTTTCCTGAATCCAGTATCCTCCATCAGTGAGATTACAACTGCCAGGACTTATAGTTGTGCATTCTGGAAGTTATTGTCCCAATATCTTTGAAGGCTTCCAAATTTCAGAGGCTGCTTTAGGTGTATGGCTAGGCAATAGGTGACCTACCTACAGCTTGAACAAAAGTACTTGTCCAGAGCAGAGAAAAAATTATATTATATTTGGCATTGTACTGTAGAATGACACAAAAGTCTGAAAAGACTGAAGATTGTGAAACTCTGCGGTTGTCTGCCAATTTCATTGAATAAGCTTCTGTCATGATGAACGTTGCTTCCATGTTGTTCCTGTGGAAGTCTGGAACTTTGTCAGTGCCCACGTCTCCAGTTAATTAACAACAGTCTTTTTGATGTATCTTTTCCTTCATATTATTAAAACTAAAGAGGGAGAACAAAGCAAAAACCTAGTAATCCCCACTGTAAGAATGCATCAAGAAAAAAAGATCAATTTTAGCAAATCTAATTTTTATCCTTGAACTTAGCACTGTTTTTGTACCTTTATAAATGATGGTGGTAGTACAGATTCCTTTACGGTTAGTTCTGCAGGTCTTCATATCACAGACTTTCAATTTGTTAGGTATGCATTGGGCACATACAAGGGCATCTGCTTTGAAAGAGAAGTTTTGTGTATTGTAATTATATCACATTAGATAATTGTGTTCAGAGTTTATAGCTTGTAGGACACTGTATGTCCAGAAACAAAGAAATCCTTTATATCAGGAGTGGCATAAGTTTAATGTGCATTTACAACATGCTGAAGCTATTCAGACAACTGATTTGCCTGCTAACAGAATGTGCTGAACAACCAAATAGCACTGTTCTAGAGGTATGCAAGGTAGCTGTGATTTTATTCATTGAGTTCTGATCCAATCTGATCCAATCAAGTCACCTTGATTCATTGTGCAGACATCCCTTTAGCTGAAGCTATTTGGAATTGCCCAAGGAAGTCTTAAAACAAGGTAAAATAAATTTAATAAACAAAATGAAATAATGTGACTGTCAGAATCCATTTATATCATATTCATAAATGGAATGTTTCAAACATATCCCATGGATTCTGCCATCTCCCGAAGAGAAGAGGATAGATGTGTATTGAACCGGCAATAGGCATTTCAAAGGAAAGGAGAAGCCTTTTGAACTGGGGAAACAAAAGGGGGGGCTAGCATCTGGCTTTTGTCATGGTAGACAGCAATAAACAAAAGGGTCCTAACTTCCTTTTTCCCACGAGATGGATGATACGAGAGGAAGGATGGGGGGACTGACCAAATGGGGATTAAGGGGGGTTAAACCGGGAACTCTTTATAAGGATTTACATCGTGGAACCATTAAGCCCTGTCTCATTTCCTACAACCGAGCATGTCATAGTAAAGATTTCTTATGGACTAAAAACCTGACTCCAAGAGTTTTTGTCTTCCTAAGACGTGGTTTGGGGTGGGTCCTGACATTAGACAGGGCTAATTAGCCTCTGTTAATGCTTTTCTGACAATAGGCCAGGTGTATTGTAACTGAGCAATCCATTCCTTTAGTTCTGGAATTACCAGTTCTTTTGGAGTTAGATCAACATATTTACAGATTGCATGGGGCACCACAACGCATCATATCTGACAGGGGGGTGCAATTTACCTCAGCATTCTGGAAGGAATTTTTATCTCTGTTAGGAACCACCCAAGGACTGACATCTAGTCATCACCCTCAGGGTAATGGGCAAGCAGAAAAGGCTAACTCTGTACTTGAACAATATTTAAGATGTTATGTACATTTTCAGCAGAACAATTGGACAGACCTGCTGCCTTTCGCAGAAGTGGCATATAACAACGCAATTCACTCCAGCACAGGTTACACTCCTTTTCAAGTAGCCACAGGCCAGAGCTTCAACCCCATACCTGATCTAACTCCAAAAGAACCGGTAATTCCAGAATTAAAGGAATGGATTGCTCAGTTACAATACACCTGGCCTATTGTCAGAAAAGCATTAACAGAGGCTAGATTAGCACACAAGACACAGGCGGACAAGAAAAGATCTGATCCCACACCGTTCAAGGTGGGAGAGATGGTATATCTGTCTACAAAATACCTTAAGTCTCTCCAACCCTGTAAAAAACTAGGACCAAAATACATTGGACCTTTTCCAATTAAAAGAATCATAAACCCAGTAACAGTTGAATTAGAACTACCTAAAAATCTTAGACGAATACACCCAATCTTTCACTGCAGTCTAATAAAGAGAGAACAACAATCTCCCCTACGAACAAAAATTCCACCACCACCACCTCCCATCATGGTGGAAGGAGAACAACATTTCGAGGTGAAGGACATTCTGGATTCCAGGAGACATCATGGAACAACTCAATATCTAGTGGCTTGGAAACACCTCCCCTCCTCAGAAAATGAATGGGTCAGCAAACACCACGTTAAAGCACCAAAGCTGCTTAAGAGATTTCATACAGAATATCCAAACAAACCGAGTTAACATTTACACATGTTTTTTTTTCTTCTCTTTTCTTTTCTCCCCCTACAGATGGACACATCTTTCTTCTAAGGAGAGCGGACTGTCAGAATCCATTTATATCATATTCATAAATGGAATGTTTCAAACATATCCCATGGATTCTGCCATCTCCCGAAGAGAAGAGGATAGATGTGTATTGAACCGGCAATAGGCATTTCAAAGGAAAGGAGAAGCCTTTTGAACTGGGGAAACAAAAGGGGGGGCTAGCATCTGGCTTTTGTCACGGTAGACAGCAATAAACAAAAGGGTCCTAACTCCTTTTTTCCCACGAGATGGATGATACGAGAGGAAGGATGGGGGGACTGACCAAATGGGGATTAAGGGGGGTTAAACCGGGAACTCTTTATAAGGATTTACATCGTGGAACCATTAAGCCCTGTCTCATTTCCTACAACCGAGCATGTCATAGTAAAGATTTCTTTTGGACTAAAAACCTGACTCCAAGAGTTTTTGTCTTCCTAAGACGTGGTTTGGGGTGGGTCCTGACAGTGACCATTTCTGTTGACCATTAGAAGCAGCGATGAGGTGCAGGCTTGAAGGGGTAGATTACACAAAACTTTGACGTTTGCACATGTCTGCTGGATTTACACAATAAAGTGTTAAAAATAAACTAACCAAAATGAAAAAATAACATCTTGTGCAAGCCATCAGGGCTGCAACTGCATTCGTGAAGTGTGTGCTGTAAACATATCTATTGACTAGTTCATAAATAGTCCAGCTTTTATACAAAAAGCGCATTCATTGGTTTCAGACTAGTTGGCAATGGGACAAAGGAGAAGGATATGGGTATCTGTATAAAATTAAAAAGGGACGCAGTGGCTCAGTGGGTTAGGATGCTGAGCTTGTCAATCAGAAGGTCGGCAGTTTGGCGGGTCGAATCCTGAGTGCCGCATAGCAGAGTGAGCGCCTGTTACTCGTCCCAGCTTCTGCCAACCTAGCAGTTCGAAAGCACATAAAAATGCAAGTAAAAAATAGGGACCACTACGGTGGGAAGGTAACAGCGTTCTGTGCGCCTTTGGCGTCTAGTCATGCCGGCCACATGACCACGGAGTCATCCTCGGACAAACGCTGTCTCTTCGGCTTTGAAACGGAGATGAGCACCGGCCCCTAGAGTCGGAAATGACTAGCACACATGTGCGGGGGAACCTTTACCTTTACCTATAAAATTAGTGGGTTGAGAAATGAAATGAAGGACAAATCTCACATACTTTCTGTTTCGCCAGGAGGAAAGACTGTTACAACTTTTTGTTTCAATTACAAGTAGAGGGCCATACAGAAGTTTTAGTGCAAGTGAACTGGGAGAAGGGAGAGCACATGGAGGGAGAAAGGCTGGCCTTGTATTGTAAGCAGTCTTTATAATATCAATCTTTCCCTTTAACTAAAACATGTAAAAACATTTCTCTATACCTCTTGTTGCGGGTGAAGAAGGAGAGTGCAAAACTTGGGTTGAAACTAAACATTAAGAAAACCAAGATCATGGCATCCGGCCCTCTCAATTCCTGGCAAATAGATGGGGAAGAAATGGAGGTAGTGACAGATTTTATTTTCCTGGGCTCCAAGATCACTGCAGATGGGGACTGTAGCCAAGAAATTATAAGACGCTTGCTGCTCGGGAGGAAAGCCATGACAAATCTAGACAGCACACTAAAAAGCAGAGACATCACCCTGTCAACAAAAGTGCGTATAGTCAAGGCTATGGTCTTCCCAGTTGCAATGTATGGCAGTGAAAGCTGGACCATAAGAAAGGCTGAGCGCCAAAGAATTGAAGCCTTTGAACTATGGTGCTGGAGAAGACTCCTGCAAGTGCCTTGGACTGCAAGGCGATCAAACCGGTCAGTCCTAGAGGAGATCAACCCTGACTGCTCTTTAGAAGGCCAGATCCTGAAGCTAAAACTCAAATACTTTGGCCACCTAATGAGAAGGAAGGACTCACTGGAGAAGAGCCTAATGCTAGGAAAGATTGAGGGCAATAGAAGAAGGGGACGACAGAGAATGAGGTGGCTGGATGGAGTCACTGAAGCAGTAGGCGTGAGCTTAGATGGACTCCAGAAGATGGTAGAGGACAGGAAGGCCTGGAGGAACATTGTCCATAGGGTCGCGATGGGTCGGACACGACTTCGCAACTAACAACAACAATACCTCTAATAACTCTGTGCTACTGGTATTCTGGGGCTTTCAGACAAGTACAATTTTACATCACCTTTCTAACACTACGCAGCTTTTGCCCTTTCTCTGTGACAGACACAAAAAAACCACATCACTTACAGGGGGAAAAAATAGGAAGGAGGGAGAAAAGCAGTTGCATTCAAAGTCAACAACTTTTAACATGAAAAGGTCACGTTAGGTTTCACATTTCCAGTTTGAAATTCACCACGTATCATATGCTCACCAAACGATCTGATACATCAACTGATTAAATCCATCTTAGGTAAAAATGTAGATCATTTCAAATAGTTTTAGATGGCTTCGTACTTTAAAGCTCCTTTCACCGAAACTAAACACCAACCAAAACAAAACCCCATATTTAGCAGGCTTAATGTCCCCTGTATGGTTTATGAATCTTGCAAATGTCATTCAATTCTGTCTCAAATAATAGTAAAAATATTATAGGTATTGCTTATATACATTCTGAAGTAAGATTCAGAACTGAGGTGAAGTGTGCCAGCCTAAATGGTTCAAGTCAGAAACGTGTCCTATCTATGCTCCCCAGATCTCACAAGTAAAATTATATTACTGAAGCACCTAATAGATCATAGAAGGACACCAGAGACAGGTGAGAATAGCACTCATATTTCCTCTTTCATTTCCTTAGTGGCATACATAGGACTCTGCTGGAAAACCATCCCATCAGTTAGCTCCAAGCTAAACTTTCATTCGAATTGCTTAAAACTCACCAGCATCTGTGAGACAGGAAAAGATCAAGAGGGCAAGGATCAGGATCTGACTTATAGGGGACATCTTGCATTCAGAAGAATTTTCTAATACAACTGACTTTTTGCTTCCTTAAGAGAGTAACATGGGTCAGTGGCCAGAGAACAATGGATAAATTGATTCGTTTTATTTCTTTAATAATGCCCACATACAATCACTTTTTGGAATATCTGGTTCTCATCAAATGGTTCATGACCGTGTAAACTGCCCACTCATACCTAGGATCATAAAGCTTGATTGAAACAGTGAATTGGCAGAGAGACAAATTCTTGAAGGTATTCAAATCCAGAGCTTCAAAGGACTTCAAAATCTGAATTATGGATTTTCTAAACCAAGGAAAGCAGCTGCAGTCTATGTTTGATGTATATGTCAATTGCATGTAATGTTTAAACAATGCTCAAATAATAATCCATGCATTTCTTTAATCTTCTCACTATGTACCAAATACATGAACAGTGGAATATTCTGCTGTTTTTTTCCTCCTGTTTCTTGTTCTGCACTCTATAATTTGATGTCATTCCCTCTTATTCTCTCACATAGACAACATAGCAACTGAACATGTAGAATCCTCATCAAAACTGTCTATTATGAAGGTTTATAATGTAAATCATAATCATTATCTGATGAATATTCTCTTATTCATGCCCTATGCATCCCATAGGTCTAGGCTGAAAGGAATTGAAAGAGTAAAGTTGACTTGCATAGCAAGAGTCTTTGGGCTCACTTTTAATGTCTGTGGAGATTCTCAGTCATCTATGTAATGTATTGGGCCTTTTACTTGAACTGTTTTCACAGTTAAACCTATTGGCCACCGCCTAGTGGCCAACCGTATAAGTAGCTGCGCAGAAGCCTCTGATTCAGCTCTGTTCCTGTTACTTCAATAAAGCAATGTTCCTGTTTGAACCCTTTCATCTCGCCTCCTGCTTCCAAAGAACCCACTACACAACACTGGTGACAAAAGTGGGATCCTGCTTCTTCGGAAGAGCTGAAAGTCACTAGGGGGTGAGGCCAACAAAGCGCCTGGCAGGGAATGTGTTTCCCCCCCAGTCGGCCTAACAAGCCACACTAGTGACCACCCTGCCCTGCGGACCAGTCCCAGGGCCTACGGAAGAAGCAGGATGAGGCAACGAGAGGCCCAAGCCGCAAAGACTTCCTGAAGATGGTGAAAGTCAGAAAGCTTGAGGAGTTTGATGTTACTCACACAGAGAGATGGGCATCCTACATCTCAAGAGTTGAAAACTACCTCCATGCCAACCAAGTTGCCGAAGATGGCCTGAAGGCTGCAACACTCCTCTGTGTTTGCGGGCCTGCAACCTTCGATATCACGGAGAACTTGGTCGCACTGGCGCATCTGGAGTCCATTACATATGTGGACCTGAAGAAACGGCTTGGCGACCATTTCCTGCCCAAATTGTCAGTGATAGCATGGAGGCACACCTTTGAACAATGAGTTCAACAACCACGAGAGACAGCAACGGAATTCATCATGGCATTGAGACAAGCTTCATGCCTGTGCCAATTTTTGGACTTAGAAGAAAGGCTTTGAGACTGACTTGTCTGTGGACTTCGGAGCAGAGAGCTACAACAGAAACTTTTTGCAAAAGAGACTCTCTCACACCAGGAAACCTTAAAAGAAATCATGGCGGATGAAGCTGTCGGCGGAGCCATGAAGGCCATGCAGCCTGCCAAAAGCACTCAGCACAAGGAAGCCATCCACCATGAGGATGCTGAACTTCCAGAAGATGTCAACTTTGACCATGAAGTTGACAAGATTCAATGGCACCATGACAAGGGACCAAAGACTCCTTACAAGGCAGCTCCTTTCCCCTGGTGTCCAGGCTGTGGTGGCTGCCACCAATGAGCGGACTGCAGGTTCTGGACAGCCACATGTGGGAAGACCAGCCACATCACATCAGTCTGCAGAGGTCACCAGAAGGACCGCCATTCAAACATTCTGATCAGGAGAGGTACTGGGGCCCGAGGGCAGCTTAGTGTAGGGTTTTGCTCCAGCCATCAGAGCATTTGCCGCACAGGAGCTCGCCATCCCCTTAAGCCGAAACTGCAACTTCAAGTCGAGCTGCAAGGCACTAACCAGTGTTAAAACCACTGCATCATAATATAATCTCAAATTAGGCGCCTTAAGTCCTCCTCTTTCCCGTGCATCTTGTAAGATCTTAAGTTTAATTCTTGGTTTTTTCCCCGCCCAAATAAATTTATTAATACCCTTCTGCCATTCATCCAAACTGGCATCTTTTTTCAAAATAGGTATCATTTGAAACAAGAAGAGAAACTTTGGTAAAACAGCTGAAATTTTCCCCAACAAAGATAATTGTAATTTTTTCCAATTGTTTAAGTCCTTTTGTACTTTTAACCATAATGTCTCATAATTATTCTTATACAATTTTACATTAGAAGCTGTAATATATACTCCCAGATTGTTAACCTTTTACACTATTTCAAAACCTGTCAATTTAACTAACATTTCCTTTTCCTTCATAGTCATGTTTTTAGATAATATTTTAGTCTTGTTATTATTTACCTTAAAACCAGAAACTTTCCCATACTGAGTTATAACTTCCATCAAGTCTATAATCGATTGAATCGGTTGAGATAATGTCACAACCAAGTCATCCGCAAAAGCTCTCAAACTATAATCATTCTGTTTTATTTTTATTCTCTTTATTATAGTTGATTCAAGAATTTTGATCAGTAAAATCTCCAATGTTAAAACAAACAACAATGGTGATAGTGGACATCCCTGTCTTGTACCTTTTTCAATTTTAAATGTCTCTGTTAAACCCCCATTAATTATGATTTGTGCCGATTGTTGTTGATATATAGCCCTAAGAGAATATAAAAATTTATCCCCAAAATTCATTTTATCAACAACTTTCAATAAAAATCGCTAATTCAACTGATCAAAAGCTTTTTCAGCATCCAAAAATATCAATGCCGCGGGGACTTGGTTGTTCTTATCCAAATACTCAATTAAATTAACAATTTGCCTTACATTATATTTCATATATCTTCCAGTTATAAATCCAGACTGATCACTATGAATCATTTGCTTCAAAACTTGCATTAATCTATTTGCCAATATTTTTGAATAAATCTTATAATCTGTATTCAAAAGCGATATAGGTCTATAATTCTTAGGCTGGGTAAGGTCTTGGTCCTCCTTTGGAATCAGCGATATAAAAGCCCTTCTCCAAGACGGAGGCACTTCTCCTCCAATCTGGATATTATTAAAAAGTTCCTTTAATGGTTCTACCATCTCTGCAAATAATATTTTGTAATAAATTGCTTATAATCCATCTGTACCAGGAGCCTTATCCACTTTTAGCTGCTTAATTGCTAAAATAATTTCCTCAGAAGTAATTAAACAATTAATCTCCGAGACTTCCGGTGGCGACGCGACGTTGAAAGACAGCCGTTTTCGGGCTGCCCGCTCCGCAGCTGTGTTTTTCCATCGTAAACAGCGTCTATCAGCTGTTTAGATGGATTTGAAGCCCCCTCCTCGGGAGAAGAGGAGGGGGTGAGGCCCCAGGTAGGGGTTGAGCTCTCTGGGGCCGCCTGAGCTGAGAGCTTGGGCGGCTGAAGGATGAGCCCCCCCGGAGCCTGGGTTGCTCCGAGCTGCGCAGCGCCTCTGCTCTGGGATTCTTGGAGCAGAGCCAGGCGTTAGCAACCACCCCTGCCAAAAGGAAATACTTTTGATTATCAAGATGCAGGCAGAGCGGTACAGGAGGTCAAGGTGAAGTGGACTCTTTATTTTTACTCTCTAGCTCAATGGATTTTATAGCTTTAAAGTGAAAGTGCGTAATAAGTGAAAGTGGGGGAAGATGGCGGCTAAAACTTCTAAAGCTCTTCGGAATGCGGGGTCTTCCCTGGTGCAAGAGACCTCACTGCAAGCTTTGCTTCCTCCTGCATCTCCTCCGGTATTGACGCTTAAGGATTTACAAGACGCTCTTGGAAAGCACGCACAACTGATGTCTGATATGATGGATGAAAAGTTGAAAAAGCTGGAGGAGAAATTGGAGGAGAAAATGGAGAAATTGGAGAAGAAGATGGAAGAGAAGCTGAGAGCAATGAGGGTGGACATCTTGTCTAAGGTTGTATCCGTAGCTGAATGTGTGCAACAGCTGGATGTAAAAGTGGAGGATCTCAGTCAAAAGAACTCTATATTAGAAGCAAAGGTATTAGAAAATGAAAATATAAGGGATAAAATGGATGAAGAATTGAGCCGTGCTCAGTATAATCAGATGCAGAATGCTATTAGAATTAGGAGTTTAAAGGAGAATGGTAAAGAAGATTTAAAGCAGCTGATTTCTGAGGCTCTGGAAGGGGTACTGGGCCAGTCAGCATCTGAAATTGAGGGAAATATGGACAAAGTTTTTCGTGTAAATTCATGGATTGCAAGACAGAGGAAGTTACCCAGAGATGTGGTGGTCTATTTTACAAAGAGAGTAATTAGAGATGAAGTTATTCAAGCTGCTTATGATACTAATTTGGTAGTGGCTGAGCAAGAAGTTTTGGTTTTAAAAGAGATTCCTCCGAAGATCCTAAGGAGAAGGAAAGATTTCGCATTTCTAGTACAGGAACTTAAGAAACGTGATATTAAGTTCAGATGGGAGATCCCAGTTGGGTTGGTGACAACGCACGAAGGTAAAAGACATCGTTTGGTTACTGTGGCTCAGGCACGTGATTTTTATAGTAATGTGTTAAAAGCAACCCCCCTATCATTTTTGGAAGCTGCAAAAGGACACGGTGTGGGAAAGTTTCAAGATGTTGCAGACAGACAGACAGAGGACAATGGTGGTGGAGGGGATCAAGCTACAGTCTCATCGGTTGCTGCAGGAGGCCAGAAGATGACGCGTGCCGCCCTAAGAAGAGCGAGATGAGAGCAAGAGCAAGACCAGCGGAAAGTTATGGAATCTTCAAAGTGTGCTTACAATGAAGATGTGGGAGGAGAGCGGTCTAAAGAAGTTTTGGGGGTCATGACAGAGGTGCTCCAAAAGTTTTGGGGCGTTAAGATTGTTGATTAAATTTTTAGATTAGAATGTCAATGGAGTAAAATTATTATAGAGGAGAAAGAAAGTTTTTTTTTCTTTTTTTTTAATATTTTATATAATTTAAGATTGATGTTATTTGCTTGCTAGAAAAGTATATTAGGGTTACAGACTTAAAGTATGTGTTGAACTAAGAGTGGGTATGTAAGCACCTAATTAATAACAAGTTGTCTTAGAGATTGCTTAAAATTTTTTTATATATATATACTCTTTTTATTTGAACTTTTATTTGAACTTAAGGATGATTTGGAACTGTGAGACATTTGGCATGATACACGCAAGAACTATTTTAGCTTATAGTTTAGTTTGGTTGGAGATTATTAAGATTAACAGAGATAAGCGCTTTTGGTGCGTAACTGAGAATTTGTTTGGAAATTAGAGAAAGGGGGGAGAATGCAAATAGCAGGTGAAAGTTTTTTTTTTCTTTTCCCTTTTTTTTGAAATTAATATGAATAAGGACTGGGATTAAGAAAATTTATTTTGAGTAAAGATTTTTTTTTGTTTTCCTCTTTTTCTTCTCTACTTTATTTGTAATATTAATATTGTTTGTATTCATTTTATATGAGCTAGAGAGAGATAGAATTTATACTTTATTGTTGATAATATAGGGGTGTTTATGTTTGTTTTTTGATTTTATGCCCTGTATTTAGCTCTGGGAAGTCGGGGGGGGGAGGAGGGAGTGGGGGAGAGGGATAGGGGTGGGGGAGGGGGGATTAAAGTCAAAATGTATTGTAAAACTTTTTAAATAAAAAAAAACAAAAAAACAATTCATCTCCTTTCGTTGTTCGTTTGAAAGTCTAGGGAAATGTGCTGCCTGTAGGTACTTACCTATCTATATCTAAAGCCTGTATATTTTCAATAGCATATAATTTTGTATAAAAATCTAAAAAACTCTTTTTAATCAACTTTTGTTGATATACCTCTTTACCTTTATATTCTATTTTCTCTATAATACATGATTTCTGTTTCTTCTGTAATTGATAAGCCAACCACCTACCAGGCTTGTTTGAGTTACAAAATGTATTATGTTTCACATAACACAAATTAGTTGCAATCTGATCCGCTATTAACATATTAAATTGCTCTTTCAACATATTTATAGAAACCTTTAATCTATTATCTGATGAGTTCAAAATAAAAGCTTTCTCCTTCGATTTAATCTCTTCTTCAAGCTCTTTACATTTTTGCATCTGCTTACGCCTATATCCATTATTCATATGAATCAAAACCCCTCTCATATAAGCTTTACTAGCATCCCAAACCATTGCCATCGAAGTGCCTTTATGCATATTCAAAGCAAAAAATTCTTTCAAATGTTCTCTACATTTCTGCGAAAGCACCTCATATCTAAATAAATTTTCATTCAATCTCCAAGATCTTCTGTTCCCATCTTCAGCAAATAACTCCAACCATACAGGGCTATGATCTGACAATGTTCTAGGAAAGATCTTAGCATTCTTGACCCTGGAGAAAAGATCAGTAGTAATTAAAAAAAATCAATTCTGGAGAATGATTGATGCCTATCCGGAAAAAAAGTAAAGTCTCTATCTTACACATTCCGTTCTCGCCAAATATCTCTAAAATTCAAATCATCTTTCAAATCAAAAAAAGCTTTAGGTAATTTAGAATGATTAGGAGAATTTTTGAAAGATCCCTTCTTGTCTTTACTTGAGTCCAAAACACCATTTCAATCACCCATCATAATAACAGATTTATAATCCAATTGAGTTAGTTTGTGATGTAAAAACTTATAAAACTTTTTTTGCTGTTGATTAGGGGCATATAATCCAATAATAAGAACTTTCTTGCCTTGTAGCACTAATTCAATAATAACATATCTTGCTTGTATATCGGATTCAATTAATCTAGCCGATAAATCTCTTCTTACATAAATAACCACTCCCCCCCTTTTATCTGTGGCAGAAGCTATAAAATGTGATCCCAACTGAGAACTAATCAAGTACTTTTGATCTTTTGCAGCAATATGAGTCTCCTGTAAGCAAACAATGTCATTTTTATGTTGTTTCAAGTAGTGAAATACTTTCTTTCTTTTCTGTGGTGAATTCAGGCCATTAACATTCCATGTCAGAAGCTTTGCCATCCTTAGTGGCCTGGAGCCTCTGGAACACTACTTGAAGATCAGCCATTGATCTCTTCGGTCGTGCCCCTCCCACAGGCTCTGTAGTAATTGGGCCTTGTATTATTGGTCCAGAATTAGCCTTCTGCTTCTGCTCCTTTTCTTTATTTCTATACGCAGCACGAGTCATCCTCTGTTCCTTTGGATCATACTTTACCTCCAAACTCTGTTCAATAGGCTCAGCCTGCGGTAAATCTCCTACAACCAGTGACATTGCACCTTCAACTGGTTGTTTATTTTCCAGCCTTTCTTCTATTCTCTTAGGTCGTGGAGATGGTGGTGAACCTACTTTCAGGACATAAGTATAAAAATCTTTTGCCTTTGAAATTGTATTAAGTCTACATCGTGTCCCTGCATAATTCACCACTATTCCAATAGGTATCTCCCATCTAAACTGGACCTGTCAGTTTTTGAGCTCCTCAGACAGAAAGGCGAAATCTTTTCTTTTTCTAAGAATTTTTAGAGGTATTTCTTTTAAGATTATAATATTTTGATCTGCAATTTGAAATCTCTGTTTGTTAAAAGCCTGAATAATTGCATTTCGAAGTGATCTCCTGGAAAAATAAATAACCACATCTCTGGGTAAATTTTTCTGCCTCGCAATCCATGAATTGACCCTAAATATTTTATCCATCTCTCTTGATAATTCCTCAGGTTCACATCCCAGAATAGGAGCTATAGCTTTTGCCACCTCCTCTTTCAGATCTTCTCATGGGTCCTCCTTTAATCCTCTTATTCGCAATGCAAATTCCATATCTCTATATTGTGAGATAGTAACTTCATCCTCTGTTATATCAATCTTGTTTTCAACTTTGACAACTCTGCTTTCTAGTTTTTCAGTATTTTCCACAACGTCATCCACCCGGTCATCCAAACTTTCAATATGTGTAGCTAACCCTTGAAGTGCAAGCAATATGTCTTCCCTCATTTCTCTATTTTTATTCTCAAGAAGGTCAGCCATCTCCTCCTTCATTTTACTGTCAAGGAGATCAGCCATCTTTATTTCTTGTGTTGCTTGCTTTAAAGCATCTTGAATATCTTTAAGCATAAATGCAGGCGGTGGGGGAGAAGGTGGAGGGGATTTAGGTTTAGATTGCACTGCAGGCTATGCTACAGGAGAAGAGATTGTACTTTTAGAAACAGCAGAAATTATGGCCAGCCAAAGGGAGTCAAGTCAATCTGACTCTCGTGAACTCATTAGTCCTGGTCTACCCAGCCCGGCAGGCAAGCTGGTAGACTGGGAGTTGCCTGTATCCCCCAGGCGGTCTGCAAGGTCACGCAGACCACCACCATATTTACAAGACTTTATTCTCAAATAATATTAATAATGTGTGTACATTCTAGGGGGGAGGGGTGTAATGAATTGGGCCTTTTACTTGAACTGTTTTTATATGTCTTTTGAATGCTGCTTAAGATTGCTTAATTAGGGTGTCTGTGTAATGGTCGCTGACTGGCCAGACATGCAGTCTCCAGGACGATCATTGGTTGGCTCTGGGGTGGGAATAGATTTCTTTAAACCTATTGGCCACTGCCTAGTGGCCAACCGTATAAGTAGCTGTGCAGAATCCTCTGATTCATTTCTGTTCCTGTTACTTCAATTAAGCAATATTCCTGTTTGAACCATCTCATCTCGCCTCCTGCTTCCAAAGAACCCACTACACAACAATCTAGGTGATAGTTGTCTCAAAGATGCTTGTTTTTCTTCAAAAGGCAACTGGATTGTTTATTCATTGAGGGAGGAAGAAGAAGAAAACATTTCACTTATCATCCAAGAAGCTTCATCAGTTCTGATGGCGATAGGGGGAATGGAAGGATAGGTACTGACAGTTGAGACTGGATGGTGGGGAGAATGGAAGGTTCTGATAGGATGGTAGAGGGGATGGAAGGATTGTATTTATTTGCAGTCATCTGGTCTTTAGCACTCTCTGAGAGCTGTTGAGGCCACTTGGGGGTTTATATGTGCTGTCACGGTCACCTGAATCAGGGTGCAATTGGTTGTGAAATCTTCTTGGAAGTGCTGTAAGGCCTGCATTGTAAACTGACTTTTATGTTTTATGTTTGTCTTTTATGTTGTATATTTATTTGTTTATCTTAGCTTCTGAATGTTCAGAGAGTATATCCAGTCTCCTGGCATTTCAGAAGAAAATGAATAAGAAGCCAACAACATTATAAGAATATTGACAGAACAGTCAATAGAGAAAATAATGGGTATACTGGAGGTTGGGGAATGCATTGGAAGGAAGATGTAATAAAAATGCATTTTGTTCATGGTCTTGCAATTTGAATAACACCTTGATTATTTTATTGACTCATGGCTAGATTTCATTTGAAGGTTCCTCCAGTGAGTTCTCACAGTGTTATAATGTATCCTGGAAAGTATAAAGCTAAAATTCAGTGTTGCTTGCCTGGGAATAATATTGACACCTGGCTTGGTGCCTGCCAATCTTTAGGCTGCTTCTGAAATACTTGTTAGAAAATAAAAATGTGCAAATCCAGTCCCTGCTTTGGAAGTGTGTTTTTCTGCCAGAATTGGAAAAAAAACTATAGAATTTTTTATTCTTTATTGGCCAATGGACACACAAGGATTTTGTCTCTGTTGCATAAGCTTTCAATGTACAGACAACAGAATCGTAAGTTATATATCATAGTTACAATCATTAATTGTAATGAGTAATAAGTGATAAATCATAGATACCAAATAGGAAAAGGTACTAGGAAAGAGGAGAAAAAAAGCATGGTAAGTGGATATATGGAGTATCTAGAGGAATAAAATAATGGCAGACAGCATCCCAATTCATTAACATTTGTAGAAAACCATACTTTTTGACTAGCCATGTAGAAGACATGTATTTGTATGTAGTTGTACTTATATTTGTATGTAATTGCAAAGTGAAAGATGCACATGCTCTGTCCCAGATAATATGACTGGCCAAGAAGACAGAGGACGACTTAAAGCACTGTGAAGCAATATATAAGTCTAACTGCTATTACTATTAGAATAGCATTTGCCAAGAGTCCAAATGCTGCCCACTAGGTTTCCCATAGGTATCTATTTTCTCCTCAGCCTGATCCACCTCATCTTCAAACTCAGCATTCCTCTTGCTGACTGCTACTCCCATTTCAAATTTGGTCCTGTACTGTTGCTGGCCAGAGACAGGAATGAAATTGATATTGAACCTGAGAAACTGGGAAATGATACAAAATGATGGAAAAGTCAGGGTCATTCAGGAGATGGATAAACTTGCATTCCCTAATCACATTACACGAACATCCTTGTAACAAAAACAAGTATTATCTTTGCATAATTTTCTTATCTTTATAAATTAAAGTGGCAAAATGAGTTCCTTCAAGACTAATATCATCCTTTTTTCCTGGTATATACTGTGTGTATTTGTGGCATCAGCTTTGAAAAATAAGTTTTGATTATTTTTATTAGATCATACCAGAATTTATTGGACTTCTTAAGTAAAGGGGAAAAAAACCTTTATGTCAGGAAATGCATAAAATTAATATACACTATGCCTCATTTTCAACATAGTGTTCAAGTTAATAATACACACATCGTTTGCTTTGTGAAGAACTCATCTTTTGGGAGTTTGTACAATGTACTGAGGGACGCGGTGGCTCAGTGGGTTAGGACGCTGAGCTTTTCAATCAGAAGGTCGGCAGTTTGGTGGGTCGAATCCCGAGTGCCGCGTAGCAGAGTGAGTGCCTGTTACTCATCCCAGCTTCTGCCCACCTAACAGTTCGAAAGCACATAAAAATGCAAGTAGAAAAATAGGGACCACTGCAGTGGGAAGGTAACAGCGTTCCGTGCGCCTTTGGTGTCTAGTCATGCCGGCCACATGACCACGGAGATGTCCTTGGACAAGCGCTGGCTCTTCGGCTTTGAAACGGAGATGAGCACCAGCCCCCAGAGTCGGAAACGACTAGCACGCATGTGCAGGGGAACCTTTACCTTTACTTTACAATGTACTGACTGATAACCAAATGAACTGGTTTCCAGAAATATGCAAGGTGGATATCAGTTCCCTCAACAGTATCCCCTATGTCATGATAGTCATAGGATTCATCCTTTGTCCATAATACCTTTTCCAGATGTACATTAACTTAGAACTGACTGGAATGGTCAGAGGAAGCCTCAGAACCAGGAAGAGAAACAGTGTTCTTGAGGGTTCCTTGAGTCAGCTGTTTTTTTACTGTTAGTTTGTTTGCCTGGATTGGTAGTTCCTTCATAGTTCTTCATAATTTAAGGAGCTACCAATTCAAAGAACACTTTTACCAACACTGACAGGGCAAGCCACTAGTATATAAACAGAGAGCAAACACCACATTAGTTTCCATCCATTGCTTCTTGTTTTGCCTTCAGGTACTTTGGAGAATAGCTTGACTCCCTCTTCTTTGTGGCAGCCCCTGAGATATTGGAACACTGCTTTCATGTCACCCCTTGTCCTTCTGTTCATTAAATTAGATATACCCAATTCCACCAACCGTTCTTTATATGTTTTAGCCTTCAGTCCCCTAATCATCTTTGTTGCTCTTCTCTGTTCTCTTTCTAGAGTCTCAACATCTTTTTTTATATCGTGGTGACCAAAACTGGATGCACTTTTGAGGTTACTTTAGGAAAGTAAGAAAAGACATCCTTAACATTCTGGTGGGGAAAATCTGGGATGCGTATACTAAGTGTAATGTTAAGTGCATATTAGCACTTAACATTCAGCCAAAAAATCCTAATAAATAAAGTCTAATTCAAACTCAAAATGAAAAATATCCTGGGCTGGGCATTGAAAAACAAAATTTAAAATCTGATTCAGAGAAGAACTGCCTCCATTCTTCTCATCTTCAAAATACCCTTTCTGACAGTATCCCAATTCCCCTAAAATCCCTCTTTTCTTAAAACTAAACCAGATAACAATAAAAGCAACTGCATAGTGTGTAGAGAAATAATGAGAAAAAAGTCTCTCTTCCTTTCCCAAGGAACCCTTAAGAGGTTGAGTTCTTTTGAGGGCTACTTCTGAAGGTCAGTGGGATCTTCTAAGCATAATGCTGTCAACAAGGTACCACCAAGTTCTATACACAATATTTGTAGCCCAGTGCACACTAAGAACACTTTTTAATACAATCGATCAATCAACCAGCCAACCAACCAATCAATCAATCATAAATATGAGAAAGAAGTGATATCAGTGGAAGTCAGCAGGCACCTAGCAGTTATCTTCCAACTTAAAAGACTGGCTGAGATTACAGACAGGAGTCTATTTGCTGAAATATATAGCCTTGTACTCTCAGCAGCAAGTTGTACTATATGTCAGCAGCATTGAAAAAAGTCCATGTTTCCAATTAAGAGTGTGGTCTGTGATTGCAGTTTTCAGAATTGCCATGAGTTATTTGTAAGGACTTCTGAGAGTTTCTAGCTCTGAGTTTCAATAAGGTCCAGGTTGGAGAAGGTTGCCTTAGAACTTGTTCAGGAAGCAACATAATTAATCCAGAAAGACTTGGAGGAAGAAAACTTCTTTAGAAGGATGAGGATCTATATTTAAAAATATGACTTGCTGTATTTTCATCAGGTTGCTGTGACTATAAAACAAGGTGCCTTTTACAAGGGACTGTCTGAAAGGTTTGTGAGCCAAATGCTTCAGATGAAGCCCCAGATTTGACCATACATTTAATAGCAGACAGATTGTGTAAAACAAAGCTAGTTTTGGTTAACAACAACAACAACAATAATAATAACAATAATAATAATAATAAACTTTATTGTCACTTTGAATGTACACCAATCAGCATACATTAAAATGAAATTTCGTTGCATACAGCTCTCAAAGGGTCACCACCTCCGATATATACACCTTGTTGGCCAGCTCAAGTTTCAGATCGTCTATTTTAGTCTCTAGGGAGCAAACGATGGCAAACAGGACAGATGGAAACAGAGCTCCATGTGGATTAGCCCTCAAATTAGCTTGTATTCCTGCACGACAACCTCGCCTCCTTTCCTTTTTCTGATCCTGTCTCTTCCACATTTTCCTTAAAGAGGCCTTGCTCCTTTTCGCCCCTGGAACATGCTGCCACCGCCACCAACTCCTCTGAAAGCCTCTCTGTCTCTTCTTCTGGGCCTGCTGACAGCCTCATCCAGTTCCTTCGCTCCATAAGCCCCGGGACCTCTCCTCCTCTGCCTCTGTTAATGCTTATATACTTTGGTTTTATATATACAACTGCCTAATGTGCAATCAGCCCAGGTTCGAATCTCAGAAGGGTATGGCTGACTGATGAAAACAAATAAGTTTGAAATGCATATCAGTCTCCCTTTAATTCTTTGTTAGCAATCTAAAAATTTACACAAATATGAGCTGTCACTGTTGTGACTACTGCCTGTCGATGGCCTTTGGTTAGGCCGAAACAGGAAATAAAGATTTGTCCCATGTTTGGGGCCTAGCAAGGTAATCTAAATAGTTAACAAGCATTTAACACATATCTCCCTTGCTTCTCAGCTAACAAAGTGAGATAGAGCTTGTGGCCTAGAGGTTAAAACAACTGCCTAATGTGCAATCAGCCCAGGTTCGAATCTCAGAAGGGTATGGCTGACTGATGAAAACAAATAAGTTTGAAATGCATATCAGTCTCCCTTTAATTCTTTGTTAGCAATCTAAAATTTACACAAATATGAGCTGTCACTGTTGTGACTACTGCCTGTGGATGGCCTTCGGTTAGGCCAAAACAGGAAATAAAGATTTGTTCCATGTTTGGGGCCTAGCAAGGTAATCTAAATAGTTAACAAGCATTTATATATAACTTTTTCAGATTTATTATATTATTATTGTTGTAGCAATTCAACCTGCCATTATACAACCCGACGTGTGATTTCTGTTGTCAGTGCTTCTACAGACCTACAGCTGATAGTGGGTTTATACAGAATACAGAATAACAGAGTTAGAAGGGAACTTGGAGGTCTCCCATTGGTTAATTGTTCTCACTATCGGGAAATTTCTCACTAGGTTTTTCTTAGTAATAGTTCCTCTTCCTCTTTCTTTCCTTTTATAAACTATACACATTTGCAGTCTTCTGTAATATATTTCTGCTTTAAAGTAGATTTCCAATCGGGTCCTTGATTGATGCTTCCCAAAATTCATCACTCTTGAAGAAAGCAGAATAAGAAAACCTAGAGAAATCCTAAATATGGAAATCCTCCGTGTTTAATGTCATGGCTTCTTTCTGAATCATTCTGGTGCTGATAGAAACAGTGAGAGTACAATTCAGATTAATTGAACTCGCATTTTAAATCAGCGGTTTCAACTAATCCCATTAGTCTGTAGAAAGCAACCATTCATGTAAATGACTTTGAACCTTCCGGTCACCTTGTTCTCAAGGGATTCTATACTGTACCTGGAATCTGACAACATGACAGGACACGTCAGTTGCATTTTGTGTTTCGGGGTGTTAAAAAGAAAGCAGGAGAGATAAAAGGCTCAGTCACCTTATGTAAAGCAGATTTTTTTTTCTTCCCTTTGCCGTTTGTTTGAAAGGGAAAGTTATCAAAACAGTTGGAGGATAGTTAACCCAACCTGACTTGTAATGTATTTACTACCTCCTTTCCCTATACTTAACGGTGCACATAAAAAAATATTGTCTTTTTGGAAAAATGTCATTTTAAATATTCTTTACTCTAGGGAAACAGTAGAAGATGTGTGCATAAAGCTAAGTTTCAAACTTGCATTTAGTACTACCATAATTATCTCCATCTTTAAAGAATGCATCTAACTAAGTTTCGTTATTTAAACATGTGTAGAAAGTTGAGTTAGGAAGTAGAAAGCTTTGGAGTAATCTTATACCATATACCATATTGCACTATAACTTTTATTTACTGAACTTTTTTATTTTTATTTATTTCTAGTCCTCCTTTTCATTTTGCTAAGTGCCCAGGGTGGCTTACAAAAGAAAGAACAAAAGAAGAAAAACCACCATAAACAGGATAATATATTCCTAATCAAGAAAAATACAGCATTAAATCAGGTCTTATTTGCAACAGTCTATAAATCTGATAGATTAAGGAAATATACAAATGGTGATGAAAGTATGCAGATTGCAAACAGATTTCTCTGGAGAAAAAGTTTCCAACAGCAGCTTCTCTCCTATATACCCCTCATCCTTGGCTCTTAGGTTGCAGAGACCAATACCAAGCTCTAATTTTAGGAGGAGAAGGGTGTTTCAACATGATTCATAATCCATGCCTAAAACCTCCTGCTGAGTTTAACTATCCCAATGACCCTTTTACATTTCTACATGTAAGTCCCAATAAAACTAAAATTGTCTTCCTTTCAGAAATGAGGCAGGCACTGAGATGAAATACAGCCTTTTTGGAAAGAAAATGCCTCTTCAAAATGTTCCCTTCTGGAAACTCTCCTGGATGTCTTTCTCTTTCTCTCTCTATTATGCTCCCAAGCTTCAAATGCTGTTTTAATGGTGAACATTTATGCTAAAATGGAACTCTTATACCCAGAGATATATATGTTAATGGAAGATTTCCTAAATATTCCTGGGTACTAAATAGTTTGGGCCACATGAATGAGTTTCTTCTACAATTAAAACTATAAGCAAAAAAAATTTCAAGGAAAAAAATCAAGAATGTCTAGTTGCCTTTTGAACAGTATCTTTGGGACAACCATCACCTGGATGATTGAGAATCTCCATAGACCTGTCCTGTTTGTGAATGTGTCTAATCACAACCTGAGATTAGATCACAACTGGGGGAAGGAGAGAGGAAACAGGGGGAAAAAACGAGTGAAAGTGCATGCAGATCTATTGCTGTAGGGAGGATCTTCAGACATTTCAGCTCTCTATAAATTTTCATTGCAGTAGTCTTTATTTTCACAGCACTGATATTCAAACCGAATGCCTTTCTCTGGGAATTCATCAAAACTGCCACATTTTGCTGCTGACCTGAGCTTGCAGGATAGGATTTTTTGTTGAAGCTCTCCATCTGAAAGGAAGTTGAGGAGAAAGAAGAAAGAAAAGGGGTAAATTGTGCTCCATTCTAGTAACAAGCCAAAGACAGCAAAAGAAAAAAACCAAATCTCTTATATGGGGACATTGCATTAAAAAACCCACATTAATAAAGATTTTCGTATAGGAATCTCACCATCCCACTGTACCTCATTGAGCTGAAAAAGCTAAGTAGGGCTGGATTTTATTTATTTTATTTTGTTCATTCAATTTGTATGTCACTCATCTCACCAATAATGCAACTATAAGAGATTTTGGTAGTTGAATGACATATCAGCAGGAAATCCTTTGGTTGTCAATTACAGTTGGAAGTACAAGTAAATCTGGAAGAAGACAGTGGTAAAGTACTTACAAATTTATAAAATCAGAAAATTGTGAAGTTGGAAGGAACTACAAGGATTATCTAATCCAGCCTTGAATTATTTCTAAGAAATGGAACTTGGCAATATGAAAAAGGATGCTTCATGGAATTATGAAGGGAAAAATTGGCATTGAAAAAGCATTGAAAAATTGTTTAATGGATGATTCATACAAAAGAATAAGGGGAAGAGAAGGATGCTATATAATATGCATAAAAAGAAATAGATCATTGTAATGAAAGCAGTAGAAATATATTTAAATAGATAAAATCGAAAAAGATTTTGATGGAAATAAAAAAAAATGTTCTGGAAATAGGTAAAGGAGGTAAAAAAGAAACCTCCCAGGAGGGTGAACAAAATTGTTAGGATCAAACTGAAAAAGTGATGAAATTATTGGGATGAAACTGAAATGAGGGGATGTATGAAAAAATGTTAGAAATTTGTGTAAGAATGATAGTGACATGCTGTAGTGTGACTGAAGTAAATATTATGAATTTTAGGGTCCAAAAATGATGAAAATGGACTGGAAGACCTCCAAGGTCCCTTCCAACTCTATTATTATTATTGATCATCACAGCTGTTCAGAGTGGATTTGGCATTTTTGTCTACCTATTGAGTCCTTACCAAGGACCTGGGATAGGCAAATGTGGTTGTTTGATGGTATTACAGATATTGTTGCAGGATGGAAGGAATTCCTAGTAAGGCCGCCTTTTGCAATTGACTAATGGCGAATTTGTCAATGCCAATGGTGTTCAAATGGTGCTCCAGTTGTTTTGGGATTGCACCCAAAGCACTTATTACTATTGGTACTACCCTTGCTTGCCTTTGCCACAGTCTTTCTATTTCTATTTGTAGGTCTTTGTATTTCGTTATCTTCTCCAGTTCTTTCCCGTCTGTTCTGCTGTCTCCAGGCACTGCCACATTCACTATCCAGACTTTTTTGTCTTTCTTATCGACAATTGTTAAGTCTGGGGTGTTATGTTGCAGGTGCTTGTCTGTTTGAATTCTGAAGTCCCAGAGTAGTTTAACTTTATCATTTTCTATGACTTTCTCTATTTTATGATCCCACCAGTTCTTGCTTACAGGCAAATAATATTTCTTGCAGATCTTCCAATGCACCATTGTTGCTACTTTGTCATGCCGCTGCTTGTAGTCAGTCTGTGCAATCATCATCATCGTCGATGACAACGATGACGATGATGATGATGATGTTATCAGTGCTATGATAATATTGAAATGTTGCTTATGCCATGGTGGTATGACTGGTTTGTGCCAAACTGCTGACCTTCTGATCGACAAGCTCAGCATCCTAACCCACTGAGCCACCACGTCCCTCTAAAAGAATTTATTACTCTTCCTCTATACCCAGGGAAAAGTGCGAAAGTGAATAATAACAATACAGGGTCATTAGTACGTGAAGAGTAAGAAAGTTTTGAGAGAAATCCAATCAAAGATTATGAGAGGTGACAATCAGCAATGTTTGGGAAGTCCAGGGTGGCTTTATGCAAGCAAGGTGGGTTCTTTAAGGAAAGTAAGGAGGAAATTATATTGTACAGTTATTGATTGAGACGAATTATACTGTAGAGTATAATAAAGGGAAGGCTTTACTTATTTGTACAAATATGGAATAGGAATAGAAATAGAAATAGAATAGAAATGTGTTTGCTGAATCCAACAAGAGTGATGCATAATGAAGTAAGCCATACATAAATATGAATATCTCTCTCTCCCTCTCCCTCTCCCTCTCCCTCTCCCTCTCCCTCTCCCTCTCCCTCTCCCTCTCCCTCTCCCTCCCTCCCTCTCTATCTATTGTTGTGTTCCTGAACTGCTCATCTCCCTCAAGGACACCATTAGCAGAAATTGAACCAGTGATGTGTGAGGTGCAGGTGGTTGGTTGGTTGATTATACATTTCTATCCTGTTACCATCAGCCAACTCTTAGTAGTTAACACAATACTGTATATTTTGGTAGTCAACACTGGAATATATTATGATTGTGATTGTTTAAAGTATTTATAGATAGAAGCGTAAATAATGGTTGTTGAGATGTAAGCTGTATTTTACTTGGAGAGATGAATATATGTGTACTTTGTATATAGTGATGCCATATTTTGGTCTGAGAATCCAAACAGTTTGTATCAAATAATTAGGCAAATTGCATGATGTGAAAGTGATATGGGCATGAAAAGTAATGCATCAAAGCCCAAGGTAATAGTTTTTGACAGGAAAATGAAGTAAGTGATTGCAAGGCATACATAAATGATGAGCAAGTAAACAAATTGGTGTTCCTTGGTGGAATGGTTTACTTAACCACTTTATGCTTCTGTCTACTTTATTATATGAAACTGAGTATTAGGTATTTCAGGAAAAACATATGTGCAATGGGAATAAGGTAATAGATGAGTGTGTGTAGTAAAATACAAAGAAACAGGATTAAAATGGAACAAATAAGAAATGAATGTAGACTGAATACAAAAGTGACCAGTATAAAAGAAATGCAGTGAATTGGTTAATCATTCAGAGAGTATAAATGAGGACTGAATCACAAAACAAATGTGGATTGAGAGGAAGGGAAAGACTAAGCAAGTCTTCCTGAGATGGACTTTATAAACTCCTGAAAAAAGATAAAGAACAAAAGGCAATGTATGGAGTGGTGGATGGGAGTGGTGGAAGCAAGAGTGGTTTGCAAGGATGGAAAAAAGTGGTCAATTTTACTGAATGTTGATGTTGCAGCAAACTCATCTTAAGTGTATATCGCCTGTTTTCCTTTTTTTTCTTATGTCTTTGATTTTGTTGGTTACTATGAGGTTTTGTTTTTTGTTTTGTTTCTTCACTTTAAACAATGTTGCTCTTTCCAGACTGAAAGGAATACACAGAGATGTGTCCATGTCCATATGCATATACACCTCCATACATATGTGAATTGAAGGGTCAATAGATTGAAAAGGAAGCATCTGTTAGGTAGGCTGCAATTTAAAATATACTGTATCAAAATGGGCAACTGAAAAGCCTATGTCAGGGATCTTCAAACTTGGCCCTTTTATGACTTGTGGACTTCAACTCCCAGAATTCCTCAGCCAGCGTGCCTGGCTGAGGAATTCTGGGAGTTGAAGTCCACAAGTCATAAAAGGGCCAAGTTTGAAGATCCCTGGTCTATGTAGACAAAGCTGGAGGGTAAACTAAATGCATTATATGGAAGATAATCATGCTAATCAATAATGAACAAGTCTGAATCATATGAATACATTATCCCACCTTTTAACAAAAGCTAAAGAAAGGAACTTAAATTTCTTACTGAAATAGACGGTCAGGGCATGGCAGGTTTGTTGTTTTCCAGTAATTGGGCAGGAAATGGAAGGGAAGCAGAGGTCTCCTGGGCGCAGGATCGTGCACATTCGGCATTGCAGATTGGCTGCTTGAAAAAAGAAGATCTTGGGATCATAGGTCTATCATTTTGAAGCTCAAATTATATTGAACAGGGCATTAATTTCCATTTTCTTTTAAGTGAGTTTCCATTTTCTATGGCCTTTGCACAAAATACTTAATCAGAATGGAAGGATCTTTATGTGAAGAGATCCATAAGGTAAATGGTAATTGCTACTGTTATTACTTTCATTTGTTAGACGTATATCCTTGTGTTCAAAGTGACTGACCAACTTTACTAGAAAATGCTTTGACCTTGGAAATAGAGATAATGTTCTTCTAGATTAGTGTTTTTCAATATCAGATGTGTGTATTTCAATTCCCAGAATTCTCCAGCCAGCATGCTGCTGGGAGATGCCACTGACAAGGTAATCACACCAGACACTGTTGTCCCTGGCCTCAGTGGTGATAAGAACAAAGATACACTTGCTGCAGGATGTGTATCAGAAAGTATAGATGGATTAATGCAGTGTTTTTCAACCTTGGCAGGTTGAAAATATGTGGACTTCAATCCCCAGCGTTCCTCAGCCAGCATGTGGGTTGGGAATTCTAGGAGTTGAAGTCCCCACATCTTAAGAGTTGTTGAGGCTGAGAAATACTGTTCTAAATCTTCATCTCTTCAGAGCAAAGGCAGGAATTAAAACAAGCAGGATAAAGCATACAAGCCAGTGATACAACCACAAATCCACTTCACAAGCAGAAAAATAGCATAATGGAATTCCAAAGGAGCATGCTGATCCCTTCCCCAAATCCCCCATCCTAAATTGGTTCTGCTATGCAAGTCAATATCACAAACGTCCCCTACCTAAATCACAGAAATTTATGCCATATTAGTCCCTCGTCCAGCTCAGTATGCAAAAAGTGAGACCCAACAAGCTTACTTTTGTAACCAGCAAGGGAATTCCACAAAGGCCCTTTCCAGCCTGGGGAACATTACAGGTAGTTCTTGATTTACGACCGCAATCAAGCCCAAAATTTATCTTGCTAAGAGAGATTTGTATTTGTTTGTCAGGAGGTTATAAAAGTGATCACATGACCCTGGGACACTGCAACCATCATAAATATGAGTCAGTTGCCAAAGCATCTGAGTTTTGATCACATGACCATGGGGATGCTGCAATGGCCGTAAGTGTGAAAAATAACCATAAGTCACTTTTTTCAATGCTGTTGTAACTTCAAAGGGTCACTAAATGAACTGTTGTAAGTTAAGGACTACTTGTAATATGATTTTTAAGAGGCATCAGCAATCATTTCTGCTTCTGTTTTAAAAAAATTCTCCCACTTTTGGAATGCAGCCCTCAATTATACATCAGATAAAATGGGGTGTGGCCCTCAAACCAACAGAAGCCATACATTTCTACAGGAGCAAATTATAGCTGCTTGTAGTCATACAAATCACTTAGCATAAAATAGAAAGTGCTGAGTAAGAGAACTTACTTGGAGTAGTTTGGCTGGCTGGAGGGCTCTGTGGGGCTCCAAGTCCTGTTGAAATAAAGGTATTTGAAACTTGTTAGCAAAGGATTATAATCAGAACCAGTTTTTAATTGTAGGTATTATTCAGAGAGCACAGATAACTTAATTAAGCAGGGGAAAGATATGTTCCCGGCTAATCCATTCTTTAATATAATTCTAACTAACACTAGCTAATTTGTATTTAAAGGAAAATAAGGATATTATTTGTTACAGTTAGAACAACAAAGGAACCACCATCTCATATTAACTGAATATGAAATTTAAAATATTTCAAGATTGAATTCTTCAGATATTGGCACTGGGCTTGTAAACAAAGTTCTCTAAACTGGGTAAGATATTGGGCTGTTGGTTTGATCTCCGAGCTTGGCAATTTGGCTGCAAACATTTTGTCTCCATTCGGGGGAGGACGACAAGAGGGACATCTTCAGTGAGTTTTGAATTGTGCTTGTCTGTCAGAGCACTGGCCTTTAAATACCTTTTTGTGTGATGTAAGGCAAGATGCATCTGGACATATTTTGTAGGCTCTATTGTATGACTAATTAATACATTAAGGAGTTTATAAGCAACTAACAGTTCAATAGTTCAGTCTTCATATATAAAATAGATTGAGCCTTATCTTAAAAATATGCTTGGAGTATTACTAATAATTACAATTATCTATCACATGTACTTGGGAAGGACTCGATAGGTGGATAAAAATTCCAAATCTAGTCCAAACATCTGGCTGACTATGCAATGAACCATAAAACTTGTATGCCACCAACTCTAACTATTCACAACAATCAAAGAGATTACAATAAAAGTATATGGTATATGCAATATGCTAAATAAAGTATAATAAAAATAGAGTTTAGCAGGGGAAATTGAATACACTTCCACAGATTGCAGTGGCAGGGATGCATCAGAGTACACTTGACTGATGCTGATGCAGTGATTGGAAGGGCAACACATATTTCTCATGTTTCTTTTTTATGCTTAAATATTTAACTAACCCGAACTCCTTTGTCTTTTCTGAAGAATATCTCAAGCTATTGCCAAACAACAGTCACAAAAACATATGACTGAATGGCTCCATTTAGATCACTGAACCCAACCAATTTCAAGGCAGAAATCCAGGTTAAAGCATCCAGGCAAATGTCCATCCTGGGCTTGAAGATATCAGGAATGAATCTTGACTCATCAGACTCAGAAGCTGAGTCTGAGAGGCCTGATCCATCAAATTGCCAACTTCAGGAGTCAGGAGAGTTCAGAGGTTCTCAGCACAAAATTAACTGAAGCAGCTGCAAGAGGGATGAAGGGATGAAGGGGCAGATTCTGGCAGAGCTCCTAGTCCCAAGATGCATCATCAGCTCCTGAGAGTTGAACATATATGGTCTGCTCAAGATACCAATGTGCCAAGGCCTATAAATGAGCCACACCTGCATCTGGACAATTTCAAAGCAGTGGCCAGCAGCCAATCCATCTTGCATTTGCATTTCTGAGTCCTTGCTTCCTGCTGCGTTCCATGATCTTGGCTCTTTGATCCAGAGTGGCTGACTAACTTGTTTGATGTATGATTCTTGAACAGTCATGAGATCATGTTTGCTGTTCTGAACCTGTGCTCTGTTTAACTTGGACCAAACTCCAAGCCGCTTGGCTCTCAGATAAGAACTTGCTCTCCTATATCTGTCCAGGGCATGCATGCATCTGCACCAATGGCTCTCTGTCCCTTTGCATTGGATTGCATTGCTACTTACCACTAAACCAATTGCAATTCGAATATCTTCAGCATGAATATGTTCAGTCTGAAGCAGAACAATATTGAGGAAGTGAAGTCTGTCATCTTAATGAGCAATTGCTTTTGCTGATCAGATTATCTTATTGCTAGGATTGTTCTGCACATGACATTTTTGTTTGGATTCCTTTCTCCTAGCCTTTTTGGGGGATAAAAAAAACTTACCTCCAGGTATGAAGCAGAGGAAGGCACAGGTTGCAAAGAGTAAGATCTGATACATGGAGAGCATCTTGAAAATGGAAGATCTCAATACTTTACCCAGAATGCTAAGTCAGAAAAGAAGAAATTCAGATTGTTATTTACTAGTTAGATGACTAACAAGTGGACAAGCAGCTTGTTTTTATCCCTTTGATGACGCGCACACATTGGCACCAACTGGAACATCCTGTCCTTGGGGCATTCCATGCTTCTGTTATATCTTAATCATTATCCTGTGGGTGAGAAGGTCATGGAGTCAGATAATCTCTCGGATCATATTTGATATTCAAACCCACAGGACCACAACTACAATTATAACTAAAATACGGAATGGCAGGAGAATTGATTAGAAGGGATGCAGGATGTTAGCTGCAGGAACAATATTTCTCAGTTAATATAATCCATATTTCAAATGAAACAAGGCTACTTTCTGCATTTGGACCTCCTTTAAATTTAATCTGGAGGTTTCAGCATACAAAGCAGTTCTTTTCCCTTAGCAAATACATGATTTCATTAATGCATCCTACATTGGGCAGTGACACTTGAAAGCAAGTTACTTACTTACTTACTTACTTACTTACTTACTTACTATACTAATCTTCTTTGATTTATACTTTTATCCATCTGGTTCATGTTTCTAACTGGATTTCTCTGGGTTCAAATATTTATTTCTGTTTTTACCTTTAAAAGTGAAATACTTTAACAAAACTCAAAGACATATATATGTAGCAAAACAATAATGTGACCCTTAAATATATTAATATAAGAGATTTACATATTAATTATTCATTGTATCTCTAAATATATGCCATATTTATTATGTTTTATAATAATATAATAAGCAGGAATGTATGTACCTATTGAGTGAGTCAGAAATCAATCTTATTTAGAAATCTCATATCAACAATTTTTCATTCTCAACAAATGTTTCGGGGTATATAGTAGCACTTAGGTTTCTATAGCTTCTGGACAATATTATTTTTAGCACTTATATAATTACTATGTAGTGAATAGAGCAACACTTTTCTATATCCAAATACAGCAAGAACATACAGTATTCCTTTTATTGGTTAAAAATAAAACATCCTTCCTTTATAGCAATAGGAGAAAAAATGCTTAGGCCGTCCTAGCATTTGGGGGAATGCCAAAAAAGTCAGAGACTCTTCAGTCCCAAAAAACATCATCCTCAATTGATCTACTTCTTGCCATGACCCTGTCTGGGGACGCATGGAATCTCACTCATATAAGAAGACAATGAGGAAAGAGAATGACTTTGGAGTTGAGTTGTCTTCTAGAATAAGACATTAAATATGGACCCTAATAAAATTTTGAGGTGTCCCAGGTTGTATCCTAAACATTTGCATTATAGATATAGATATGCATTGCTTGAAGTTAATACTTCAACCATTCTTGTACGATCACATTCTAGGACTTCATCTACTTGGTTACCTATTGGAATACTTTGAGCTTCTGGAAATAAGATGGATAGTAGGTGCGGATAACAGGTGGACTTAAACGGAAGTTATGCTTGAATAATCAAGCAACTCATTGTTCTTGATGCATTGATGTTGCTGATACTAACCACTTCTCTGCATAAATCTGAACTGTTATATACATCTTTCCAACCATCATTTGCCCACGTTCAGAACTAGGTAGGCAAATGGAGGCAGGTGGGCAAATGCAGCTGTGGTTAAGAGATTAAGGACTGACATTGTGTATTCAGTTTTGTGCCTTTGATTCTGTGTTGATGTTATAATGTGTGATCCTATCCTGATTTTCCCATTGCAATTCTTTGTTGTGGAGAGAACTATGGGTTCCAGTTCTAGTGGGAAAGAAATTTGTAACACCGTGACTTCAACCCACTTTTCCTGAAAAGATGGTGAAGGAAAATAGTAGATAACTTAATAGAACAGAAAACAATGGCAATGATATGTTGTGATTTATTTGATTTGTGGTGACATGTCAGCCGAATGTGCAATGGGCATTCTGAAATAACAGGATTTCAAACTCCATTTCTGAATGTACTTCATGTAAAAGCTCTGTGTGTGCAAAAAAGAGAGATTTCACCTTAGCACTGTATCTTTTCTGTGTTGTAGTTACAGTGTTGGTGAACTCAGTTTAATGACCCTGCACCCCAAATCATTCCAGGTTTAGGTAAGCAAACAAGGAGAGTGAATAGGGGAGATCTGTGTGGGAGTTTAACTGAGGAGAGGGAAAAGGAAGAAGAAAAAGAGGAAGAAAAGAGTGGAAGAATTAAATGGAGATAGCTAACCAATAGTTGTTGCTGCTACTGCTGCTATAGATAGTCCTTAATTTACAACCATTCATTTAGTGACTGTTCAAAGTTATGACAGCACTGGAAAAAAGTGACTTACAACTGTTTTTCACACCTACGACTGTTGTATCCCTGTGGTCATATTGTGAAAATTCAGATGCTTGGCAACTGGCATGTATTTATGACAGTTGCAGTGTCCTGGGATCATGTGATCACGCTCTGAGGCCTTCTGATAAGCAAAGTCAACGGGAAAGCTAGATTTACTTAACAACTGTGTTACTAATTTAACAACTGCAGTGATTCACTTAACAACTGTGGCAAGAAAGGTTATAAAGTGGGGCAAAACCCACTTAACAAATGTCTTGCTTAGCAATTGAAATTCTGGACTCAATTGTGGTCGTAAATTGAGGGTTATCTATACTGCTACTAACTGTTTTCTGATTTATGCTTTCTTTTTTAAAATATATTTTATTAATTTTTTTACAATAACAATCCTTAGTGCTTAGTGAACAGTGCATTGTCTGGATTCATACAGTATATTTAAAAACAACCAATAGTAATCAATTTCTATAATTGATCAATATATTGGTTAATAATATATTTCTTTGATCCTCTCTTCTTCCAGTAATATTCTCCTTTAGTCTACATCAAACAACTATAACTCTTAATACTTTCAATACATACAAAGTTGAATATAAACATTTTTATAGTATTTGTACATATAATGATAACATCAACATATAACATCTTTTCTAACCAGCTCATGTTTCAATTGTATTTATAGAAGTCATCTTATTAAGTCGTTATATGTCCTGTTTTCAAGATTCTTATTTAAGCTTAATTTCCCCTCAGTATTCAAACCACTCTTATCAGTCATGACTTTCTCAAAGTTCATTACCTTTGAATATCCAAACTTTTCATTCAAATACACCGTCTCAATATTTTTACATTTCATATATTATAAAGGTATTATACTACTTATACATCTGATCCCTCTTACTATATTACCCCCTTGAAGTTTGGGAGGGAGGGGGAAAGCAGTATAAAAATGTGCTGATCAGACCTTCAAGAATGCTGAATCCCTCGTCTTGGTAAATTATGCATGTACTTGTAACAATTCATTTCTGGTCTTTCATGAAGGTCTTTCGAGATAAGAAGGTCTGGAGTAGCAAAAAGATTGTTTTCAGTTAAGTTAAAATATTACATTGGTTTTGCCCCAGTTTAATTATGATTGAATTCCAAACAAGAGAGTATAAATGATATAATTTGGTTCAGCCCTGTTTTTCAAAATATGCAGATTTTTCAAAGTAGATATGCATGCATTTTAGTGTCATTGTGAATTTTCTGCCTAATTTTGGAATTTGTTGTCATGCCATTTTTCTTTCTTTCTCATCCAGTAGAAATTGAACCCATCAGCAGGGAAGATGGAGGGCAGGCCTGATCCTTTTCACATTCACAAGTTCAGTGATTATGTTGGCCCTCATGAAAGAATGGACCAGCATAAAATCTGCCCACTGAATGTGAGCTGAATACTTTTGACCTTAAAGAGCTTTGATAATAAATAAATAATAAATAAACCTTTATTGTCAAAGTACAACATGTGTACATTGAGATTAGCTGAGCCTCCCCCCCATGCTCCCTCCTCCCAACACACAGTGACAACAAACCCTTCATCCTACCACACCATGTGAACCAACCACACCACACACCGGCCTCCCAAGTCAATTCTGCATAAGTTCACAGAGATATATCACACATGATATTAGCGTATTGTGCTGATTGCCAGATGATTTTTGTACACAATTTAAAGTGGCTATTTAAAGCATCTAGCTGCAGGATTGATTAGGGAATATTTGTCTAATATTGGCCTGCCTGCACTATAAAGAATAATGGGAAGTCTTTCTGTTTATTCCAGTTTTAACTAAGGCACAGTTGGTGGAGATAAGGGAAAACACCATCACAGCGGCTTCACCTGAACGAATATGTTGGCATCTTCTGTGGCATTCCTCTGCCAACCAATCAAGTTCTTCCCATTCAAAAAGGCATCCTGCCCCCCCCAGGGAGTATTAATTTTATCCCTTGCATCAACTTTTCTTCTTGTTTCTTGTTTTTTCCCCCCTTTCTTTTAAATGAGTTTAATTTTCTCTTAGTTTTAAGTGCTGTTAGTCATTCTGGGTGGTGTCTATGCACTAAAAGGCTAGGATATGAATTTTTATATAAATAAAAAACTTACATAGACTATTTTGCATCCCAGAGAGACAATAGTAACAACTACCAAGAGTATTAAAGCTTTATTTTAAAAAAGGGAAAGACTTGATCCTTTTTTGCCCTTTCTGCTTCTTTTTCCTCAGCTGGATTTTGATCCCCTAGTAAGGGCAGCAGAGAATTACCCTTGTGCTTGTAGCTCTGTAGATGGCATACGCAAGACAATCAAGCATAGGTAGATCAACATATATGCTGTTTCTGTAATCTCTCATTGCAAAAATCACCATGATCACAGCAAAAATGTTCTACCTAAGTTTGATGAACTCATTATGGTGCCACAGCTTGCCTGTGGCATGCAGTCCAATATATTCTCTCTTTTTTATTAAAAAGTTTTACAATACTTTTTATTTTTATCAAACAAAACACAACCCCACCCCCTTCCCACTCCCCGACCCTCCCCAACCCCTCCCTCCCTTCCCCCTCCCCCCTCCCCGACTTCCCAGAGCTAAGTACAGGGTATAAGAGTACAAACAATCATAATCTACCTTATGCAAACAATCATAAACTATTAAAACTATCGCACTTTAACTCTTATAAATTAACTCCAAACAGTATAAATATCACATCAATAATTATTCAAATGCTGGATAATACTTTTTAGTCCCATATTTACTCCACAGTATTTCTCTGTTGCAAATAGTCTTTCAAGTGCACTAAAATCTTTGCCATATCCTCCAAGTTAGGAACTTTTACAGTCCATTCTTCTATAATCGGCAGTTCTTCCTTCTTCCAATATTGCCCTACTAAAAGTCTTACTGCTGTAGTTAAATTCAACATCCGCTTGATATCCATAACAGTAGTGTTAATAAAAATACCCAATAAAAACAATTACAGACAAAACAAATTTACATCAATCATTAAAAAACCAATTTTCTAATCAAGACAATCAAGCATAGGTAGATCAACATATATGCTGTTTCTGTAATCTCTCATTGCAAAAATCACCATGATCACAGCAAAAATGTTCTACCTAAGTTTGATGAACTCATTATGGTGCCACAGCTTGCCCGTGGCATGCAGTCCAATATATTCTCTTGAAGTTCCCCTTCTTTGGATGAAACAAATTAAGAGAAAAAAGAAAAAAAGTAAACAATTATGTATCTTCTGAGGAACTATGTATACTTCACACCATATATTCAAATAATATTTCAATCATCTTATCTATCACTGCTGAGATCCAGAACAATCCTTATTCTCATTTTTGGAAAGTTAAAAGGGTATGATTAAGCAGGAAATTTAATCCAGGTCTCTGAAACTTGAATTAAGGCTATGAAACTGGAGAGAAAGTGACCTAAAAGGATGATAATGTACATCTGTGCAACAATATCACTTTCTCTTTTCTAGAGTGCATGAATTGATCCCTAATTCTAATCTGTATGGAGTTCTGTAATATCTAAATTATACATCTGACATAACTCCAGTCATAAGTACATTTAACTCTGTCTTCAGTGGGGGTCATTCCACAAAACATGTTTTTATGATTGTATCTGCAGTGATTCACTCTATAGTTCCTGTTCCATTTCTTAGACCTCTGCAATTGCAGCTTTTTTTGTGGCTCTAGAGCAGGGATGTCAAACTCAATTTCATTGAGGGCTGCATCAGCTTTGCAGTTGCCCTCAAGGGGCCGGGTGGGTATCGCCTGGGTGGGCGTGGCCAACTGGGTGGGCGTGGCTAGAGTGCGTATGGCCTACTGGGTGGGCGTGGCCAGCTCTACATTGTTCGCATCAAGGGTGCCTATGGGGGCCTGGGCAGGAGTGGGACAGATCTGAGGGTCTCTGGCAGAAGGAGGGTCTCTGGGCCAGGGCCAAGGCAGTGGGGGCCGTTCCCTCACTGTTTCCAGAATAGCTTCGCGGGCCGCATGAAACCACTTCGTGGGCTGGATCTGGCCCCCGGGCCTTGTGTTTGACATGTCTGCTCTAGAGCCTATGTGAAAATTTTGGAAATTAAAAATTACATTGGCCAACTTCTACAAGGTTCTCTACCTCAATTGTCTCCCCTCACCTCTATGTATTCAGAGGAAAACCCTGATAGTTACTTTCTTCCAGTGAGCTTGGTGACAGAGGTAAGTGTACAGTGGGGTTGGTAATTTCTCTGTGTGAGTTTCCCCTGACCCAATCCAATAGCTGACTGCCATTGGACAGAGATCAGAAATAAACAGATCCATATAGAAGGAAGAAGGGAAGGAAAAAAATCATAAAATCCCTTTATGATTCACTCTCTGTTAAACAGCTGATTGTTGCAGAAATAAACAGGATGATTGAGAGGAAAAGTATCTTTGTTTGCATGAGTATGTGTGTGTGTGTGAATTAGAGAAAAAGCAAAAAGCTGAGCATGTACTTGTGTGTTTGTGACTCTGACTAAATTCATACCACCATAGAAGCCATCCATGGTGACAAAAATAGATGTTCATCCCTTTTCAAGAATTTAAAAAGTTGCTTACTGAACATTGACTTTTGCAACAGATATCCTAATCTAACCAAATATCTGAATAAATAGTCACGTGTTATAATGGAATGTGTGGATCATTTAGGGAAAGAGGGGAAGAGATGCTTCCTAAGAAACAATCAGACAAGAAAAGAAGGAGTTGCTGAATGGTCAGAGAAAGAAACTTAGGAAGGACCTGCCCTAATGCAGAGTTCCCCAATCTTTTCAGCTTTGTGGACCGGTGGGGGTGGGGGGAGAGGATGGTCCCACATGAGGCAGGCAAGCAAATAGAGCATGTGTGCATGGGGTCACCCACTGCTCACGTGAGTGGGGCTGTGAGCGCATGAGTGCATGGTCACCCACCATTTCTACGTCCTGGTTCCAAAGGGCCCAAGGCCTTATAGTGGGGTGGGGGCTGGGATCAAATAGTTAAAAAAATGTCAGCAGAAAGTTTATATTTTTTTTATTGAAAAGTTTTAAAATACAGTTTTCCTTTAGAAAACCCCCCTTCCCCCTCCCTCCTCCCCTCCCTACCTCCCCCCTATCTCCCCCCCTCCCCCTCTCCCTCCTCCCTCCCCTGCCTCCCCCCCCTACTTCCCCTCCTCCCCCCCTCCCCCCCCCCCGACTTCCCAGAGCAAAATACAAGGTATATATCTAAAAAGCAATCATAAACAATCATATACTAACAATTATAAACTCTAAAATCCATCACTCTCTAGCTTATATAGAGTAAACCAATCCTTAATAATACTAAATATGTATAAAGAACTAAAATAAAAGAAAACTAGCGTCATTCCCATTTATGTTCTTCCACAATTCACTATTTCCTAAACATATTCTCATTTACACATCACAAGCACCTATCCCTATTAACCTCTCTAGCCAAAATAGGCTATAATAGATAGTTCTTACACAAATTAACCCGCATTAACCCACAAAACTTTCTTCCTCTTCCTCTATAGTAAATTGTCCATTAATTCCAAATTGAAGATTCTGTTGCCATACATATCATCCCAAAACTCTTAAAAACACAACTACCACTTGACTGTAAGTATATTGTGGAAGTTCCATAGATTTCTACTGGTCTTATTTTTTTATCTTTTCTAAGCGTTTTAAGGCAGCACGCGTCACCCTCTGTTCTCTAGGATCATCCAAAAGAGTTGCAGCTTGATCTCCTCCTGTACCATTCTCGTCTATCTGTCCATCTTCATCCTCTTGATGTTCTCCTTCTCCAGATCCCTCTGCAGCTTCCAAAAGTGTTGATGGGGTTGCTTTTAAGACATTGTTATAAAAATCATGCGCTTGCTTCACAGTACCCAAACAGTACCTTTTGCCTTCATACATGAAGCTCAACCCAGCTGGGATCTCCCATCTGAACCTTATATCTCTTTGCTTGAGCTCTTGCACAAGAAATATAAAGTCCTTCCTTCTCTTTAAAATCTTTGGAGGAATTTCTTTTAGAACCAAAACTTCTTGACCAGCAATCACAACTTTAGTATCATAGGCAGCTTGTATAACTTCATCTCTAATTTCCCTTTTTACAAAATAAACCACCACATCTCTAGGCAACTTTCTCTGTTTAGCAATCCACGAGTTCACACGAAACACTTTGTCCATGCCTTGTTTTATTTCAGATGCTGGATGGTTCAATACCACCTCAAAAGCCTCAGAAACCAGCTGCTTTAAATCTTCCTTAATATTCTCTTTTAGGCCTCTAATTCTAACAGCAAACTGCATCTGGTAAAATTGAGCCAGACTCAGTTCGCTATCCATTTTGTCTTTTAAATCTTCAATTTCCAATACTTTTGCTTCTAATATAGCATTCTTTTGAGTCAAATCTTCCACTTTGTCATCCAGCACCTCCACACATTTAGCTACTTTATGCACTGAGGACAAAATGTCTACCTTCATCTCTCTGAGTTTCTGTTCCATCCTTTCTTCCATTCTCTGCTCCAATTTCTCCAATTTCTCCTCCATCTGTACAAATTTAACACCCATTGACTCCAAAATTAACTGGGTATGTTTTTCAAGATCCTTCGATGTCAATACATCGAGAGAATGCAACGCCTGCAGTAATGATTGTTGTTGCACCGGAGAATTTCCAGCACTCCGAAAAGTTCTAGGGGGAGGTTTAGCCGCCATCTTTTACTTACAATTGTGACGCACTTTCACTTTAAGTTTTAAGCAAAGTCCATCAAGCTCGAGAGTAAAATAAAATAATCCTCTTCATCTCTTCATCTTTCCCTCTTGTACTGCTCTGCCTGCTCTTTTCCTTTCATAGTCTCTCCTTCAAGCAGGGATGGTCGCAGACGCCTGGCTCTGCTCCATGTAGTCCGGAGCAGAGACGCTAGCCAGCTGGGAGCAGCCCAGGCTACGGGGGAGTTCAATCCTTCAGCCGCCCAAGCTCCAAGCTCAGGCGGCCCCGGAGAACTCGACCCCTACCTGGGGGCTCACCCCCTCCTCTTCTCCTGAGGAGGGGGCTTCAAATTCGCCCGAACAGCTGATCGGCGCTGTTTTGGGCGAAAAATCACACAGCTGAGCCGCGGGCAGCCCGGGAAGGCTGTCTCTGGCGCCGCGGAGCCACCGGAAGAACAGTTTATATTTTGAGATTTGCAAGATTCTGTTAATCTAGCCTTACCATAAAGTATAATTAGCGATTACTACTAAGGAATTTCAAACCTTGTAGACGTTATGGCAAGTGCCTCAATCTGAATGGCAATTATGTCAAAAGGTAATATAATGTTGCAGTTTTCTAATGTGTATAATAAAAGTTCTCTATCTGTGAGTGTCTGTCATTCATAACCAAATGGAGGTTTATTTCCGAATTGTCCTTGTATTGCTAAAAGATGAAAGAAGTGTTTGCTGGATAAGATAAATGAGCAAGGTTATAAGTAAGGAGAGGTTAGTAATCACTTAGGCAGTTGCGTGTCTTTCTGTAAAATGGATGCTTTAAGAAAATTTCTTATGAGAATGGGACCAATTTTTTATGAAACTTTGGGAAGGGAAGGTTGATGTTTCTCACCGAAACAGTTCTTCAGGGCTTGGCAGACATGCATCTCAGACAGAACCTGGCAGCAAACACATATTAAGCAAACACAATGCTTCTAGGCCTCTGGCTTTACAGAATCAACATTGCAAAGCATTGGCTTCAGGACAAAGCAGATGGATTGTTAGGCACATTTTAGTTGAATTTGTCAATCTCTCATATGCAAATCCAAATTTCAGATAAGTCTTTGCTTGCCAGATCTTACTACTTGTACTCAGGAGAACATGGAAAGCTGGTAATTAAATAATATGTATGTGGATTATATTAGCAGATTATTTCCCCCCCCCCCCAAAAAAATATCTTTTCTCTGTAATTACTCATATTATGTAGAATACATTGAGAAACAAATGAATCAGTGTTAACTATCTAATACATCTGTCATTATTATAAAGCAAATACATTGATGAGTGCTCTCAGCAGTGCTCTTTTAACGTTATATTTAACCTTGGATAAAAAAGTTAAATAATGTTATGCTTTTAGTATTGACATCCTAATTTGTAACTAATATTGATATAATTTCTTCTTTTGTTTTCAATATTTTAATCTATCTAAATAATGGATGTTAATATGGATGTTAATAAGTAACACCAGCTGCCTGCAATTAGTGCAGGTTCGCATCCCACCAGGCTCAAGGTTGACTCAGCCTTCCAAGGTTGACTCAGCCTTCCATCCTTCCGAGGTAGGTAAAATGAGGACCCAGATTGTTGGGGGCAATTAAGCTGACTTTGTAATAATGCCACTTGGGGGTGTGTGAAAACCCTAATAAGCAGGCATATACATAGAATGAAGGCTACTGCTAAGCTTGTAAGCCGCCCTGAGTCTTCGGAGAAGGGTGGGATATAAATGGAATTAAAATTATATATATATATATATATATATATATATATATATATATATATATATATATATATATATATATATATATATATAATTTTAATGTTTATATGTTTTATATATATATATATATGTTTTCTGAGGTTTTCGCGGGTGCCTGTATGTGGATCCTTGGTTTTTCGGGTTTTTCCCCGCGTAGAATTAAAGGTGTAGGCGCAACGTTTCGACGGAATCCCATCCGTCATCATCAGGCTTCTGCTTCCTTCTTCTGGGAGAAGCATGTGGCTCTTGCTCTTTGTTCCTCTTTAGAGGAACAAAGAGCAAGAGCCACATGCTTCTCCCAGAAGAAGGAAGCAGAAGCCTGATGATGACGGATGGGATTCCGTCGAAACGTTGCGCCTACACCTTTAATTCTACGCGGGGAAAAACCCGAAAAACCAAGGATCCATATATATATATATATATATATATATATATATATATATATGTTTTCTGAGGTTTTCGCGGGTGTTTGTATGTGGATCTTTGGTTATTCGGGTTTTTCCCCAGAGGAACAAACAGCCACATGCTTCTCCCAGAAGAAGGAAGCAGAAGCCACCAGCCTGATGATGACGGATGGGATTCCGTCGAAACGTTGCGCCTACACCTTTAGTTCTACGCGGGGAAAAACCCGAATAACCAAAGATCCATATATATATATATATATATATATATATATATATATATATATATATATACTCTGATCACATCATATAAACATTACTGAATTCAAATAATACAATATACCAAGATTTATAATATAATATTTTTTAAAAAAAGAAAAATTCTGCCTTGACACTGAAGCTTATAAAGGCATTGCTACAATTAGAAAAAAAACACTATAGGTAGTCCTTGCTTAACAACCCTAACTGGGACTGGCAAATCTGCTACTAAGTGAAGTAGTTACTAACGGGAAAATCATGTGATTGCATCTGCATCTGTGTTTTCTAGTTAGAAAGAGAGATTTCACACCCTTGACTTTTGTTTGTCTCCCATTACTCCCCTGCCCTTTCGAATGCTCCAGTGCCTCCTAATGTTTTGTACACATCCTCCTTCCCTCCCTCCCTTTCTTTCCTTCTTTCTTTCCTGTCTTCTGCTTTAACTTCAAATTACTTTCAAAGACTAGCAAAAAAGTTACATATTGTATGATACCCTCCTCCAAGATCTAAAGTACATACCTCCAGGGGGAAGGTAAAGTATGGCACCAATTGTACTGAATAGCAACCTTGTGGAGACATCACAAAGTCCAGGGAGGTCAAGTTGTAAACTGCAACAGAGTTCTAGAGTTACAGATGTCTTATTTTCCAGCATATTTTGACAACTTTCCCACATTTATCTTGTTTATGCCACAATCTCCCAATAGAACGCACTGTCCTCATGAAAGAAAGAAGACAGGCTGGTTATTAATACTGACAACTTATGCACAAGACAAATGTTTAACTAAGATTTCAGCAAGATAAGAAATGGCATCATGGTAATTTTTAAAATTGCCAAATTAATACATGAAACAGAATGTGATGAAAACTTACAGTCTGTTCAAACAGAATCCCATTTTTCCAGATGGCAAAGAAGGTATAATGAACCATTTCTGCTTCTGAACTTGGTGACACATTCCTATGCAATTTCAGATTCAGTAAATCCTTTTTAACCTAAATATTCTAAGTTTTAATCCACATAGCTCTACTATTTACAGTAAACATTTCCCCACTTTTAGCATCTTCTAGGGCTTCTTCTAGAACTCTAATGTTCAAAGGCCTACTGTGTTTTCTCCCTTTTTTATTCAGTAATTGCAGATTAGAAGCCATGTTATAAGAATTACACATATGATCAGGCCAATTGGGCCACAAAAGATTGTTAGGAAATCAGAAATGGTTAGTCCCAGCAACATACAAAATTAGATCAGAAAAAAATAACTAACTGGAAAAGGGAAGTTAATGTCTGAACTGTAGAAGCAAAATGCTGGCATAAAAATAATAAGCTAAACTAATTTCATATCCATTGTATATTATTATTATTATTATTATTATTATTATTATTATTATTATTATTATTATTATTATTATTATTATTATTATTATTGGTGGTGGTAGTCATCTTACATATGTGGATTCACATGTTGTGATGTGGTTCTTTAATTAATTACTTACCATTATTATGACAATTCCCATATAATAATTTCCCCTGTCTAATTATGAATTACAGTTCTGTAGTAACTCTGTAGCCTGTTTGTATAAATCTGTTAATTTTTTTAAATTCTTCCTACAATGTGTCATGCCTAGTCCTGAACCGGAACCTGGGTATCAATCTCACTATGTTTTCTACACATATTCTGCTTCTTGCCGGAGTCCAGCCTTCTATACCGTTGAAATAATCACAATTTTTCAGGGAAGGCCGGAAAGAGATTTTTAATCCCATGAGGAGTAGAGGGGAGGGAGAGGGATAATAAACATTATAGCCAGCCTTCTATGTTTGAGAATGAGGGGAAGAAAAAGAATGAATTCTCACCAGAGCTAGTAGTTGCCTAATATAATATCATCACTGCAAAACTGCTTTTTGTATTAACTTTTGCTCTTTATACTTCTTGCTTTTTTCTTTTTGATAATTTCATCCACTCCATCCAATCCTGATTTTCTTGAATTTCTGCTTCATCTTCCCTCATGTATTTGTTTTTCAATTCTATCTTCATTCATTCTTTCTTCATGACCAAATCACCTCACCATACTTTCCTTCAGCCTGTTCAGTCATTTTTATATTCAATCCATCTTTATTTAGCATAGTTTCTGGACCCTTCCACTTCATTGTGCACTTCTTCGGTATCCCTTTCTCAGTGTATTCAATCTACTTTTGTGTTTCTCCTGACATACCCAATTCCGCAGAAAAGAATGGATAGAAACCTGTGCTTATTTCATTACTTTTGCTTCTAGGAACGAAGACTCATTCCTTGTTTCAAACCACATATTATCCATTCATTTTCTACCAGTATTTATACTCTTTAAAGTTCTCCATCCATTTCTCCATCTTTAGTAAACCTTCCTTCAAGGAACATCAATTCATGCATTGCTTTAATTTTTCATGACTGACATATTTTAAGAAGGTGATAAATTTGGGTATATAAATTTTCAAAACAAGAGTAAAATTCCTGTCAATAGAAGGAACTTTTACCCCATGTATTAAAGGGAACATATAAGTACACTAAAAGCCTTAAAAGGGGGCCCAACAAAGTCTATATACTTTATACTCCAGCACTATATAAATAGTGCAATTGGAATATATAGTAGCCCAGGCTGTGCAAAGTGACCTTGCCATTATTGATAATAACATCTCTATTATTTTATGTTACTGTAAAAATATGTGCTTCCAAATATAATATAAGTCTTTTCTCTGTATTGTACTATGTTAAAAAAGAAAGCTGTCCCCACCACCACATTACAAAATAATTTAAGTAATAACAACAACAGTCCAAACTGTCCAATCCCACAAAGAATACTTCTCAAAGCTGGAGGGGAACGTAGGATTCCTATAGGCATCAGCTGCTTGCAGGCTCTTGCTTGTATAACAGAATGACAGAATGACAGTTAGAAGGGGACCTTTTTGTTGTTGTTGTTGTTCTTAGTTGCGAAGTCGTGTCCAACCCATCGCGACCCTATGGACACTGTTCCTCCAGGCCTTCCTGTCCTCTACCATCTTCTGGAGTCCATGTAAGCTCACACCTACTGCTTCAATGACTCCATCCAGCCACCTCATTCTCTGTCGTCCCCTTCTTCTATTGCCCTCAATCTTTCCCAGCATTAGGCTCTTCTCCAGTGAGTCCTTCCTTCTCATTAGGTGGCCAAAGTATTTGAGTTTTAGCTTCAGGATCTGGCCTTCTAAAGAGCAGTCAGGGTTGATCTCCTCTAGGACTGACCGGTTTGATCGCCTTGCAGTCCAAGGAACTCGCAGGAGTCTTCTCCAGCACCATAGTTCAAAGGCTTCAATTCTTTGGCGCTCAGCCTTTCTTATGGTCCAGCTTTCACTGCCATACATTGCAACTGGGAAGACCATAGCCTTAACTATACGCACTTTTGTTGACAGGGTGATGTCTCTGCTTTTTAGTGTGCTGTCTAGATTTGCCATAGCTTTCCTCCCAAGGAGCAAGCGTCTTTTAATTTCTTGGCTACAGTCCCCATCTGCAGTGATCTTGGAGCCCAGGAAAATAAAATCTGTCACTACCTCCATTTCTTCCCCATCTATTTGCCAGGAATTGAGAGGGCCGGATGCCATGATCTTGGTTTTCTTAATGTTTAGTTTCAACCCAAGTTTTGCACTCTCCTTCTTCACTCGCAACAAGAGGCTCTTTAGTTCTTCTTCACTTTCTGCCATTAGAGTGGTATCATCTGCATATCTTAGGTTGTTGATGTTTCTTCCGGCAATCTTAATTCCAACTTTTGATTCATCTAGCCCTGCCTTTCTCATGATGTGCTCTGCATATAAGTTAAATAGGCAAGGCAACAGTATACAACCTTGCTGGACTCCTTTCCCAATTTTGAACCAATCAGTGGTTCCGTGTCCAGTTCTCACTGTTGCTTCTTGGCCCGCATATAGATTTCTCAAGAGACAAATAAGATGGTCTCGTATGCCCATCTCTTTAAGGACTTGCCAGAGTTTGTTATGATCCACACAATCAAAGGCTTTAGCATAGTCAATGAAGCAGAAGTAGATGTTTTTCTGGAACTCTCTAGCTTTCTCCATGATCCAGCGTATGTTAGCAATTTGATCTCTAGTTCCTCTGCCTCTTCGAAATCCTGCCTGTACTTCAGGTAGTTCTCGATCCACATACTGCTGGAGTCTAGCTTGTAGGATTTTAAGCATGACTTTACTAGCATGAGAAATGAGTGCAATGGTGCGATAGTTTGAACATTCTTTGGCACTGCCTTTCTTTGGAATTGGAATGTAAACTGATCTTTTCCAATCCTGTGGCCACTGTTGAGTTTTCCAAATTTGCTGGCAAATTGAGTGTAGCACTTTTACTGCATCGTCTTTTAAGATTTTGAATAGCTCAACTGGAATACTGTCACCTCCACTAGCTTTGTTGTTGCTCAGCTTTTCTAAGGCCCACTTCACTTCACATTCTAGGATGTCTGGCTCGAGGTCAGTGACCACCTCATTGTGATTATCAGAGACGTTAAGCTCATTCTTGTATAGTTCTTCTGTGTAATTTTGCCACCTCTTCTTAATCTCTTCTGCCTCTGTTTGGTCCCTGCCATTTTGGTCCTTTATCATGCCCATTTTTGCATGAAACGTTCCTTTCATCTGTCCAATTTTCTTGAAAAGATCTCTGGTCCTCCCTATTCTATTGTTTTCTTCTATTTCTTTGCGCTGTTCATTTAAGAAGGCATTCTTATCTCTTCTAGCTATTCTTTGGAATTCTGCATTTAATTGGGCATATCTTTCTTTTTCTCCCTTGCCTTTCGCTTCCCTCCTTTCCTCAGCTATTTGCAAAGCTTCCTCAGACAGCCATTTTGCTTTCTTGCATTTCTTTTTCTTTGGGATGGTTTTGGTTGCTACCTCTTGTATAATGTTGCGAACCTCTGTCCATAGTTCTTCAGGCACTCTGTCTATCAGATCTAATTCCTTAAATCTATTTGTCACCTCTACTGTATATTCAACAGGGATATGATTTAATTCATACCTGAGTGGCCTTGTGCTTTTTCCTACTTTCTTTAATTTAAGCCTAAACTTTGCAACAAGAAGCTCATGGTCTGAGCCACAGTCAGCTCCTGGTCTTGTTTTACTGACTGTATAGAGCTTCTCCATCTTTGGCTGCAGAGCATATAGTCAATCTGATTTCTGTGTTGACCGTCTGGTGATGTCCATGTGTAAAGCCGTCTCTTGGGTTGTTGGAAAAGTGTTTGCTATGACCATCGTATTCTCTTGACAAAATTCTATCAGCCTGTGCCCTGCTTCATTTTGTACTCCAAGGCCAAACTTGCCTGTTATTCCAGTTATCTTTTGGCTTCCTACTTTAGCATTCCAATCCCCCATGACGATAAGGACATCATTTATGGGTGTTAGTTCTATAAGGTGCTGTAGGGCTTCATAGAACCGGTCAATTTCATCCTCTTCAGCACCGGTGGTTGGGGCATAGACTTGGACTACTGTGATATTGAATGGTTTGCCTTGGATTTGAACTGAGATCATTCTGTCATTTTGAGGATTGTATCCCAGTATTGCTTTTCCTATTTTTTTATTGACTATGAAGGCTACTCCATTTCTTCTGAGGGATTCTTGCCCGCAGTAGTATACCTGATGGTCATCTAAATTAAATTCACCCATTCCTGTCCATTTTAGTTCGCTGATACCTAAGATGTCAATGTTTAGTCTTGTCATCTCTTGTTTGACCACATCCAGCTTTCCTTGATTCATGGATCTTACATTCCAGGTTCCTATGGAGAAAAAATCTTTACAGCATCGGACTTTCCTTTCACCACCAGACATATCCACAGCTGAGCGTCCTTTCGGCTTTGCCCCAGTCGCTTCATTCTTTCTGGCGCTACTAGTACTAGCCCTCTGCTCTTCCCCAGTAGCATATTGGACGCCTTCCGACCTGAGGGGCTCATCTTCCAGCGTCATATCATTTTGCCTTTTGGTACTGTCCATAGGGTTTTCATGGCAAAGATACTGGAGTGGGTTGCCATTTCCTTCTCCAGTGGATCACGTTTTGTCAGAACTCTCTGCTATGACCTGTCTGTCTTGGGTGGCCCTGCACGGCATAGCTCATAGCTTCATTGAATTACGCAAGCCCCTTCGCCACGACAAGGCAGTAATCCATGAAGGGGAAGGGGACCTTGGAGGTCTCCTAGTCCAACCTGCTGCTCAGGAAGGAAACCTTATACCATTTCAGACAAATGGTTGTCCAATCTCTTCTTAAAAACTCCACTGTTGGAGCATTCACAGCTTCTAGAGGCAAGTTGATTAATTATTAATTGATTAATTGATTAATTATTCTGTCATAAAATTTATCCTTAGTTCTAGGTTGCTTTTCTCTTTGGTTAATTTCCATCCATTGCTTATAGACCTGTCCTCAGGTGCTTTGGAGAATAGCTTGACTCCCCTCTTCTTTGTAGCAACCCCTGAGATATTGGAACACTGCTATCATGTCACCCCTAGTCCTTCTCTTCATTGAACTAGATATAGCCGTTGTTGTTGTTGTTAGCTGCGAAGTCGTGTCCGACCCATCGCGACCCTATGGACAACATTCCTTCAGGCCTTCCTGTCCTCTACCATTTTCTAGAGTCCATTTAAGCTCACGCCTACTGCTTCAGTGACTCCATCCAGCCACCTCATTCTCTGTCGTCCCCTTCTTCTCTTGCCCTCAACCTTTCCCAGCATTAGGCTCTTCTCCAGTGACTCCTTCCTTCTCATTTGGTGGCCAAAGTATTTGAGTTTCAACTTCAGGATATGGCCTTCTAAAGAGCAGTCAGGGTTGATTTCCTCTAGGACTGACTGGTTTGATCGCCTTGCAGTCCAAGGGACTCGCAGGAGTCTTCTCCAGCACCATAGTTCAAAGGCCTCAATTCTTTGGTGCTCAGCCTTTCTTATGATCCAACTTTCACAGCCATACATTGCATCTGACCATAGCCATAGCCTTGTCTATACGCACTTTTGTTGACAGGGTAGTGTCTCTGCTTTTTAGTGTGCTGTCTAGATTTGCCATGGCTTTCCTCCCCAGGAGCAAGTGCCTTTTAATTTCTTGGCTACCGTCCCCATCTGCAGTGATCTTGGAGCCCAGGAAAATAAAATCTGTCACTACCTCCATTTCTTCCCCATCTATTTGCCAGGAATTGAGAGGGCTGAGTGCCATGATCTTGGTTTTCTTAATGTTAAGTTTCAACACAACTTTTGCACTTTCCTTCTTCACCTGCAACAAGAGGCTTTTTAGTTCTTCACTTTCTGCCATTAGAGTGGTATCATCTGCATTTCTTAGGTTGTTGATATTTCTCCCAGCAATCTTAATTCCAACTTTTGATTCATCTAGCCCTGCCTTTCTCATGATGTGCTCTGCATATAAGTCAAATAGGCAGAGCGACAGTATACAGCCTTGCCGGACTCCTTTCCCAATTTTGAACCAATCAGTGGTTCCGTGTCCAGTTCTCACTGTTGCTTCTTGACCTGCATATAGGTTTCTCAAGAGACAAATAAGATGGTCTGGTACACCCATCTCTTTAAGAACTTGCCACAGTTTGTTATGATCCACACAATCAAAGGCTTTAGCATAGTCAATGAAGCAGAAGCAGATGTTTTTCTGGAACTCCCTAGCTTTCTCCATGATCCAGCGTATGTTGGCAATTTGATCTCTAATTCCTCTGCCTCTTTGAAATCCTGCCTGTACTTCAGGTAGTTCTCGATCCACATACTGCTGGAGTCTAGCTTGTAGGATTTTAAGCATGACTTTACTAGCATGTGAAATGAGTGCAATGGTGCGATAGTTTGAACATTCTTCCAGCGTCATATCGTTTTGCCTTTTGGTACTGTCCATAGGGTTTTCATGGCAAAGATACTGGAGTGGGTTGCCATTTCCTTCTCCAGCCACTGTATATAGCCACTGTATATCTAGTTTAATGAAGTTAATAAAACCCAGATTGTACCCATTACAATTTTTTTCTTCTTCAGTTAATGGCATAACAATGGATTCTTTCGGGCAAACAAAATCTCAGTCAAGGAACATATGTTGTCTGATAAAATCTGACTGCATAATAATCAAAGCACAGTAGCTATGGTTCTTCTGGCTTTTCTGAGCCATAATCCATCACCATCCCTGCACTGCTGAAAATCTGAAGAGCAGCAGGATGGTGATAATCTCACGCTGGGCTGGAGCTGGACTTTAAAACTTTCCTCAGATAACAGTGTGCTCCATACAGCTGATTAAACCTACTATTTAAACCTATTTATATTATTTTGTGCTCCCTTGCCAGTTGAATAGTTTCTGTAACCCAAGACTTTTTGTTCTCCTCTACATTGATCTACATGCAACAATATGCACACCCGGTGAGCAAAAATATTACACACCATCTGTATGCTTTTCTTCCTCTTTGGGTATTATTCCTGGCATATAAATTATAACCTGGGAAATGAACCAAAAACACAAAATATATTTTTATTCCATTTTTTCAAATCTACACTATTCTGAAAACTTGTTGGCTTTGGTGTAAAAAGATTTAAATGGTATTTTGAATAGATACATCACATATGCACAAAGCATATAAAAGAGAACAGATGAGAGCTCACTGTGTTTCACAATCTCCTTGTTAACTTATTTATTTTATACATCTATACCACACCACATCACACCACACTATACCATACTATACCAGTAACATATAATATAAACCAAATATTGAGAGAGATTTCTTCATATATCGATAAATGGGAGTAATTAAAGCTTATCCTATGCAGAAAGGTGAATGCTCTGGGTCGCCTGAATTGTGAAATGAGTGGCAAATAAATTTGATAAACGCTCTCAAAATGAATATTATTCACAGGTTAATTTTTATTCTGAGAGGAAATCCAATTTATATATCTGGAAAACAGTTTCAGAAAATAAATTTGTTGTTTATCCATTCTTGGAATTGAACAACTACGAAGTTTTTCAGTTCCAAGAAATCTTTATCTTTAATAAACTTATATACCGCCCTTCTCCCATAGGACTCAGGGCGGTTCACAAATAACAATACAACAATACAAAAATTAAGAACAGTTAAAATAATTACATTTAGGCCTTGAATAAATATAAAACCCCAATTAAAATCCAATTAAAACTCTCAGTCCAGGCCAGAAAGCTCAAAGAGCCAAGTCTTCAGGTCCTGGTGGAATGAGCGAAGGTCAGGGGCAGTCCTAAGCTCTACAGGCAGCTGGTTCCAAAGGGCAGGCTCACCCACAGAGAAGGCCCTCCCCCTGGGTGTTATCCGCCAGCAATCTTTTACCGGTGGTACCCTGAGAAGACCCTCCCTGTGGGAGCGCACAGGACGAAGGGAGCTTGATGCCAGCAGCAGGTGTTCCCTCAGATATCCCAGACCCAAACCATTTAGGGCTTTATAGGTCATCACCAGCACCTTGAATCTCACCTGGAGGGCAACCGGAAGCCAATGCAACTAAATGGAAATAACAAATTAATAAGTGAGGAATCAGTTTTCTGAATCTGGACCTGTATCATCATGCTTATTTGTTGTTTAATATTAATGTTAACTTTCCAATTTGGGCAACTTTGGAATATACAGTACATATATAGCACCTTTGGGTGGATGGACAGCATTAGGATCCAAATGTAGTAAAATTCTGGTATATCTGGAAACAATTGCATCACTTCAAAGGTTATGGAATGTAATCTAATAAAAAGGGGATTGAATCCTTTTTTCCATTCCCAGCTGATTTATTATGAGGAAACCTAATGTTGAAAGTTGGGGAAAAGATGATGATATGGAAAAATTGGATATTGACTTTGGATCAATTGAAGGGGATACTGACTTAGGACCAATTGAAGATCAGTCTTTAACATATTCTGTTAGATAAATATCAGATATCAGACATAACTAATGGTAACATTTACAATTAAAAACTGTTTAGATCAGCAATATTTAGATTGGCTTCTGAGGCATCAAAGATACTAGAACAACTTGTTAAATCCTTTAAAAAACTTGCTGTTTGTTTTTATTGATGTTTGTTATCAATAAAGCAATTTGATATGGAGATGTTAAGAAATGAATGGAATAAAGAATTAAAGATTCTTATATTGTCTAGACCAGGGGTAGGCAACCTCGGCTCTTTTATGACTCAACTCCCAGCTATGCTGACTCAGGAATTCTGGGAGTTGAAGTCCATGAGTCATAAAAGAGCCGAGGTTGCCTACCCCTGGTCTAGACAATGGGAAAGTGTCTTTCTATAGCAAGAGTGTCAATGGACCTTAAATTATGACTTATACAACAAAAAATAATATTTACAATGCATTGGGCTCCACTACCTTTGTATAAAAAAGGACTGTGTTGGAAATGCTATAGAATAATGCTTCTTTAAAACACTTGTTTTTACAATGTCAGATATCTATTACATTTTGAGGTAAAATAGTGCATGATATAAAAATGATTATGAGACAAAAACTAAAATTCTCATCAGTTATTATTCTCTTAAGCTACATACCTAGTACATGGAATTTCATAACAGGAAAATGTCAGTGGATTCTCTATGCCCTTACTATGGCCAAAAGACTCATATTACAGCTCTGGAAAGGTAAAGTTATGGCCGCTTTCACTAAATGGATAGAAGACTTAGTCATATTTTCTAGTTATGAATGGATTGCATATAAACATAGGCTTTGTATGGACAGTTATAATGAAATATGGGACTAATTTATACAGGATACAATAAATTTAAAAATATAGCTGTATAAATAAATTAGAAATACATGCTTGAATAATATTTGCCTTAGATAAGTATATATAGAATTGTAATCACTTGTTATAATGGCATGCATATTATTTTTGTCATTTTTTTGGAAATGGACCAACTGGACCAACAACCCTATACCTTTCATCCATGCACCTTCACACCCCAGTGTCAAGATGGACTGCATGATGCTTGATCCTCACATGTTGCAACCACTAGGCTAGGCTGAAGCTGGATCATAGTGATCCAATAGGGAGTTGGTATTCAAAACAGACTTTCCATGCAAACATTTTGATTTACATGGAGGAGAACCTAAGGAAAATCTATGATCTGTAGGCTCTATCTGACTTTGTAGGATTGACCATCCCATCTAGCTGTGGGTTTCTGTGCCTCCATGACTATTTTTATATTTCTGTGTTGACTTCTGAAGAGAACAGAATCTCCCCAACAACCCTTTCTCTTTTCTTGCCTTTTTTTTAGGTCTCACCTAAGAATAACAAGGGACATGGTGGCTCAGTGGGTTAGGATGCTGAGCTTGCCAATCAGAAGGTCGGCAGTTTGGCAGGTTGAATCCCGAGTGTGGCGTAACAGAGTGAGTGCCTGTTACTCGTCCCAGCTTCTGCCAACCTAGCAGTTCGAAAGCACGTAAAAATGCAAGTAGAAAAATAGGGACCACTACGGTGGGAAGGTAACAGCATTCCGTGCGTCTTTGGCGTCTAGTCATGCCGGCCACATGACCACGGAGATGTCCTTGGACAAGCGCTGGCTCTTTGGCTTTGAAACGGAGATGAGCACCGGCCCCTAGAGTTGGAAACGACTAGCACACATGTGCGGGGGAACCTTTACCTTTACCTTTTAAGAATAACAATCAGAGAGAAGATATCTCACAAAGTTGCTATTCCAATCAGTAACCTCTGATAACATCTTCCATCAGGTTATCACTGCTTTTTTGCATTCTAGCCTGACAACCCCCCTTCCCCATAACTTGTTTACTCATTCCCTGCACCCCCTGGCTTTTTTCTTTCTTTCCAGAAGTTTGCTAGAGAAAGAAATTGTGGATCATTTTCCTCATTGTGTAAGCGCAGCTATTTCACTTTCCTTTTTCCCTTTCTCTTTGTTGTACCTACCTTAACCTCTGCACAATCTCTTTCAGCTAAAGCCTCAACAACAGCAACAGCAGGACCTACTATCCTTATGCCCAAGAGATGGTGCTAAATGATCATTTGTACAAGAGGGTTTTGGTGTATCTCGATGATATCCTGATATACAGCACAAATATGGCTGACGACATTGATGGAGAGTTTCGAAGGGCTGGAGGTGAAGAGTGGGGAACAACTTTCTTATTCTTCGCATGCCAGTGAACACAATGATCAGTGGGGCCAACACCAATCTGTGCCTAAGAGAAGCCCCAACCCTGCTGGTGGAGCGCAGGCAGTTTCCCCGTCCTCAAAGCCACCAGCATTGATCTCCAGCCCTGCGAGGAAGGAGAGTCTGGAGCCCCCACCTGAGATTTGGCTGGCTCAATGAATCCTCTTGCTAGGCTCTTGCCTACATATTGTTGCAGTTCATCCATTCTGAGTGGGGTCATGGCGTACATCCTGGGCCATGGGAGTTTAGCTCCCAGTAATAATTCAGTGGTGCAGTCATTGGGCTAATGAGGTGTCAGGATGTCACATTATTTCTCACTAAACACCTCCACTAGATCCCACTGGGGATGAGTGGCTTGCCTGGTGGCTTGCCTGGTTGTGGCAGAGTAGCTATCTTTGCTAACTCGGTAGATGGCCTAGACTCTCCACTAATATCAGCCGAATTAAGAGGAGGTTTGGGCCCTACAGGTAATCTCACAGTCCTCATTCCCTTTTGCCACCAAATAAAAGGTTTCTATTTGTCTAACCAGGCTAGACCTAGAATCACAGCCTCAGTCATCTTCAGAGCCACCATGAAATGAATGAACTCCCAATGTTCACCTATTTCTAAGTGTATTGTGTCAATTGTGTGACTAAAGTTCCTCCCATTAAAGAGCCAATGGCTTGTTCAAATCTCACAGGCTTGGAAAACAATCTTCCCCATATACCCATTTTAAGGGTAAGTGGCAAGCTAATAATGCACTGGGAGCACCCTGAGTCCACTTGTACACCGGTCTTAGGGACTAAGAGTTTGGCAGTAGGCTTCAGAGACAAATAACTTCAACTACTATGTTGGCCACATTTTGGAATATTGACAAGAAGAATGCAACAGAGGCAAGAATTCTTTAAGTGGTGAATGTTTCTGCCATCCCACCGGAGATTTTCTTTTAAAAAACTTAATAATATATGAGGATTTTTTTTGCTCAGGATAGCTATTTTGGAAGTTCAGTACTCAAAATGAATTGCCTACTTTTTAAGAATTTTCTTCTGAGCACAGATGTTTAAGCACCAAGCTAGAAAGTAGGAGACCATGAGCTCTAATACCAATTTAGCTATGAAAGCCAACTCAGTAACCTTGGGCCAGTCACTTTCTACCAGCACAACTCATCTCTCAGGGTTATTGGGAGGAAAATGGGAGGATATGCTGGCCAGCTTGAGTTATTTGTAAAAAAATAAGATGGGAAATAAATAAATAAATAAATAAATAAATAAATAAATAAATAAATAAATAAATAAATAAATAAATAAATAAATAAATAAATCTGATTGTAGGAGGTTGAAAGATAGATATTCCACATTATATGGAAAGTTAGATTAAGAACAGGGTACAGTGATAAATAAATCAGTAGAGTATGTGGAAATTTATTTATTTATATTTCATATTTCTTAATCACCCATTTTCCTTGGAAATATCTGAACAGACAAATGGATACAGTAGATCACAGTTTTTATTAGTGAGTGTTGATCTATCCTTTTTTTAAAAAAAAACTGAGTCAACTGATTCTTATATCTAAAGTTTGTATAAGTATTCAGTATAATGCTGTCTTTCAAACAACACCCATAATTCTGGTCAAGTATATCAAACTGGAGACTACAGAAATTCAACTCCATCTTTGTTACAAGTAATAAAACATCAGGCCAAATCTGGAAACGAGCTACCAGACAGCAATTACTATAAAACAATTCACAGGGAAACAACCCATAACAGCAAGGTCCCGAATGACAGCTACCAGTTATACAATGCAGGACACATAATTATCAGGGAAAAACTGAGATGACATGGAAAGGAAAGGGAGATAAATTATATGTTGGCATAGTATTAAACTGAAAGCTGTAATGGATCTCATATTGAATAACCTCACTATTTGTATACATTGTCACACTGTCAATTTGAAGCTCTGTCTCTGTCAATACCCCTTATGAATGACCAATTCATAGTTGGGAACATACATGGATGCATGAGAGTGTATGTATGTGATGCTTAAGCAAACTACAGTATTCAGTAAAAAGTTTGCAAGTTAATAAAGTTTTTATGAATACCACATGCTTCATATTCAGTATTTCAATTATTTCATAGAATCCTGAGGTTTGTACCTCCTGTAAATGTGTTGCCTAATTAATTCAATAATTAATTATCAAGAATTAATTCAATTAATTTCACCTTTTTCCTCACCTTCTCTTGACTGGGAATATGCATTATTAAACCTCATTCATCCCTATCTAGACCTGCATATTTGTGTCAAGCAGAAGTCTGATAGAAAAGAATAAGGGTGCTATAACGGGAGATGACATCCAATTGAGTTACAAACCTCTATAGAGCAGGGGTGTCAAGCTGCCAGCCCATGGGCCGCATGCATTATGCTGAAACTGTGCCCACCCCATTGCCGGCAATGGGAAAAAAGTTGTGATACGTCGTGACATATCACATGACGTTGCGAGTTTGACACCCCTACTATAGACAATTATTATCGCTGTCCAGGGCTATTGGTTCTGAAATCTATAGGAATGGCATACTGTATGTGAAGGCCTGAATTGTAAATAATTTTTGTAACATTCTAGCCATAAACATACAAGCTGAAGAAGGCTACCATATTGTGTGCACAAATTTATGTACCAGAAAATAACTTGCAGAGTGATATAAATGGCTTGTTATTCTTTTCAGTGTAACTTTATTCAACTTTTCTTCTTTCCCCCCCGCTTTCACTCAAGTAAGTCATTTGTGATTTACTGTGGTACATGGGAAAGAATGGGGCTGAACTTGTATTTTCAGGAGATCTTGTGTGGTGGTCTCTGTTCTAAATGTAATGGCTTCCCATGCAAATTAGAATGCTAGGATGTTACAGGAGTCATGAAATGATTAGTCAGTATTTTAAATATAGCTTGCTGATATTACATGGCTCCAAATCTACCATCTTGATTCTATAATGTTCTTAAAGGCATGTTCTTGAACAGAACAGAATGCTTACTTCAAACTTTATGTTCCTACAATGTAAGATATCATTTTGATTCCTTCCTTATTGAGAAAATGAAAGGAAAGACTCCAGTTATCTTTAATTTCCTTATTTTCTCAGTCATCCAAGATACCAAAATAATGTTGGCAGATTCACTTGCTAAAATACTCATATGTGTAATGCAATTCCCTATGAATTTCATCTTAGCTTCTGTTCTCCCCACCCAGTCTCCACTCCAAGCTAGGGCAGAAATTCTTTGAATAAATATTCTGTGCCATGATTGTCTATAGACAGGTTTCTTCTCTTCATTTTATTCCATGTAGCCTGTGAAAGCAAATCTTTCATTCTGCAGAGAAACCTATTATTCAGAGACAGATAACAACACTGAAGTTGTTTCCATTTATTGTTCTCAACGCAGAAAGGAGAAAGAGCACATAGTGATTACAGTTTAATAAAAAAATATCTTAAATTAGAAAGGGAATTGGCCATAGTCTCAAATGTACTTATTAAGTTGAGTGTTCTTTATACTATCATTTATTTTTAAGTCAAAGTGTAGCAACAGGAAGAATGAGAGGTTTTCTCCTTTCTTGAGAAAGTCAATTGTATGCATGCCAATTTCACCATTTTTTTTTGGACTCCCTATATATTTGCTTTTTGGGGGGGCAGCATCACTGCTAGTCAGTCTCATGGTGAGTGCTTGCAAATGTCCTGCCACTTTTGATTTGCTTTATTAATATTCTCATTCACAGAGCTATGAAAGAGGATTTTTTTGTTATCTCACAAAATTGGACTTTGCCCTTGGAAATGCGCCTGTGTCAGAAGCACAGTGGGCAATTGCTGTCTTTTCTCTGTCCCTCTACTCCAGAAATGGTTTTGTGTAGAAGTGCTACACAAAACAACATCATTGGCATCCCATCAGTCACAACTGACCAGGATTTCTATCAGCTTAAAGCAAGGATGTGTCTAGTGATTCAAAACTCAAACAGAAACAACAAGCATGTCATCAGAAATGGGCTTCTTTCTAAAACTGATTGAACTAGCAGAGACGATGAAATTGACTACATTGATTAAAGACAATGGATTAGATAATTTTATAAGTGCCTGGAAGCCATTTGTGGATTTTCTGTGTGAGAAATATAATTGGGGTTACCTGTTGTCTGTTATTTTATGTAGTGAACAGAAGTTGGGTTGATTGAGTTGCTAGATAACTAGATTTCCAGACCTTTTTAAATGTAACAGAGTATTTGTATCAAATACAGATGGGCAAGTTTATAACTGTTTGTTGACCCATTATGTAAGGAGAGGAGAATGCATCAAATACTTTTAATACATTTGTCAGCATTCAGCCAGGGGGGACTTTAATTTTAGTATGAATGATATATTCTTTATTTCTTACTATTTTTGTACACATGATTATTATTATTATTATTATTATTGTTGTTGTTGTTGTTGTTGTTGTTGTTAGTGTTAGATGGTTGTTAGTTTATTTCATCTTTTTTATTTTATATTTTAATTTTGGGGGAAAAAATAAAAAAGAAAGAAAGAAAGAAATGGGTTTCTTTGCACATTTGCACTTTTATTCATCACTGATATCTATATATATCTTTTTTTATTATTCTTAAGCTCACTGTGTTGTGTTTACGATAAATAACAGTGCAGATTGAACTGGGGTTTGTTCTAGCAATAGCACTTAGATTTATAATACTGCTCCACAGTGCTTTATGGCATATCATCATATTGCCCCCAACAATCAGAGTTTTCATTTTACTGAGTTCAGAAGGATGGAAGGCTGAGTCAACCTTAAGCTGGTCAGGATCGAACTCCTGATGTGTGGGCAAAATTAGCTTGCAGTACTGTTTTCTAACCACTATGCCACCATGGCTCTCTTTATTAGAACATGGCCTTTTGTTATAGTTATGGCTTTTTCTTGTTTGCTTTAAAGTTATGGTACTGACATTTTTTACAATTTTACAAGCTAGTTATCCTAAAGAGAGACATGAAAGTTGTATTATTTTTATCTTCCCTTCTCTTTTTGTTTTCCCTTCCTCCTTATTTTTCCCTCTTCTGTTTGAAAATAGATTTTTCAGTCTATCATGGGGTTTGGTATATATTTTATTTTATATATAAATAATGTGCATTATCCTGTGTAAGATATATCTATCTATACCATGCAAATGGTTTAGAATCATGATGTTGCATGTTAAGATAACTCTGAAGTGTTTTGGATCTGATGTGCACCGAACCAATTTAAAAAGCACCTGTGTCTTGTTAAAGTATCTCACTGAACCCCAGTATAAGTAGAAAAACATTAAATAGTGCAATCAATCATCATCTGGCATTTAATAAACGTACAGTTGGAAGTCATTTGTGCCAGACCTGTTGTCCCTGTGTTGATGGGAAGATGAAGAGGAATTGTAGTTATATATAGCTGAATCCATTCACATTTCTCCATAAAATCAGGAACACCAATCATGCCAGGTTTTTATTTATAATAGATATCAGCCAAATAATCTTCAGAGTTTCATCATCAAAACAAGAAGGTGGAGAAAAAGGACTGGCACAGCTTTATATCTTGTTTTAATCAAAAAAAGTACTTTTCCAGTATATACAGGGGGGAATGGGAGTATACCCCAGAAATTGCCTTGGCAGTTCAATCCCTTTTTTCAGCCATCCAACTACCTCAAGGTGTGACAATGATTACATACTTCAACGTGGTTTTGAGAAATTTAAGAATGGTGATTGTGCCATCAGAAAGAGCATGAAGTTTCTAATTTTTCTATTTCTCTCACAATTCCAATTTTTAGAGCTCATCCTATTCTTAGAGAATAAATCTATTCCACTTTAGGCAATCACATCCCAATATTCAAAAGCTACAAATGGTCTTCAATGTACCCCCAAAGACAATACATTGCATTTTTTACACAAAACAAGATTAAATAGCTCTGAAGTAAACCATGTTGAAGGCATTTAATGTAATTTAATAGGAATGGGAATAGAGAATCAAGTGTAACTTGGGTCCTCTCTTGTTTGGTTCTTTGTCCAGCCCTTGGCTAGTTTGTAGACTGCAACTCTGAAATGTTTTCTCATAGGCACAAAGGTGCACATGATCCTTTGAACAGACAGGAATTTTTCAGACATAGCATTCTGAGGACTCTTTTGCCTGCTTCCATGTCCATTAAGAAGGGATTGGAAGAGATTAATCTTGGTAAATTCTTCCTTCTCACAGAAAAGGCGTGTTTCTGAATATTCATTTTCAAAAGAGATTTTGGTAGCTTTCCCAGTGGCAGGTGGCAGGCTTTGAATTTTGTGCACAACTGTCTGCATGACATTTATATTATAGAATCTGAAATGCCTGTCAATCAGGTTGTTCATCTTTCTCCCATATGGCTCCATAATCTACCATCCACAACGTGTGGGTTTTTTGATACTCACTTTGGATTATGCATAAGCAGCTGTGTGTACAGATGGCGCTTTGACTCTTTGGCCTAGCTATTTTCCCCATGCAGTCTTTGCAGACTGAGCCTTTAAATGTGCAATGGCCTAGTAAGGCTAGGGATATGAATTACTGGAAAACTGGGCAACTGTCATAGTAGAAGGACAAACTGTAAATAATTATGAGACATATATAAAGGATATGGCATATTTTGCTCTCTCTGACTATCATAGTTTTTCTTGGGGTTTATCATACCACTGTTATTTATTTATCTTATTTTTAGCACCATTGTGGCAGAAAATAGGTCTGAAACAAAACGCAACACTTGATTGGTAGAGCAATGTGACTTAACAAGAGCTTTCTTTTGCACTATTTAGCAGTTGAAGATTGCTTGATAATTCCTTGACTACCAACAAAATGCATCTCCCCTGGTCTTAAATGACTGATTTAGAGACTGATGTGTAACATACACTATTGATTGATAAATAAATATCAGTCAGATTTCAGATCTGGATATGGAACAGAGTGGGCATTGGTTGAACTTTTAGATGAACTTCAGCATGGGTGGGATCATGCTGATGCCACCATCCTTGCATTAATTCCCCTTTCAGTGGTTTTCAATACCCTTGACCATGTTATCTTCTGGATCAACTCAGAGGATGGGGTGGGGGGGGGTGGGGTGACAGTATTCTGTTGGTTCATCTCCTTTCTTTAGAACCAATTCCAACTGGTGGTGATTGAGGAGGAGAGATCTCGCCCTCCTATGTGGATGCCACAGTGGCTAGTACTCTTCTTCTCCTATCCAACATCTACATAAGACCACTAGGTAAGCTTATCCATCACGCTGGGACATTGTAATGGTACTTTTTTAATCCTGGAGAATGAAGTGATGCTGTGAAAATTCTGTTCTAATGTCTGCAAGCTATGAGGGTCTCGATGGACAATAGCAAGCTTCAAGTGAACCCTAGCAAGACTGAGTGGCTTTGAGGTCCTCTGGTTCTAGGACTACACCATCTTTAATGCTAGATGGGATTGCATTGTCCCAAACAGCCCCTCTGTGAAGTTTAGGGATCCTCCTAGACTCCTCACTCTTGCTTGAGGAGCAGGTGGCAGTCTTGGCTAAGAGAGTCTTTGCACAAGTTTGTATTGCATCCAGTTGGCACATTCAGATGGCCCTACTCACAGTCATTTGTACCCCAATCACCCCTCAGTTGGATTTTTGTAATGCACTCTGCATAGGGTTGCCCTTGAAGAGTATCTGGAAACTTAATCTGGTACAATATGCAGCAGTATCAGCAGTTATGTGTGTTTCTGGTAGGGCACACATTACAACTCTGCTGAATGACTCTCCATTGGTTACCAGATTATTTCCAAAACCCTACATGACATGGGACTTGGTTATTTGAGAGGCTGCCTTTTCCTGATTTATTCCTTTCCAACAAGAAAGGGTAGGTCACAGGTTCTGATGTCTAGAGAGCAACAGTAGGCCTTTACTGCTGTGGTGCCCTTATTGTGGAATCTTCTCTTATTATTAACATCCCTCTATTATTCTCTTTTTCTGTTTTATCTTTGCTTTTATAATTTTAATTCTTTTTTTTTACAATTCTTTTAACTAAAAGAATTATTTACTGCTTTTAATGGATTGCTGTTACCCTGCCCAGAGTTACTTTCTATGAGATGGCCACCATATAAATTTGATAAATAAATAAACTCCTGCTTCTCTATTTCTTTTAAATTGAGAAACAGAAAAATATAGCTATTTCTTTGAAGCTAAGAAGCAAAGTGTTGTTTGGTAGGCACAGGGGAAAAAGTTGTCACAAAGCAAGTGGTTCAGAAGAAAATTACCTCTATTTTCACAAGGCAGGAAGCTAGGGATAAATAAAAGTAAGTTCAGTTATCTAGCAAATTTAGCCTGAAATGAAAATTCTGACAAATAATAATAAAAAGACATCCTCATTATACATGTGCTTATATTCATTAACTGGTATTAAGGGGAAAAATTACTTTTTTGCATGGTAAGGTATTTTAATGGTACATCTCAAGTGTTTTTACAGGCATGTATAATCGCCAGGATCTTTAATTTGGCTTTAATATTTAATCCTAATATCACCCTAACTTTCACGTTCCCAACTGCTTATAATACGGCTATTGTATATGAACATATGGATTTGTTTTCATGAAACATATGTCATGCATTTTCAGGCTTCAATAATCTAATGCCCCACTGATTTGTTTATATTGTGACAGATTTTAGGTAAAATAAACATCTTTTAAAAGCAAAACATCAATAGTCAGTTGTATCCTTATGTTCAGTTTTCTCTTTAGGAAGAGAGAGAGATACAAAGTTGTTCATCTATCTTTTTATTAACATAGGGAGAAGGAGAGAGATCTTTAACCTTAATTATAAGCCACAGGTAACAAATAAAAGAGTTTAATTAAATACTCATCTTGAAAGCTTCTGTTTGTTTCATATTTGTGTGCAGATATGGATAGCTAACAAAAATGAATGTAAGTACCCTGAGATTTGAGTGTAACAATTAATGTTCCAAGAGCCAGAAGGATATATTAGAAACTGTCACTAAGCTAACAATCATCGTCTCGGTTAGCTACTGTTATCAGGGAATTTAACATGTTGATTCAAGAGTGGAGTAGCAGAACAATGCATTGATCATTTTGACAATGCTAAAAAAAAGTTTTCACTCTTCAGTCTGCACATAATTATTGATTTGTAACTGTATAACATTTCAAATATACAAATTGCAGGTGCTTTTCTGAGTTCTTTTAGATGTATTTGTAATCAGATTTCATCCTGTTTTCATGGAGAACTAGGAGGTAAAGGAAAATCCATGAGAGAAAAATTATAAGGTTCTACATTTAGGAAAGAAAAACCAAATGCACAGGTATAATATAGGAGGTACCTTGCTCAATAGTAGTAACTATGAGAGGGATCTCAGAATCCTAGTGGACAATCACTTAAATATGAGCCAGCAGTGTGCTGCAGCTGCCAAAAAAGCCAACACAGTCCTAGGCTGCATTAACAGAGGGATAGAATCAAGATCAAGTGAAGTATTAATACCACTTTACAATGCCTTGCTAAGGCCACACTTGGAATACTGCATCCAATTTTGGTTACCACGATGTAAAAAAGATGTTGGGACTCTAGAAACACTATGTGTTGGGGGGAGAGAGCACAGGGGGAGGCTCAGCTAATCTCAATGTACACATGTTGTACTTTGACAATAAAGGTTTATTATTATTATTATTATTATTATTATTATTATTATTATTATTATTATTATTATTATTATTAAAGAGTACAGAGAAGAGCAACAAAGATGATTAGAGGACTGGAAGCTAAAACATATAAGTAACGGTTGCTGGAATTGGGTATGTCGATCGGAAGGTCGGCAGTTTGGCGGGTCGAATCCCAAGTGCCGTGTAGCAGAGTGAGCGCCTGTTACTCGTCCCAGCTTCTGCCAACCTAGCAGTTCGAAAGCACGTAAAAATGCAAGTAGAAAAATAGGGACCACTACGGTGGGAAGGTAACAGCGTTCCATGCTCCTTTGGCGTCTAGTCATGCCGGCCACATGACCACGGAGACGTCCTCGGACAAGCGCTGGCTCTTCGGCTTTGAAACGGAGATGAGCACCGGCCCCTAGAGTCGGAAACGACTAGCATGCATGTGCGGGGGAACCTTTACCTTTACCTAGTTTAATGAAGAGAAGGACTAGGGGTGACATGATAGCAGTGTTCCAATATCTCAGGGACTGCCACAAAGAAGAGAGAGTCAAGCTATTCTCCAAAGCACCTGAAGGCAGGACAAGAAGCAACAGATGAGAAAACCAAAGAGAAAAGCAACCTGGAACTAAGGAGAAATTTCCTGACAGTTAGAACAATTAATCAGTGGAACAACCTGCCTCCAGAAGCTGTGAATGCTCCAACACTGGAAATTTTTAAGATGAGACTGGACAGCCATTTGTCTGAAATGGTATAGGGTTTCCTGCTTGAAAAGGGGGTTGAAATAGATGACCTCCAATGTCCCTTCTAATAATTATTAAATGATTAAATTATTATTGTTGTTATTGTGCCATTAAGGAAAAAATACCTTTTCAGGTGCAAAGATATACCTTTTTTATAGGAAGATATTTCAGAGTCAGCATGATATGGTATATTCTTAGTATACAGTACTTGTCTAAAATTATTTTAATCACAAATATTTTTGGATGCTTTGTTTTGTTATTTGTTGCAGGAGCTTGAATTCCAAATTTAGCCATAAGGGAGGGGGCATATGAAAATGAAACATATTTCAGTAGATTCCCTAGATTTGATTATAGCTATGTAATATTTTAATGATCCATGAGCATGGTATTTCATTAATTTGAAATCTGTATTATCCAAATATGTAATAGTGCATAATACACTATGAAGCACTAACTGCATATGTTCACTTTTTTTCTTTTAGAAGAAAGCTTTTCTAAAGCTCTTCCTGCTGGGAACACAAGGAGTGCAAGATAATGCCTTCCTTTCTTTAACTAAAGAAAAGATATCCATGAATTTAAAAAGTCCTGGCACAAAGGACAAAAGACAAAAAAAAAACCAAAATCCCACTTTATTCTCAGCAAATTGGATGTAGCTTTGACATTTTAAAGGTAAGTTAAATTATTTAGGAAAAACATAATTTTCTTTTCAAATCAACACCATATGTCATATAGGCATTGTATATTTTTCCCCCTTCTGCCTACAAGAAATACTTGTTCTTTTTCTGTCATTTTTAAAATTATGATAAAGATTTCAACATTTTGAAAGCCAAACATCTAATCTTTTTACAATAGGTTTTACTTCATGTGCAGGAAGTTAGCTGCTGTTCTGGCTTATGAAAATCTGCAGAAAACCAATTACTCGGTTACAAAGAAACCTAATAATATGGATGGATGGATGGATATCTATCTATTATTATTATTATTATTATTATTATTATTATTTACTTATTAATTTTATTTGTATACCGCCCTTCTCCCGAAGGACTCAGGGCGGTGAACAGGGCAAACATATAAAAGTACAAAGATACAAAAGTTAAAAAAGAATTAAACAAAATGCCCAGGCTAAAACAATAGGTAAATATATTTACAACAACAATAAAATCCCAACCCATCCCCCATCAGGCCAGGCCGGCTTGTTCGAACAGATAAGTCTTCAGATCGCGCCGGAAGGAGCGAAGGTCGGGCGCCATCCAGAGCTCAACCAGCAACCGATTCCATAGCTCCGGGGCGCCCACAGAGAAGGATCTCCCCCTGGGGGCCACCAGATGACATTCTCTGACCGGTGGCACCCTGAGGAGGCCCTCTCTGTGGGAACGCACAGGGCGGAGGGAAGTTGATGCCGGCAGCAGGTGATCCCTAAGGTACTCTCTGTGTGTATTTAAAATATACAGAAAGTTGTCCCCTACTGAGCCAATCATATGGCCAGTAGTAGCGCACAGTGTCCCTGCTGCAGACTTCATTTCTACCTCTGCTGATTGAAAGAAAGAAACTGGCAGGCCATATGAGTAGAAGCCAAACCATTGCTCAGAGTAACCTGGAACAAAATGAGGGTTGGGTGAGTGATATGAGATTCTGGATGCTAAAGGGAAAGGGCAGTGCTACAGAATTGAGAGGGGGTTGCACTAATACAAAGTAGATGCAATCTTATTGGTTTGTAAAAGAGTTAAGAAATAAGGAAGTTGACCTGGATACTATGATCTGGTTGCATATATATATATATTTCCCTGTAAGTGGAATAAAGTCATAAATAGAGGAAATAGGATCCTGGAAGTGAGAAGAGATGCTTAGCAGATAGCTTTAAATCGGTAAATAAATCAAAATTAGGAAATCACTTCAAGGGGAGGGGGGGTCTGTTTAAAAAAAAATTAGAGACACAAGAAAAATGAAAGAAGAATTGCACAGATGCATAAACATTTATAGGGATAAATGAGAGAAGAATGCAGCAAGTGCTAGGAAAAAGAAAAAAAGGCAAGAAAGGGAAAGTTTAGCTTAAAGAGGGGCAAAATAATGAGATAAAGGGAATAAGAGACAGTGTTTAAGTCAAGATATATGAAAAGACCACTTGTGAATAAGGTGGGAATGTTTCAGCCTGCAGATAGGATTCCATTCCTGGCAACTTGCAAAGCAGCCTAAAAGACGCAAAAGGATTTGGAACATCCATTGGCAGCTTGGTGCATGAAAAACTCATCGGTGGGCAATCACATTTTTGTGGACAAAAAAAAAAAAAGAAGAGAGAGAAAGGGTTTAGATTCAGACAAGCCATGATGAAGGAAGACTAAGAGGGATCAAACTGCTAGGAAAAACTACTTTTGCATAGCCCAACTTTGGCACTGACCATTTTTCCAAGACAGAGGAAAAAAAATTAATTTGTTTAAATATATTACATGCTTTTACAGGAAACAGCTTAGTTGTTCTCTATAGGACACAGGCAGATTCATCCCCTTGTATTCAGTAGTTTACCATTGTTTACAGTGATCCCCTGTTTCATACTGTTTCTCTATACGATTTTAATTTAATTCAAATAATGAAGTAGTTTTTACCTGTTCAGAATTAAAAGATGATCATTTTGCTTACTGGAAGCCCCAAGAGGTGGAGGGCATTTCCCTTACAACCCCACCTCTCTACTTGAAAACCTGGAGCTGACTTGTTTAGATGGCAAAGAAGCTGGGGGCAATCCTGCTTGAGAGTTCTCACAGGGATCCAGCTCCTCAAACTCAGGAAGAAGTGCAACTGTAGATGCCCAGTGGCAGCACTGATTTCCAAGGAAGTTTAATTCATTTTGTAATCACATCTGTATTCAGGTCTGATGTGTACCTTCATAGCCACACAGAAATACAAGCTGAGAGATAAATTGTTAGACTATTCATAGTTTCCCAGTTCAGTAGCAAGCAAGAAAGAATAGCTGCAGGAAACAATTCAAATATGTGAACAACAACAGTGTGGATGCTGCTTCTGGAAGTCCATTCTGGGCCTGGGCAACAAAAATGTAGCTACCAGTTGTGCCAAAGTAGTGTGAACTGGCTGAATCCCACCACTGAATATATCTAGTTCTCTGCCTGCAAATCTCTTTTCCCCAGATAAGTTCAAAGCAAATTGCTTGACTCACATTTTTTAACCTCTTTTTTAGCAATTAGCTTTTTACTTGTTGAATTTGTCTTTTTCTTCTTTAGTTCATGGGTTGGTTGTTTTTTTGTTTGTTTGTTTGTGGCACTGGAAGGAGAGACACAAACTGATCCCGACTTGCAGGCTGGCTGATCTGTCTTTTAGTTGTGTGGGAAGCCAGCCCCTCCCCCAGAGAAGGAAATATTAAAAGGGCAGAAAAATATATTTCCTCAAAGGATCTTAAAGAGGCAGAAAAGCATGCCCAGTTTTCTTAATAGCCCCAAGTCCCTCCCCCAAGCAGAAACCAGCTGTATAGAAATGCAGATGTAAACCATCCAGGAAGGTTGTAGGCCCCCAGCTGGAAGATTAAGAAGACAAAGACCTAAAATCTACATAACCCACCCAAAGTCTAAAACAGGACATAATAGGGTTAACACAGAGATGCCAAAGGGCACACCCAGACTCAGGTCAGAATACATGACACAGGAAATACAAAGCCTCAAACAGAAACAGGAAACAACTCCAAACAAAAGGCTCCAGAAGGTATAAAAACCCACTCCCTACATGTGCTCTCTTTTTTCTTCCAGATCCATCTTTCTGTCTGGCTCTCCTCTTCAATAAACTGCAACCTGGTTTCTAAAGCAGTCTCCATGTTGTTTAGTCCCAGCTTGGACTGAACCATGATGAAGACTTTTCCTTCAACAGTTGAAACACTGAGAAGCAACCCTAAAATCCAATTTCCCACAAGAAGAAGTAGGGAAAAGAAACAGAAGATGAAAAGAAATGTTAGAAATATTGAGTAAAGTCCAGGAAATATCCCATGTGCCATACAAGTCAAATAGAGGTTACTCGCCTGATTTAAGCACAACAACAAAAGCATCCCAATGTTATTATGCTAATAAGAAAAGAAAACAAGATTTGCAACCACTGCAAAACAAGTGACAGAATTGAGTCTCCAGAGGCTTAAGAGTTGTTTGTGAGAAGGTGTCAAGTCTTTCATAGGAAAAACTGTTAATTAATACCAGGCAAGTTTAGAATTCAGCAAAGCTGGTTTTCCCAGCAGAACAAGTGACAGATTTAATTGTTCTTGTTCTGTGCAGTCAGATCAGGAGCAATTTCAAGACAAAGAGATCCAAAAGACATGTAGAAAACATTGATAAGTCATACAAGCTCCAAGTTGAATTGCAACATTAAGTTTGACCTAAGGCACAGTTAATCTGCATGGATAATCTTTCTCTATCCATTATTTTTAAAAGAAATGCTGATGCAAAGTAGAGTTATACAGTATACCTATATTATGTGTCTCACCCACACTACTAGCTACAGTGTTGTTTTTCATATGGCTGGCCCTGCTGCTATGGGAACTAGTCTGTGACTTCGGGATTCTCTTCTAAGATGGGCAAAGTAAGACTATGACCAAGAGAACCTTGATCAAACTTCATCTGGTGCAGAAAATGGAAGTGCAAGAGAGCTGCTAAGCAAACGTAACATAGTTCTGGGCTGCATCAGAAGACTCACAATATCAGTGATAGATGAAGTCATTATTCTTTTTATTTGACATTGGTGAGACATCACTTGGAATACTGAGTAGTATTCTAGACCCCATATTTTCAGAAGGATATGAGCTTAGAGGTAGGCAGCAAAGGTGGGGGCCTATGAGAATAAGCTAAATGTATATTCATGAAATGAAAATGAAAAAAAAAAGAAAATTGGAGACTGATAAGTTTGGGATTACAACACCTTCACACTGGTGTTTTGTGCCATTTTGCATCTGATGGCTATTGTATTTTGAGAAACTGAGGGCCTTTCCACATCTACTTTTCTGCAATAGATCAACAAGTTGAAAATGAAGCCAATTTAAGGAATCCCTTTCTTCACCTTACTCACTGCAGTGGCCTGGTATTCTTCATAACATACAGCCTGACTGGTGGATTATTTTGCTATTTTTCCTCTCCCATCCATGCCAGGAAAGCATGCAAAAATATTTTTGCTTCTGTAAAAAGGTAAAGGTAAAGGTTCCCCCGCACATGTGTGCTAGTCGTTTCCGACTCTAGGGGCCGGTGCTCATCTCCGTTTCAAAGCCGAAGAGCCAGCGTTTGTCCGAGGACGTCTCTGTGGTCATGTGGCCGGCATGACTAGATGCCAAAGGCGCACGGAACGCTGTTACCTTCCCACCGTAGTGGTCCCTATTTTTCTAGTTGCATTTTTTACGTGCTTCCGAACTGCTAGGTTGGCAGAAGCTGGGACGAGTAACAGGTGCTCACTCTGCTACGCGGCACTCGGGATTCGACCCGCCAAACTGCCGACCTTCTGATCGACCAGCTCAGCGTCCTAACCCAAGTTCATTGAGCACTGGTTCAAGTCAAGAGGGGGAGGATGGTTGATCTACAAAGGAAACTTGGGAAAATTCTGCTCAATTTCACTCCATTAAAGGGAAAGAGTATCTCACTATTCTACTTTCTCTGCCTGTTTAAAAAAAATCACCCTTTCATGGTAGACCACTAGTAGCCTGGTTTAATATGCATGTAAGGCAGAGAGCAGGAAGCTGGGATCCCACCCAATGGAAAGAGAGATGAAGCAAAGCACTGCAACTGGACCAGACAGCTCCACTTCACCAACAGAGAGACAAAACACTATTTTTTACAGGGAATCAGAAAACAGATCACTTTCCTAGCAGTCTTGGGAGTGGCTGAGGAGAACACCATCCTTTCCCACCTTCCCAAATTTGTAGATGGCCTATCCTTGAATAGAGGCAAGCAGGAAGTGTGGAACAGCCCTAAGTCAACATATTTCAAGTGCTACTATATTTTACTAGAAAGCAGAATCAAGCTGGAAATTTCCTCATGGGCACCCTATTTCCCCATTAATAAGAGGAACTCTTGCCTCATCTCATAATGTGCCTCTTCAAATCAAGCTAGCTGTGACCTTCCCATATCTAATATTTATGTTTCCTGGAGCTTATCTCTTCCTGCATATATTGTCCTGAATCTAACAGCCATGACAACTTGCAACCAATGGTTCAATTATTGCGGAAAGTAGCTAGAAGCTATACTGCTGCTTTATTTTTACTAATTACAAGAGTGTATACATCCTATTATGACTGATCTTGCATAATTTTTCTTTTATAACGAGATCACATTATTGTTGAAGTGATTTTCAAGTAGACAAATGAACACTTTCTGATCATGTTATTTATACAAATAGCAATTAACAAGTTTTGCTGTGGGCTTCAGAGAATGTTCTGAATTACTGTGATTTTTATGACAAGAATGGGCCTGGAGAAAGTATTGTCCTTTCAGGCTAGAATTCAGAAGAGAAAAAGGTAAATATATTAATTTGTGATGCAAAGATACCTGCTATGTTTCTGTCTCCAAGAAAATGGTTCTGCAGAAATTTATTTCCACTATCCCTTTCCGTTTTAGAACAGCTTATCTCTTGTACAGTCCAAATTCTGAAGGTAGTGCAATGACAGTGAAGGGAGGAAAGTCATACAAAGCAAAAGTAACCATACTGATTGCAAGGCACAAATGAAATTTATATTAGAACATATTATATTGGAAATTTAGTAGCAAAACCTAGGATCACAACAGATACAAGTGTTTTGGTTTATGCAAGAAGATAAAGCAAAAGAGAGGAGCTGATAATTAAACCACAAAGTGTGTGTTTCATTTGTCTTAATTTTTAAATATATGAATAAATATAAATCATATGTGTTAGTTATAATGTTCAATTAAAAATAAAACACAGCTGGAAAATGCAAGGGAGGGTAATTTGTCTTCTTTCTACCTGAAATTGTCTTCCAATGTGAAGTGTTGTACCTATAAGTTTTAATACTAAAATGATATCAGACATACAGTGCACACTAGATGGTATTTACATTCATCAAAAACATGTTTTGATTTGTGTTAAATAAATAGCTTCCAGCAATCCATCATCATACATTTCTAATTTTAAGGCAAATAAACAAGCAGATTTTCCTGGTGGCTTCCTATACATTAAAGCTTCTATACAGACTAGACTATAATTTGTTAATCTGGCAACTAATGAAGATTGAAGCAACAAGCATGGTGTAATTCTATTTTTTGGCTAGGAATTTGTGTTCCCTTCCATTAACATTATGGGAGTCTGTACAGGAAACTGATCTTTCAAAAATACTGCACATTTAGATGTGGTGATGATATTCTTTTTATCCTTCTTTCAGAAGACAGAATAAAAGGAACAAACAGGAATCCCAACACAGGAAAAGGGTTTGGTTGCATTTATCCCATTGAATTCAGTGTCTTTGATTACTAACTTCCTCTGAAATGGCTGAGAAACATTAGAGATGGCTGAGATTCAGACTAGAAACTTTCAAACTAGGTCTGAATGATGTTCAGATCAAAGTTATTTGACAAAATACTCAGTTTTCAGTGGTGGCAATTTTAATATGAAATTTTGCTTTCAAATGGCAGATTTAAGCTTTGACCATGAAATCTGTGTCAAAAAGTGAAATTCAAGTGATCTAGTTCTTAGTAGGCATTAACTGAACCTTTGGGAGAAAAGTGTCCTAGCCAGTGAATTAAACTAGTGTTTTCTACCTCAGCAATCTTGGGATGCATGGACTTCAACTCCCAGATTACTCCACGCTGGCTGGGGAATTCTGGGAATTGGAGTCCACATATCTTAAAGTTGCTGATGTTGAGGAACAATAGCTTGGTCACAATTTTTTTCCTATCATGGGTACCATCTTATTTGGTTTGCTTCAAAGTGTTGTATTTGGGCACTACTCAAAAACTATAATTAATGGGAGTGGACATGCAAGATGAATGAAAACAGAGACAAATTGCTTTTTGTTGAGTTCTGTCTTTGCTAGAATGTCCTTCCACTGGATAGTAAGCTAACATTAGCTTTGTTTACTTTTCATATCTTTTCAATATTGAAAGTTTTCTTGAAATATTTTTGTCATATTTTACAGTCTCCCTGTGTCTTTTGTTCTATGAGATTTTTACTTACTGTTTCTAAGGGATGATTGGATCATTTTATTTCAGACTGACCCCAGGAACATAGTCATAGGCTTTAGTGAATCAATAAATAAACAAATTCCATTCACTGTTAAAGGCCAAATGTTATTAAATTTTCATTGCATGCCATCTGTTTGTTATCATCAGGCTTAAAAATTACTGCTACCAGCCAGCTATTAAATTCAAGGAGTTATTATATTATAGCTAACGGTTTACAGCTGCTTGGATCGAAAGCAGAAAACATACTTTGGAGGGGTTGAGAGCAAGTTCACCATACCTGTTTCCAGCTCCTTGAAAAGTTGCACCATTCCAGAATAGTACAATCTGGAAAAAATATGCACTTGAGTTAAGTTTTGCTTGAATTAGTTGATTGCATCCTGTCATTGCCTCCTGAAGTCTATAATACAAACACATATTTTTCTGGGGTTGTATGGCTATTGTGCCATCTTGGTTATTTAATGAAGGATTACAGGTGCAGAAAGCACGCCCTGTCTCCCTGCACCACCACCACCCCCTTTTTTTTACTTTGATTCCAAATAAATGCATATCCACAATTGTTCTTATTGCTGGTAAGATCTTATGTGATTCGTTGAGTTGATTTAATTTGTCACTATGCACTTTTATTAAATAGGACATACCCCTCAATTATCAAATACCTTCATATATTAGATACTTAGGCCATATTACCAAGTTAAATAAAAACTCTAAATTTTAGATATGTTACACATAATTCATTATAGGAACTGGATATTGAAAAACTATCTGGGGGTCTGCTGCAAAATATTGTGCTGGGTTTCAGATGTGCTAGCTCCTACTGCTGCTTTGTATGTGTGCCTGTGTGTAATTGTGCATACAACATGAATGAATGTATAGCTTCTTAGTTTGTGATACCATGGAAGCCATAAGAAATATTGCCTCACAGACTCTAGAGCATTGGTAGGCAACCTTGGCTCTTTTATGACTCGTGGACTTCAACTCCCAGAATTCCTGAGCCGGCATGGAATTCTGGGAGTTGAAATCCACGAATCATAAAAGAGCCAAGGTTGCCTACCCCTGCTCTAGACTAAGACTGTAACAACTCTGCTCACCCAATAAGCATCAAATTCATGTTGACGCAAAATCTGAAAGCAAGTATTTCTGGGTTTTAATGCTGCACAGAACCTTCAAACCAGGTAATAAAGCAGATTCTACAGTAATCATTTAAACAGATTCTACCATTATGTGGTGGATCAAACTCCCAAATTAATATTTCCCCTATGCTTGTGGTGAATAATTGTTATTTTCTGAGAAGCTGTACTGATTTCTGAGTGAAATTTGAAGTGCTGGTTATTACAGGTACTCCTTGACTTAAAACCACAATTAAGCCTAACATTTATGTTGCTAAGTGAAATATTTGTTAAGTGAATTTTGCCAGATTTTACGACCTTTCTTGCCACAGTTGTTAAATGAATTACTGCAGTTGGTAAGTTAGTAAAACGGTTCTTAAGTGAATCTGGCTTCCCCATTGACTTTGCTTGTAAGAAGGTTGCAAAAAGTGATCACGGCAACCATCATAAATATGAATTGGGTGCCAAGTGTCTGAATTTTAGTCATTTGACTATGGGGATGCTACAAGGGTCATAAGTGTGAAAAACGGTCATAAGTCACTTTTTTCAGTGTCATAACTTTGAATGGTCACTAGATGAACTGTTGTAAGTTAAGGACTACCTGTATTTATAAAGCCTTATATGACTCAAGCTCAGTGTTTACAAGACTGCTCACTCACCCCTCCCACACTGCCATCCAATGCCCGAACGACACTATTCAGGAAAAAAAAAATCCTTGACAACAGGATTTGCCCCATGTGAGATTTGTTTGTTTTAGCTTGTTTGGTTTGTTTGCCACCATTCCACCAAGAAAGTAAATTTTACACTGTGAAACAAAACAGAAATGACTTGCCCTAAGCTGTACATTGAACAACCTAGCTCTTTTTGCCCTGAGCTGTAAGAATGAAAATCTGTTTTGTAACAAACAATATTTGTTAGGTGTTTTATGGTACCATTCATTCTGTGAGGCACATATTGGTTTTGCTGCTATTGCTTCTGGGGCCTTACAGCTTTCAAGATGAAAGCGATTTATAAATTAAATAGATAGAACAATGGAAGATAGAAAGATAGCTGAAGGGGGACAATGGGTTCGATTCTTTAAATAATAATTAGGATATGCAGTAGATCAGTTTTAAAGCTGTAATCTGTGAAACCTGTGAATAGACCTGACATTTGAACATGGATCAAATCATTTAGAGAATTGTACTTGCATCTAAGAGGGTGTTTTCTTTTTCCAAATATCACAGAGTATAGCATGAAGACAGTTCTTCATCCAGGCCTTTGGCAAGGGAGAGTGAAACCCCTTTGCCTGGTTCCTGTCTAGTTTGACCTTCTCATCTTTTTTTTTTCATTTGTTAGTAATTGTATTTATCTTGTTTTATTTGTTGGGGGCTACCCGGAGTCTTTGAGTTGCATACAAATTGGATGAATACATATTTTTTCCAAAGTTTATCAGCTCTAGATATAGACAAAATTACCTAGGAAAAATGCTCCTTTAAATTATATTCTGAAAGAAAAGTTAGCTTTGCAAGCAAAGGGGGAATAACAAAACAGACCTCATAATTCAGGCTTATGGTCATGATGTTGCACACATGGACATAAGAAACCAACCTTGTATAGATGTTGCAATAGTCACATTGTCATTCTGATAAAACAGACACGATAGATGCCTCTGAATTGATTAAACAATGTACAATATGTGTACTGTACAATATATATATATATATATATATATAATACTCAACCCCTTCATGGATTACTGCCTTGTCGTGGCGAAGGGGCTTGCGTAATTCAATGAAGCTATGAGCTATGCCGTGCAGGGCCACCCAAGACGGACAGGTCATAGCCGAGAGTTCTGACAAAACGTGATCCACTGGAGAAGGAAATGGCAACCCACTCCAGTATCTTTGCCATGAAAACCCTATGGACAGTACCAAAAGGCAAAACGATATGACGCTGGAAGATGAGCCCCTCAGGTCGGAAGGCGTCCAATATGCTACTGGGGAAGAGCAGAGGGCTAGTACTAGTAGCGCCAGAAAGAATGAAGCGACTGGGCCAAAGCCGAAAGGACGCTCAGCTGTGGATGTGTCTGGTGGTGAAAGGAAAGTCCGATGCTGTAAAGATTTTTTCTCCATAGGAACCTGGAATGTAAGATCCATGAATCAAGGAAAGCTGGACGTGGTCAAACAAGAGATGACAAGACTGAACATCGACATCTTAGGTATCAGCGAACTAAAATGGACAGGAATGGGTGAATTTAATTCAGATGACCATCAGGTATACTACTGTGGGCAAGAATCCCTCAGAAGAAATGGAGTAGCCTTGATAGTCAATAAAAGAGTAGGAAAAGCAATACTGGGATACAATCCTCAAAATGACAGAATGATCTCAGGTCGAATCCAAGGCAAACCATTCAATATCACAGTAGTCCAAGTCTATGCCCCAACCACCAGTGCTGAAGAGGATGAAATTGACCAGTTCTATGAAGCCCTACAGCACCTTATAGAACTAACACCAAAAAATGATGTCCTTATCATCATGGGGGATTGGAATGCTAAAGTAGGAAGCCAAAAGATAACTGGAATAACAGGCAAGTTTGGCCTTGGAGTACAAAATGAAGCAGGGCACAGGCTGATAGAATTTTGTCAAGAGAATACGATGGTCATAGCAAACACTCTTTTCCAACAACCCAAGAGACGGCTCTACACATGGACATCACCAGACGGTCAACACAGAAATCAGATTGACTATATGCTCTGCAGCCAAAGATGGAGAAGCTCTATACAGTCAGTAAAAACAAGACCAGGAGCTGACTGTGGCTCAGATCATGAGCTTCTCCTTGCAAAGTTTAAGCTTAAACTGAAGAAAGTAGGGAAAAGCACTAGGCCACTCAGGTATGAATTAAATCATATCCCTGTTGAATATACAGTAGAGGTGACAAATAGATTTAAGGAATTAGATCTGATAGACAGAGTGCCTGAAGAACTATGGACAGAGGTTCGCGACATTGTACAACAGGTAGCAACCAAAACCATCCCAAAGAAAAAGAAATGCAAGAAAGCAAAATGGCTGTCTGAGGAAGCTTTGCAAATAGCTGAGGAAAGGAGGGAAGCAAAAGGCAAGGGAGAAAAACATAGATATGCCCAATTGAATGCAGAATTCCAGAGAATAGCTAGAAGAGATAAGAATGCCTTCTTAAATGAACAGTGCAAAGAAATAGAAGAAAACAATAGAATAGGGAGGACCAGAGATCTTTTCAAGAAAATTGGAGAGATGAAGGGAACGTTTAATGCAAAAATGGGCATGATAAAGGACCAAAATGACAGGGACCTAACAGAGGCAGAAGAGATTAAGAAGAGGTGGCAAAATTACACAGAAGAACTATACAAGAATGAGCTTAATGTCCCAGATAATCACAATGAGTTGGTCACTGACCTCGAGCCAGACATCCTAGAATGTGAAGTGAAGTGGGCCTTAGAAAAGCTGAGCAACAACAAAGCTAGTGGAGGTGACAGTATTCCAGCTGAGCTATTCAAAATCTTAAAAGACAGTGCAGTAAAAGTGCTACACTCAATTTGCCAGCAAATTTGGAAAACTCAACAGTGGCCACAGGATTGGAAAAGATCAGTTTACATTCCAATTCCAAAGAAAGGCAGTGCCAAAGAATGTTCAAACTATCGCACCATTGCACTCATTTCTCATGCTAGTAAAGTCATGCTTAAAATCCTACAAGCTAGACTTCAGCAGTATGTGGATCGAGAACTACCAGAAGTACAGGCAGGATTTCGAAGAGGCAGAGGAACTAGAGATCAAATTGCCAACATACGCTGGATCATGGAGAAAGCTAGGGAGTTCCAGAAAAACATCTACTTCTGCTTCATTGACTATG